>NC_080424.1:8018562-8350093 GCF_029873635.1 Malania oleifera
AGTGGCTTTTCCTAGACTACTTTTCGAGGAGTTCTAACCTTCGGTGGTATTGTTTTCAC
This sequence comes from Malania oleifera, assembly GCF_029873635.1. Lineage (NCBI taxonomy): Eukaryota > Viridiplantae > Streptophyta > Magnoliopsida > Santalales > Ximeniaceae > Malania > Malania oleifera. The sequence continues at coordinate 8,018,622 of NC_080424.1, forward strand.
TTGGAACTCTTCCAATAAATTCTTATCAATAGAATGCAAAGAACACTTCACGCCTTCTACAATTTTTACGATTCAAAACCTCACCGATAAGAAAAGAGAACACTACATGCTTTAAGAAGGGAGAACAACAGTTAATAACCTTAAAAATATTAACTAGAAGGGAGACCATTTATTATGTAAAGATTGTAAAGTTATTCTAGATGAAAGTTTAACCACACGACATATATATATCTGGACTCATTTTTTTCTTAATATCCCTTCTGTCGTACTATTCGCGTCTTCCCAAAATAAATTTTAAAATTTTTCTGTTAAGCATATTTGAGGAGCATAAATGCTAATGACATTTATTATATCTTGACCTAAGACCATTTTATTTTAATGATTCTATGTTCTATTATTTCTTATCTACATCAATCTTTTAGGTCTTTGTCTATGGCATTGATTCATAGTTACTGTAGTGACCCAAAGAATAATAGCATTTTAAATAATAAGAGGGAGAGAAATAGAAACAGAAACACAGGGCTTCGTCGACGAAGGTCTGAAGGATTTCGTCGACGAATATAGGGCTTCATCGACGAGAAAATACCGAGAGACGGTTCGGGCTGTTTTGAATTTCGTCGACGAACACAAGGCTTCGTCGACGAATTTATTGAAAGACTCATCGACGAGGTGATGTGTCTCGTCGACGAATCTGGCCCTATAAATAGATAAAAACCAAATTTTTATTCATTTTTCACCGAGCTCTCTCTCTCTCTCTCTCTCTCTCTCTCTCTCTCTCTCTCTCTCTCTCTCTCTCTCTCTCTCTCTCTACGTCTCCTCTCCCATCTCTCTTCGATTTCGGCCCCTCCAGTCACCGGATCGACGATCCGAAGCTACCATGATGCTCCTGGCAGAGTTTTCTGCAAATCTTCCGGAGCAGATCGTCGGGAAAACAGAGTTGGATTTCATCCTAAATTCAGAGTAAGACCTTTTAACCTATTTTTGGCCTTATAACAGTTATAGGAAATAATGTAGGCAGAAAAATACTGATATTATGTTCTGACATATGTTGGTTTCAGGGTGTTTTGTAGGAGGCCCTGCAGGTGTTAAACTAGTATCTCATAGGGGCTTTTCAAAGTTAAGGTAAAGGAAATATGCTATACTAAGTATTTCTTAAAATATTATAAAGTTTATTTAATTATAAAATTATGTATTTAGTAAGGTGTGCCTTGTGAATATGAATATGTTATGGGGATATGTTTTTACGAATTTAGTTTTATGATTTTATGAATTTTAGTATTATGATTATGCGAATTTCAGTACCATGAATTTATGGATTTTAGTACCATGATTATACGGATCTCAGAACCATGATTACACGAATATCAGTATTATGATTATGTAGTTTGAGTGTTATGATTATTCAGTTTTCAGTATTACGACATATTAATTACATAACAGTTATGCAGCATCATGGTTATTACAATTATTTCAGAATCATAGTAAATCAGATAGATATGTATAGAAATATATTATATGATATCAGACCCTGTTGGACTTGCAGCTACAGAGCACAGTACCGTTGCTACAGATATTATGTTACTTTATCAGTGCAATCACCTATTCAGATAATGCGTGGTAAGGTCGACCACCTAAGCCCTTGAAGAGGTTAGGCTCCCAATCCAGATATGGGTTGAGGTGGGCAGGTCGACTGGTGGAGTTCAATGATTTATTCCTGGTTGGCCAGTTAGGGTAAATCCAACCTACGAGCCGCACAACCTTGTCATGAGGGGGCAAGTCATGACACGGATAGCCACAGGGAACAATTTTAGTTACTAATACATACGTACGGATTTACAGAAACAGGGACCATACTTATGTACACTAAAAGTATTTTGAATTATAGCCTATAATATTGCTATGTTAAGCAACATGGAAAAGGGGTGGTGTATTTTATTATTTGTACGGTACTTTTGTATTCAGTTATTCATGTTTATATGAAAACAGATTTCATGATATATAGTAGCTCATTTGTCACATACTAGTAATAGCATATTTCTTCTTACTGAGCGTTGGCTCATTCAAGTGTTGAAACATTTTTCAAGTGATCTAGGTAGGCGAGCAGACTAGGCTCACAGGTAGAGGGGCGTCTGTAGTGCCCTGTTAGCAAAGTGAGTAGAGTGGAGGATTTTTGTATTGCCCTAGCTAGTTAAGGGTATTTTGGGAAAACAGTGATATGTGTATATTTTGAGGGAAACATGTAGTACTCTGGTATTGTGTGGTACTGTATATATATATATGTTCAAATGATAATGTCTATGTGATTTATGCTTCTCGCTGCTTAGGTTTATGGATGAGTTTATCTTAGTAAAGTATCAGAGCATGTAGATTATCATAGTATATATATATATATATATATATATATATATATATATATATATATATATAAATTAGTTTATTAAGCAGGTCGTTACAGTTTCTCCATTCTATCCCCTTTTTAAGTATATCAAAGTTTAAATTTCTCTAATTTTCTCCCCAATTCATTTAGTTTCTTGAAGGTATATTACATTAATTTTTCTTCTAATCATTGTGCCTACTATTACCTTTTATTTTTGAATGTCCCTATATTTTATGTTAATCTAATCTTAACTAGTCTCTTGAACAAAAATAAGATATGATTAATTTATAAATTCTTAAGACTAGATTTATTTTAAAGCATTAATTATACATGCTAGTAGACATTTTTATCACATAAAATATTGTACCCAAATGCTTGCGAATGAGTAATAAAATTAATATACTTTTAAATTAATAATCTAAGATGATGAAAATGGGAAAATTTGGGTGGAATTTTGATCATAATAATATTTTTTATATTTTGAAAATTATATTAATTAGAATATATATATTAATATTTAGGTGAATTATGATAAATAAAGTATAAAATTGGAGAAAAACTCATAAGAAATGATTTCTCAATGTAGGGTTTAGAATCCATCAATCACATTATGTCACGTTAATACGTTAAACTCATATTACTAAGAGCTATTGGTTGGTACATGTCCGAATAATGTAGGGGCTCCATACCATTTTAGTGAGTTCAAACATCAAAATTGGTACAATGTTGAATTCTAAATTTTACAAGAACTAATTTCTTATACACATTTCTCGTCAAATTGTGTTGAATTTAAATTTCTTTCAAATCCAAATTCCAAAAACATAAACTCAAATATTACATTATATAATTATTGAAAAAATAAAAATAAATTATTTTTTATAGCTATTTTAAAAATATTTACGTGAATCTTTGAAAAACTAAAAAATAAATTAAAATTTTGAAAATAAAAAATAAAAAATGAAATATATTTTACACGGGTATTACATGCATTTTCCTTTTCATTAACCTAACCATTTGTCGCCGGTCCTACTCTGTCAATTCCTTCCCCATAAGCGCACTAAGGGGAGAAGACGGGATACCTGGCTTAACCTTATCATGTAAGAACTTTGACCACGTGCAAGGTGACTTTCTGATTCCATTTTCAGAAAGGGCACTTTCAAGTCTCATATTTCATGTACATGCATGTCTGTTAGCCATAGAGTAAATATAGAATAATCAACGTGCATACATATTGACCATGGCAGCCGTTGTTGACAGGTTACTACTAACAACTACTCTGAATCTGATGCTCTATAAAACCAATCAAAAATGCCTTCACCCCACTGTTTTAGCCAAATTAATTTGTTAATGTCCAATTCAATCCTTAAGCTGCAGCTGGAGGAAGAGAAAAAACATTAAGAATTGATGGGCAAGTCTCAAATTTTCTCTTCCCTCCTCTGTCTGCTGATCTTCTCCTTCACCTCCTCTCTTCTCCATTTGGCATCCTCCACATGCCCCATGGATCTCTCCTACGTCCAAACCTTCCCATGGGACACTACCCTCTGCCGCAGCCACGACGCTGGCGCCGACAGCCGCGGCCGCTGCTGCCAATCCCTCCTCAGCCTCTTCGGCATGGGACTCGCCCAACACCTCAAAGACACCTCCTTGTTCCAACTCCCCGATGCAAATTCTTCATCCTCTTGTCTCTCCATCTTCCAATCCCAGATCGCCGCGCTCTCCATCGATCCCTCTTTAGTCCCTCAGTGCTTCAGCAACACCGCCCAGTTCGTCACCAACACTTCGAGCTGCGTGGGAATCGAAAATAAACAAGATTGGATTAAAAAGATTGGTGAAACAACTGAGCTGGATCAGTCCTGCAGATCTGGAGACATGGTGCAGCAGGGACTAACTTGGTGCAGCGCCTGCCTCGACGCCGGGTTGAAGGTGACCTCCCAGCTGGTGGCTTCAGACCCCAAGCACTCCACCAAATGCTTCTACTTCACCATTTTGTATGCTGCGGGAATCGTCAACGAGTTCGGTCCCAAGGACGAACGGACCGCTACTTGCATAATGGGCTTGCCCTTGTCCTCCTCCACAAAACCCGATCGCGAATCGTCGAATGGTACTTCGAACCGAAACAACTTGCTCAAGTTGGTTTTTGGGGCTTTGGGTGTTCTTGTGGGGGTTCTGATTGCCATAGGAATACTGTTCTTTGTGTACAGAAAAAGGTTAGTGAAGAAAAGGCAACAAGCTTTGCACGAAGAGTTCGTGAATGGGGTAAGGGCGCGGGTGAAACCGAACACCGGGGCAACATGGTTTGGCATCGCCGAGCTCGAACGAGCAACAAGTGGGTTTTCTCAGAGAAACTTTATAGGCCAAGGCGGGTACGGAATTGTTTACAAGGGTACCTTCTCCGACGGCACCGTGGTGGCGGTGAAGCAAATCCTGGACTTGGACTCCAAAGGGGACAAAGAATTCACCAATGAAGTCGAGCTCATAAGCAAAATAAGGCATAGAAACTTGCTTCCCCTCCGAGGCTGCTGCGTAACAAGTGATAATTCCAGAGGTAGAAGAAGGTAAGTACTCTTTAGTATTTTGTGCGTATAAAGGTATTTCAAAAGCTTTTAGTACTTCTTTACTTCGTCGGTCATTTCGAGATTTCAAATTCATTTTCCAACAGGTATCTCGTGTACGACTTCATGCCCAACGGAAGCCTCCACGACCACCTCTTCAATTCAAAAATCAAACTGAGTTGGCCGCAGCGGAAGAACATAATCCTGGACGTGGCGAGGGGACTGGCTTACCTGCACCACGGGATCCGGCCGGCGGTGTACCATCGGGACGTGAAGGCGACGAACATTCTGCTGGACGAGGAGATGCGGGGGAGGGTGGGGGATTTCGGGCTGGCGAGGCAGAGCGAGGAGGGGCAGTCGCATCTGACGACGAGGGCGGCGGGGACGCACGGGTACGTGGCTCCGGAGTACGCGCTGTACGGGCAGCTGAAGGAGAAGAGCGACGTGTACAGCTTCGGGATAGTGATTCTGGAGACGATGAGCGGGAGGAAGGTGCTGGACGCGGCGTCGATGATGATGAGCAGTTGCAGCACTGAGGTTCTGATAACGGATTGGGCGTGGAAGCTGGTGAAGGCGGGGAGGGTGGAGGAGGTGGTGGAGGAGGGGATGAGGGGGGAGGGGGCGAGAGGGGTTATGGAGAGGTTTGTGCTGATTGGGATTCTGTGTGCGCATGTGATGGTGGCGTTTAGGCCTACCATTGCGGAGGCTCTGAAGATGTTGGAAGGGGACATTGACATTCCGCCGTTGCCCGACAGGCCATTGCCTCTGACTCTGAGCCATGAGCCGTTTCGATTGGAGTCTCTGCAGTTACCGCATGGAGTTTCTTCGTCGTCGGGGATTAGTGATGGATGGAGACCCAGCTCGAGCGGGAGCTCGTTCGTGTAGTATCCGTCTTGTCAGAGGAAAGCTAGCTTTAATTTTTATAAGTGGCTTGTTGTGTACATACGGGCTGGGGCAGGCAGGCATGAGGTAGAACTGCAACTGTCCCCAAAGTTTGGGGATTGGGTATTTTTTGCCACTAAAATTTGGCATCAATAGTCCAATTGCTTTGTTGTTAATTATGAATGGAGCTTGTTTGTGTAGTATCCCTCTCATCAGAGGAAAGCTAGCTTTAATTTTTGTAATTGGCATGTTGTGTACATACGGGCTGGGGCAGGCAGGCAACTGTAACTGTACCCAAAATTTGGGGATTGGGGATTTTTTGCCATTAAAATTTGGCGTCAATGGTCTAATGCTTTGCTGTTAATTATGATTGGGGCTCATATAATACTAAGAAAAATAATTGTTGTACAGCCAAATTAAAAATTTTCTTTTATTCTTTATATGCTAATTAAATTTAATTAAACCCCATTCAATAACATAGTAGAACTAGAGGTCTAGCTTCTTGTGTAATTATCCAAATACAAAAGTAATTAGGGAGATCAAGCTTGTTAAGTCTTTCATTTGGTCATTTTGTTCAATACAAACATGATTTGTGTATATGTATATTATACTAACTGTGAAGCACTCATGATAATAAAAACTATTAGATCAGGTGGCTCTTGTAGTCTTATGTATGTTAATTTGTGTGATATCTCAATACTAATTTTGCATAAGTCGTGGAAGGGATTTTTTTTTTTTTTTGAAGCCATAGGAGAATATCATTAAACCAACACAAACAACTTATAGGATACTCAGCTCGCCTAGGTTGGTATATCCTTAAAAAGTGTTGATAATGTCCAGTCATGACATTGTTTTGATTTGAGCATATCCGGTTAGGTATTCCATATCCCACCGTCAATCTAGAAGCTCACCAAAGTTGAAGCCGCAAATTCAAAAACCCACTAGACTTGACTAAGTGGCTGCTGCAGCCATTGTTAATTTGAAAATTAGATGGCTGTATTTTGTTGACGGAGAAGGAAATTGGCTGCTCTCATTGTCCTCTAAATATGAGATTGCATTTGTTTGAAATGTAATCAATTGGATCAAACCAGGATCAACTAGTGAGGAGAGAAAAATCAAAGTGAAATTAATTTCATATGTTTCTTCCTTGTTGTGAGAGAAATTACTTTTTGTAATTATTGTTCTCAAATTGATTAGTGGAATGTTGCTTTGCAACCGTGGATGTAGGTAATATTGGCTGAACCACGTTAAAAATTTGGTGTCTTTAGTGTGTGTTTATTTTGGCCGGAGTTTTAAATCCCCTTACAAACGGGTATCAGAGTGTTATTGAGGGGTTTTCAGCAAGTTTTTTGGCGAAAGAAGGAGTTCGTAACTCTCGGTCAGTTTTTTCGAGTTGCTCGAAAAGTCAAATTGGTCATACCATCACGTAGCTATTGTTGAGACAATCGCAACGGTGAAAACTACATAAAAAACTGACTCCGAATGAAGTCACACAAGCCGCCGCAAAAACTAAATTGAGTACTATGTTTTTTGTCAATTTGCAAAACCTGCAAATTGAAATTGGTGTGAAGAAGAAGAAGAGTGCCACATCAGCGTGGTCCCCCCACTTGCCACGACATCAGTGAGTCCCACTACCATGTCATTAGTGGGTCCCACTTGCCACGTTAGCACGGACCCCACTTACCATGTCATCAATGGGTCCCACCTCAGCCATGTCAGCAAGCGGTGTTAGAATATTTCTTTAGCGAGGGAAATATTCCATTAACTTGAACCAACTCGATCCAAATCTGTTTTTGGGCTGAACAAAGCCAATTTTGACTCGATTTTTGTAAGGTTGGACTGGTTTCCAAAAAAATCAAACGTTCCAGACACACTAGTGTTCTCAGATTTATGAGATTTTGTCTCAAAATTTCTATAAAGGCTAGATCTTTAAAAAGATCATGGAGGCTAATATGAGCAAGATGGCTTGCTTGAATGGCACCAACTACCACAAGTGGAAGGGAAAGATGAAAGATCTTATTTTTGTAAAAAGATTACATTTACCTGTTTTTGCCACTAAAAAATCAGAAGATAAGTCCGATGATGAATGGGCATTCAAACATAAACAGGTATGTGGTTTTATTCGGCAATGGGTTGAGGATAATGTTTTGAATCATATTCAAAATGAAAATCATGCTAGGACCTTATGGATCAAGCTGGAAACCTTGTATGCATCAAGGACTGGGAACAATAACATGTTCCTACTTAATCAAGCAATGCATCTTAGATACAAGGAAAGTAGTTTTATTTCCGATCACTTGAATGAATTTAACGGATGCTTTCAACAATTATCTGATGTCGGCGTCAAATTTGATGACGATATTTTAGGCTCATGGCTTTTGAATACTTTGCCCGACTCATAGAAAAATTTCTGTGTTTCTTTGGCCAATTCTGCTCCTGGTGGTGCTGTGACGTGGGAGTCTGCAAAAAGCACAGTTTTAAATGAAGAAATGAGGCGATGAGCTCAAGTTGCCACCACATCACAATCTAAGGTTTTGATCTCAAAAAATAGGGGAAGAAGTAAAAGTAAAGGCCAAGACCAAAACAATAGAGGCAGGAGTAAATCCAAGTCCAAGTACAAGAACCTTGAGTGCCATTATGGTGGCAAGAAGGGTCACATTAAAAGGTATTGTTATAAATGGAAGGCTGAGAACAAAATAGAGAATGCCAAGTAAGAAAGAAGAGACAACGGTAAGGATGATCGTGTGGCCACCACCACTTCAGACCTTGTTGTGGTCTGTGATGAGAATGATATCAATTTAGCATCCAACGAAATTGGATGGGCCGTTGATAGCGGTGCTTCCTTCCATGTCACATCAAGGAGGGAATTTTTCACATCTTACACTCCCGGTGATTTGGGGGTGTTGAAGATGGGTAGTGACGGGTTGTCAAAGGTTGTTAGTACTGGATCAATTTGTTTGAACACTGACAATGGGACGAGCTTGATTCTTAAAGATGTTCAGCATGTATAGGATATTCGATTGCACTTGATATCGACTGGGAGGCTTGATGATGATGGGTACTGTAGTACTTTTTGTAATGGCCAGTGGAAGCTCTCAAAAGGAGCACTTATAGTTGCTCGAGGGAGGAAGTCATCCAGCTTGTATGTAATGCAAGCTTCGATCTCTACCAACTCTATGAATGCAGTTGATGTTGCTGGTTCTTCAGATTTGTGGCACAAGTGGCTTAGCCACATGAGTGAGAAGGGACTAGGTTGTCTAGTAAAAAAAGAATATGCTTCCAGAGCTCAAAGCTGCAAAGTTAAGCAAATGTGCTCATTGCCTTGCTGGGAAGCAGAAACGAGTTTCCTTCAAGAGTCATTCTCCTTCTAGGAAACCAAACAAACTAGAATTGGTACATTTCGATGTATGCAGTCCTATGAAAGTATGGACAATTGATGGTGCATTATATTTTGTTACTTTCATAGACGATTATTCCAAAAAATTGTGGGCTTATGCATTGAGATCCAAGGATCAGGTTCTTGACAAGTTCAAAGAGTTTCAAGCCTCTGTTGAACGTCAAACTGGGAAGAAGCTGAAATGTATTTGCACCGACAATGGTGGCAAGTACTGTGGACCATTCGATGCTTATTGTAAGTAACAAGGGATTAGACATCAAAGGACACCACCAAAGACTTCTCAGCTAAACGGTTTAGCAGAGAGGATGAATAGGACATTGATGGAGAGAGTTAGATGCTTGCTTTATGAAGCTAAGCTGCCAAGATCTTTCTAAGGCAAGGCACTATAAACTACTGCCTATGTTGTAGAGACTCGAAAAAAATGCAATTTATGGAAGTAATAAAAGAAAAGAAAAGAAAGAGAAAGAAAAGAAAGGAAACGAGAGGCATTAGCAGGGTTCATTAATGAACACAGTGTCTTCGTCGATGAATGTCCTTCTAGGTCTCGTCGACGAAGTACACGTGTCTCATCGACAAGAAGATACCGAGAGTCAAGGAAATTAAGAGAATTTTAGGTTCGTCGATGAACCAGCTCCTTCTTCGACGAACATCCTTCTATGGTTTGTAGACGAGTACACGTGTCTCATTGATGAAGCCACGTGGCCAACTGTCTATAAATATGCTGAAATCGGAATTCCAGCGAGAAAATCATTTCTCACCTCTCTTTCTCTCTCTCTCTCTCTCTCTCTCTCTCTCTCTCTCTAGGTTCGGTTTCTCTCCCTTCTCTCTTCGTTTGCGGCTCGATTCTCGCTTGAATCGATGATTAAAAGCTATGACGGAGTTCGTGGGGAGATTCTCTATAACTTAGCCGGAGAGTATTGTTGATTTGGAGTCCTTGGGCACCACTCCAAAATCAGGGTAGGTAAGGTATTTTAGGATTTTATGGGTTATTTGAAGTTCATGGAACCTAGAAAGTGCTAAATGAGAATTATTCTAGGAGTTGAGTTGAGTTGATTAATTTGGGAAAAATGTGAATTTCAAGGTTTTGAGTTTCGAACGCCGCGAGCGTAGGATTTGGGTATTTACGTGTAACGACCTACTTAACTTATCAAATAATAAACATATTTAAATATATGATCAACCCAACCCATGGGCAATGGGGATAGACCAGTCATAAGCAGCGAAAACCTAAGCAGTAGTAAGTATAAAATTACAATCATCTAACCATAAAACATAATACCAGAGTCTACTTATACCAAAATAACATACATATATGTTCAATCTCCCATAACATTCCAAATACAATTAGGATCTCACAAAAAAATAATCCTGATCCTAGTACAAAATCTTACCCTCCTAGTAGGGTAACTTAACAAACTCAATGGCGGCCATGACCCGCCGGTCTCTCAGGGTCTCCTGAAAAATTAATTAAATTCGAGGGTGAGACACTTCTCAGTAAGGGAAAATAAACTAAATACAGCTGTGTGATAACATGAACATTTAATGCAATTATACATATACTGTATATTTTATATATCTGTAAACATTCATCATATCGTATTGAATAATCATTTGCTAATAAATCATATCTCTCATAAAACGTCTGTTATAACTGATAATACTAAAAACATACTCAGGATGAATAGTTAGCTGGTGTCATGTATTACCCCCCATGACATGTTGTGCAGCCCGAAGGCGGGACCTGACAATGGCTGGCCGACCATTGCCGAGCCAAAAATGTCTATAAGTACGATGGGCCCGCCACATCCTGGTTTGGACTGCCAGGTGGACGTCTACACTCTACACTGAAAACCACATCGACTATCCATCTCCCACCCCCTCGTGGGGTGGTTAGCACCAATCTAATCATAAATAACTGATCTATAAGCTACGATATCGAGCTCCTGAAACTGAACTAAACTAACATTCGTGTTATGATAACATATAATACATGATATCATAGCATTTTTTATAATTTCATAAATACAGCCTCGTGCCAAAAATCATTTCATAAATACGGTCTCACGCCAAACATTTCATAAATACGACCTCGCACTGAAAATCATTTCATAAATACGGCCTCGCGCCGGACATCATTTCATAAATACCATTCTGAAAATAATCAATTATCATGTACTTATCAAAATCATCATAATATATTGTATCTTTTCATAACTTCTGAAGACATGTTTTATTCATAAAATTTGTCATATCATTACTTTTCATGAAAAATAACATTCATGCCACACAAGTTGAATAATTCCGTACATTTCATTCTAAAATCACATTTTCCGTATAATAGCAGTATTTTCCCAATAACATACATTTTCTCAATAATATTCAAATATCACGCATGTTTTCCTGAAAATTAATTTACCGATAAATAATAATAATACGCGTGGAAAATAACTGCTTAGTTTATTCCCTTACCTGACAACTAAAAACCCCCTATGAATTCCTGTACCCACACCCGTAGGATTTCCTTATCAATATCCTGAAAATGAAAACTCTCAGTACTAAATTTCAGTATTTTCACGTGAATATCTTTTCCTATAACTATGAAAAGACCAAATTCGACATAAAAAGTCTTACCTTGATTCGGGGACGAATTTCAACCTTCTCCCACCAACAATCCGCTCCTGCAGATTTTGAGAGAACTTTCTTAGGAGTGTAATGGTGGTCTCAGATCCTCGATCCAGCAAGTGACGGAGCCGAAATCGAAAAGAGAGGAGAGAGAAATCGAAGGGGGAGAGAGAGAGAGAAAGAGAGAGAGAGAGAGAGTGATTTTTTTCTTAATTTCTGTGTTAAAAATCTGAATTTTTCTATTTATAGGGCCGGATTCGTTGACGAGACATGTCACCTCGTTGACGAGGTCAATAGTAATTTCGTCGACGAGCGCTTTCCTTCGTCGACGAAATTCAGAGTCGCCCCAAAAACCTCTCGGTATTTTCTCATCGACGAAACTTGTCTTCGTTGACGAGGTCCTCTTATACCCTCGTCGACGAAGTCGGCTACCTCCTTCTGTTACTATTTCCATTTCCCTTTCTCTTTATTATTTAAATATCATAATTTCTACAGGTCATTACATTACGGGCCTCTCAGTAAGTTAGGTAAGGGGAATAAATTATAACAGTATTTTAGAAGTTATGAGTTGAATAAATATGTGAAAATGGTGATATGATATTTTTACTGTATATATTATGATATAAATAACAGATGAAAATGTGTGGCATATGAGTTATACTGAGAACACGTTTGAAACTAGGTTATGTGAACTGCATGGCAAATTATGAGAATATAAAATAAACATATATTGAAATATTTTTGTGCTAAAAAGAATATAAGAGAAACCCAGTGATGTTTTTATATTGAACTGTAATGATAAGAGAATTCGTTTATTGAGAAACAATGAAAAGTGATATATTGAAGAGTATTTTCTGGGAAATGATAAAATATGTAACATGGATGTGTCTATTGGAAAAATGATGGTACTTGATATATATATATATATATATATATATATATATATATATATATATATATATATATATATATATATATATATATATATATGTATGTATGTAGGTATGGATAGAAATGACTTCTATGATAAATGTGGCAGTATGAAATAATGATATGTTTTATACTGAGAAATGTTGAAATACGTGAAATGAGAACCTATTGTGAATACTGAATTGGGAATATTGAAATGTGAATATGGAAATGTGAATATTGTAATGTGAATACTGCAATGTCAATATTGAAATGAGAATATGAAAATGTGAATTTTGAAATGTGAATATTGAAATGTGAATATTGCAATGCGAATACTGTAATGTGAATACTAAATTGTGAATGGTGAAATGTGAATGTTGAAATAGGAATACTGGAATGTGAATGTGTAAATGTGAAAACGAGAACCCTGATGGATGGATTGTGATAGAAAGCACAATACCGATGCTAGCGGATGATAAGTGCAACCACACGGTCTCGTGGAGAGTGTGGCGTGGCAGTCGAAGAAGCTAGTAAGAAGGGTAGTTTTGCCCCCTGGAGTCTAGACTAGGGTTAGGTAGGTCATTCGTACAACAGACGGGTATATGAATTGTTTATTTTGATATAATTGAGTAGGCCAACTGCAGTTTAGATCCAACCTTCGGGCCGCACAACCTCGACCATGGGGGGAAGCATGGCGTGGAGAATATCCTCAGGGCAGCCATGGGTTACAGACGTGCATGTGTTGGTTACTGAGGACACTCATGTGCTAGATGATGAAATGGAAATGAGAAAAGAAAGAGGGTGAGTTTTATAACATAAATAAATAAGGTAAAGTAAAACTCTCTGCCTGAGGGCTTATTGAGTAAGGTGAGTACCCTGATAAATATCAGTTGTAATCGTACCTGAGTTAATCGAGCAGGGTTACAAACGATATCAGAGCAGAGGGAAGTTACATGTATGGGCGTGTAATCTCCCCTATCCTTAGCAACCTTCGCTAATAAATATGGGTTGCCTGTGAATGAATTTAAAAATGGAATTAAAGCTTATAAAAGCTTGTGTTTTGTATCTATATGAGTACGAACACATATCGGTATATTTTCTCAGAGTATATAAGCACTTTAAATGGGTATTTTATGAAATAACTACTCGTATTGCCACACACTGTAAATAATTTATTCCATCTTAGTGATATGTGTCTCACCCAAGTATCTAAATATTTCAGGTTACCATGACAGTCCAGGGGATAGAGCGTTGTGATAGAGGGGAGCTGGTACCCTGATAGACAAGGTGAGTGTTTTGAGTTAGGAATGTATGATTCACCTAGAGCTTTTGGTTGATTTTTGGGGATGTGTTAGATATGTATATATATGGATGGTTAGAACTCTGGTTATTTGTATTCTGAATGGTTTATAAATATTGACTTCCGCTGTTAGGACTGTTTGTATGACTGTTTACCCAGCACCCACTTCAGGTTGGGTTATGTTTAAATGGTATCAGAGTTTTGACGTGGCCGATGTTTGACTAATATTTATTATTTATTGGAGAAAAAAATTGTAATAACCCCAAAAAGGGATATAGAAGATTAGCGGAGTGATTTTCAAAAAAATAAAAAATAAAAAATAAAAAAATAATTAATTAATAGGATTTAAAAAGAAAAAATAAAAAATAATAATTAAAATTTATTTTTACTTTTATTAATAAAATATATTATTATTAATATTAATTAAATATTATTATTATTATTATTATTATTATTATTATTATTATTATTATTATTATTATAATATATATTAACTCACCTGAAGCTTCCTTTCACGCCCCCCCTTTTACTTTTCTTCTTCTTCTTCTTCTTCTTCTTTCTCCTGTTTCCTGCTTGCACAGACTCTTTCTCTCTCTCTCATCTCATTCTCTCTTCCTCTCTCCTCAATTTCGTGGCCGATTTTTGCCCGATCGAAAATTAGAAGATACCGCTGAGCTCCATTCTCCGTTGCCGTCATTTCTACCGGAGCGGATCGGGGGTAGGAGCGGTATAGACGTATCTATTGGGTAAGTCAATTTCTTTTTTTTTTTTTTTTAATTTCTTGCAAATTATAAGTCCAATTGACGAACATACACTACCACGAGAATCTAAGGATGATTTTCTACAAACCTAGAGGGAGGAAATTCTTGTAGGGTCTTCGTGGGCAAAACCAAAAATTTGGGGTACGGAGTTATTAAGGTGCTTATTTTTAATTAATTAGGATTAATTTGGAAATGCTAAAATGTTGAGCATGTGGAGTTAAAGTAGAATTTTCAAAATTTAGGGCCCGGGTGAGCGCCGCAGGTGTAATTTTAGGACCCGCAGGTAAAATTCAGAAAATTAAGTGGGGCTGTTAAATGTTAGTTTAAATATTAATTTGAGGTGTATGGAGCCTAGGGAAGGTTAGATGGGTATTATTTTAGAAAAATAAGTTAATTAATTTAGGAAAAATGCAAATTGCAGGAGTTGAGTTTCGGATACCAAGGGCATAGGATCTGGGTGTTAACGAGACTCTCAGTAAGTCAGGTAAGGGGAATAAATTATAGCAGTATTTTTAGAATGACTGTTGAAATTAATATATGAAAATGTGCTTATGGTATTTTGGCTGGAAATTATTACGATATAAATATCAGATAAATTGTGTGGCATTTGAGTGATTTTAAATTGTGATATTTTGGAGTGTGAAAATAATATGTTATGAATATTAGATGAAAATTGTGTGGCACATGACATGTGTTGAAAAATGTGAAATACAACGATGGGTATTTTCTGATGAATATTAGATGAAAATTGTGTGGCACATGACATGTGTTGAAAAATGTGAAATATAACGATGGGTATTTTCTGAGAAAATATTGAAATGAGAATGATTGATATGATTAGTGGAAAATAATGAAATGTGACATTTATTTGTGAGTGAAAATTATTTGCATGAGAAATGAGTTTGTACAAATTATTGATATGAGTATTTTGGAAAAATGTGAAAAATACGTGAAATATGATATATGTTATTACGAGATGATGAAATGTGCACAGAAAATGATGAGAATATTTATGTTGAACTGAATTGTGATATACTGGAATATGATTGATGAAATGCCAATACCACATAATGATTGCGGGTATGTGGTAGTGAACCCTGATGGATGGTTATGATATTGAGCACGCTACCATTGTTAGTGGTGTCAGTGCAACCACACGGACTCTTGAAGCGTGTGGCGTGACAGTCGACTGAACCATTTTGTAGGGTTGTGGGCCCCCTGAGTCCGGATCAGGGTTATAGGCCGGTCAATCGTACTACAGACGCGATATGTGATATGATACTTTGATCTAACCGGGTCGGCCAACTACGGTTAGATCCAACCTTCGGGCCGCACAACCTTGACCATGGGGGGAAACATGGCGTGGATAGAAAGATCCTCAGGGTGGCCATGAGTTACATATGTGATGTTGGTATTTGATACCAAGGATACTCATGAGCCGGAAAGTAAAATGAAAATGGAAAGTGAAAGAATGATAAAATTGGCTAAAATGATAAATGAAAGAAATAATGGAAATTAAGAAATAAAGAATGTTAAATATGAGAAATGAACTGTGTGAGTTAATGACATAAATAATTAAGGCGAAGTGAAACTCTCTACCTGAGGGCTTACTGAGTAAGGTGAGTGCCCTAATAGGTATCAGATGTGGCCATATCTGGCTGCATAACACGTTAGGGCAGAGGGAAGCTACCTGTATGGGTGGGTAATCTTCCCTATTCTTAGGAACTTCACGGATAATTATGTGTTAGAAATCATTGAATTTGAGAAATGATTTTAAAGCTTATAAAAGCTTGTGTTGTATATCTATATGGGTATGAGAATGTGTATATCAGTGTATTATCTCAGATGAAATGTTATTTTGAAAAGTAAAGCATGTTGTAACTGAACTCGTATGGCCACACACTGTAAATAATTTATTTCTTCTTACTGAGATGTGTCTTACCCAAATTAACTAAATTTTTTAGGGAACAGGGATAGACCGGGTGATAGAGCTCCGTGATCATAGGGAACTGGGACCCTAACATACAGGGTGAATTTGGACTAGGGAGGTGTGATTCCCTATGGTTGTATTGTTTTTGGGTATGAGATAGTATTGTGTAAATGTGTATGTTGATACTCTGGTTATTGTATTCTGGATTACATAAATATACTGTCTTCCGTTGTTAGGTTATATAAATAAAATAACTTTTTACCCAGTATCCAATGCGGGTCGGGTCGTACGAATGATAGTAGGATTGTTGACGTGGCCGATTTATGAATGTTATGGATGACGTGTGATTATTTATTTATTATTGAGAAAAAAAATTGTACGAAAATCTGGGCGTCACAAAAATGGCATAAAAATCTAGACGTCATAGTTTGGTATCAAAGCCTAGGTTGCTAGGTTCTGCAGACTTTAGTAAACAACGGAATATAATGCCAGTGTATATAAATAGATTTTGATGAGAGTAAAGGATGGGTAGACTGGGATATAAGTCAGTTATTGTTAGAGGATGAGATTGGAATTTAGGGTTCTATCTTGCGACTTGGAGGTAGGAGTTCCATGGTTGTTTCTATGATTTTCTTGGGGTGACGACTTTAGGAAAATTACAATAAACTATCGTCAGTTCTTGTTTTTGAGTGATAAGACTAGATCTTAAATTGGGATTGAGGATGTTAAATGGTTATAGCAGAATATTTTATGGACCCTAGTTTGTTAAGTATGTTAACAGTATTGTGATGATAGAGTTCTAAGACTGTTTTACATTATTTTCAAGATGGAGCTTGGAAGTAGTAGTGCACATGCTGGAGGTGATGATGTAGGGCCTTCCAGTATGAGTGGCAGAGACCCTGATGCAATGTTATGTAGCGCACCCAGCGAGTGATGACAGAAATGGCTAGAGGTTTAATTGCACGTTTGAGTAGTTCACACGCATGAGACCTTCGTCGTTCTCTGGAGGGGCTGACCCACTAGTATCAGAGAATTGGGTCCAAGATATAGAGGATATGTTGGTAGTGCTTCCGTGTACAAATGAGAAGAAGGTACTGTTTGCAATGTTTAAGTTGACAGGGGAAGCTAAACACTGGTGGACATTAGCAAGATTGTTAGAGGAGCAAAAATCCGAGTCTATGGAGAAAAGTAGCAAGAAATTCTGCCATATATTCTTAAAGGAGTTAGATGTTCGTCCCTCATAATAATAATAATAATACTAGCTAGTTGTTGCCTTCCCATTTTTCTCACACCATGCAACATCACACCACACTGATTTAGTTCCACTAATCTTGCTAGAACTTCTTGGAAACTATTCTTCTTTTGTCTTCCACAGTTGGGTTTTCCCTGGCCTATTTAAAAAAAAAAAAATGGTGAGTTCTGATAATTTAATACATTAATGTCTTTGATTACATCTTCCATTCCTGATTTTCAAAAATAAGTTTATTTCTATGTTTCCAGATACACCAGAACACAACTGTAATGATCTGTAATGTATCAAGCATTTCCATGTGACTCCGCTCACACTCTATAATGATTGATAATACCTTAAAAATATCATCTAGTGAACTGAATTTTTTTTTTTTTTTTTTTACAAAAAAATGACATCTAGATTTTCTAAATGTCCTGACATTGAATGAAACGATGGTTTACATCTTCTGACTCTTGAAGGCAAATTGGACAAGTATCAACATCCATCAAGTGTATTTTTATAAGTTTCTTTCTAATCGGAAAATATTTTTGATCATTTTCCACATAAATAATTTGATTTTAGGCAAACAGTCCGCTTACCAAATATTTGAGCAGTCTGTTCAAGTTTGAGTTTTTTGCAGTTTTGTTTTCCCTCCTATCTTTTCTTAAGAATCTATACGCTGATTTTAGAGTAACTCCCCTGACTTTGTAAACATCTATATCCACTTAGTTTCTTTTTCAATCATAGGAGTCAAGGTTTTCTTAATCTCTTCAACTCACTCCTTGAGCAAGTCCAAACTCCAATGTTTTTTATCCTCACTCCATAAGTCCTTAAACCAGATCTGTTTCATATTCTCTAGGATCAATGAATTTGGATTAAATAAGCTATCTTCCTTACTAGGAATCCATGGATTCTGCCAAATATTAATATTACCACTACCCACTTCCATTAGACAACCCTTTTTCACATGTTTGATGATTTTAAATAATCCCCTCCATCTCCACGAGGCTAGGCTTGGGAAATGCACCTCCTGTATATCTAGATTTGGATAATACACAGATTTGCAAAATCTGGACCAAAGGGACTTTGGTTTGCTGACTAACCTCCATTTTTTTTTTCGTCAATAAGGCTTCGTTGAAGGACTGTAACTCTCTAAAACCTAGTCCACCCCGAGTTAAAGGGTTACACATTGTTTCCCATTTAACAAAGTGAGTTTTCTTACATCCATCTTCTCTTCTTCCCCACCGGAAATCTTTATTCTGTCTATTAATCATATTGCACACAATTTTTGGCACCTGAAAAGCACTCATGATGAATATAGGGGTATTTGAACTAACTGATTTCATAATAACTGTTCTTCCCTTTTGTGATAACAATTTATTACCATTGTCTAATATTTGTGTTAGGCTTTAATCCATAAATCCAATAACCAAGATCATCATGTCATTTAATTAAGAAAACTAAATGCGGAACAACTACCTGAATCCATACTGAATGCGGAATAAATACCTGGATCCATAGATGCGTCTGATTTGATTGTCCAATAGCTTTTAGTGGAGAGTTTTGATCTTCCACAGTCAAATTCCTAAGTGTCTCACTCATGTTCTTCTCTCTAGACAGGGAAAGAAAAAACATGAAAACTATTTCTTATTTGACTTGGGAACCACAACCCTATTATGCTTTCTTTATATACTAGGTTAATTTTAGAAGTCCATCAGTCCTAAATTAACTTAGTATTGGGTTTTTACACATTACAAAACTCATACCCAATAGATGTTAAAATAGCCCAGTAAAATAATTGTTCTTAAATATGTGAGCCCATAATAGGAAACTAAAATTTCCTAACAATCTCCCACTTAGGAGACACATAAATATCGAAAACAATTATATTACCCAAACCTTAAGTGTGCACAATATGACTATTATCTTTATAACATATCATTAATTCAATCTTATTCATTTCATATACTAGCATGGGATCAAAGCGGCATTCGTTACACTCATATTCGTAACTATACCCATCAATGGTCACCACATTAATGCACTCAATGGCATAGATCGAGTATGGATGTGTAGCATGGTAATATGCATGCTCCTTAACCTTAACATGCATATCCCAACTCGTCCTACCTTATTCCGTATGAGATCAAACTTAGTTCCTTATTCCTTAGCTCTTCTAAAAGGAAGATAACATTCAGAGTCACAAATACATTAAAAAAAAAATGCATTCTTTTATTACTTTATTTCTGTAGAAAATAATTCAAAACAAGTGTCTACAAGAAGGAACATAAAAACTAATACAAACTCCCACTAAACCGCAACATCATCAAACAAGACGACACCCATACGAGCAGTGTGCTTATGAAACACCTTGGACGGTAAACCCTTGGTGAGTGGATCAGCAACCATGGAGTTTGTCCAAATATGTTCTATCAACACTTGACAACTCCAAACCCTTTCCTTAACCACCATAAACTTGATGTCAATATGCTTTGACTTGGTGGAACTTCTGTTAACATTTGAATACAACACCGTAGACTTATTGTCATAATAGATCTTGAGTGGTTTTTCAACCCCGTCCAAGATGTGCAGACCCGTGACAAAATTCCACAACCAAATTCCTTGATTAGATACCTCGTAGCATGCTATAAATTCTGCTCCCATGCTCGAAGGAGCTATGAGAGTTTGATTAACACTATTCCAGGAAATAGCACCTCCAACTAGCAGATAGATATAGCCCGAACTGGATCTCTTGCTGTCCTGACATCCACCGAAATCAGAATCAAAATACCCAATGATCTCAAGTTTATCTGATTTCTCATAGTTGAGCAAGTAGTCTTTTGTTCTCTAAAGATACCTCATAACCCTTTTGGATGCCTTTTAATGATCTAATCCTGGGTTACTCAAATATTTTCCTAAAATTCCAACTATGTATGCCAAGTCCAGACCCGTACATACCTGAGCATACATAAGACTCCCTACAACTGACGCATAAGGAATCTTCTACATTTCCTTCTTTTCAACCTCAGTCTTAGGGCATTAACTGAGACTGAATCTTTCTCCCTTAGTTGTAGGTGTATCTCTCAGGTGACAATCTTTCGTGCCAAATCTAGCAAGTACCCTTTCGATATAACTCTTTTGTGATAACCCAAGTATACCTCGAGAGCGATCTCGATGTATCTAAATTCCTAATACAAAGAGGCATCCCCAAGATCTTTCATCTCAAAATTTTTGGTCAAAAATCTCTTGGTTTCGTACAATAAGCATGTATCACTACTCGCCAGCAATATGTCATCGATATACAAAACCAAGAATATAACCTTACTCCCACTGATCTTATGGTATACACAATCATCAACCAAATTTACCTTAAAATCATATGAGATGATTACTTGATGAAACTTGTGATACCATTTACAGGAAGCCTGCTTAAGCCCATAGATGGATTTCTTTAATTTGCAGACTATATTTTTTGGATTTCTAAAAATAAAATTTTCAAGCTACACCATATAAATCGTTTCATCAATGTCACCATTGAGAAACGCTGTCTTTACATCCATCTAATGAAGCTCTTAGTCCAAATGAACCACCAATGCCATTATAATCATAAAAGAGTCTTTCGATGAAACCAGAGAGAAAGTCTCTTTATAATCAATGCCTTCTTTTTGAGTGAATCCCTTAGCAACTAGACGTGCCTTATATCTCTCATGATTACCCCTTGAATCCCTCTTGGTCTTAAATATCCATTTGCAACCAATGGGCTTCACACCTTCGGGTAATTTGACGAGATCCCAAACGTCATTTGCTTTCATGGAATTCATCTCATCATTCATGGCATCAATCCACTTCTAAGAATTAGAACTTTGTTTGACTTGATGGAAGTTGATTGGATCATCTTCCACCACACCAATGTCAAACTCGTGTTGTTGGAATTGGTGTGATTCCAAGAGGGGGGTGAATTGGATATTTAAAGACTTTTCAGATATTTAAAACATTTTGATTCACCACAGTTTATATCTCATTCAATATTAAAAATATATATGTAAAATGATTAAGCTATCAGTGCAGTCATACACGTGTGCAATATATCTCATTTAAATTTATGTGTGCATGCAAATAATTATAGCAATGAACAAGCAACTATACACATATGGAAATTAAAGTGCAATAATTAAATGAGATAGGGAGAGAGACACACACGATATTTGTTATTGAGGTTGCATCCCCGCCTTGGGCATACCCTCCAAAGATTACACTATCCCTGCTCACTTAAACGGGTGGAGCAGAATTTGTTACATCCTCTCCTTACAGGGTGAGGTAAACCACAGCTCAATTATAAGGTTAAGCTCAACTTGTCTCATTTACGTGGTGGAGACTCCCTAGTTCAATTTATGGGCTAAACCCAACCGGTCTCACTTACGGGGCTAAGACTCCCTAATTCAATTTCGGGCTGAACCTAATCAGTCTCACTTACGGGGTTAAGACTCCCTAGTTCAATTTACGGGCTGAACCCAACCGGTCTCACTTACGGGGCCGAGACTCCGCGATTCAATTTACGGGTTGAACCTAATCGGTACAATAAAAATCATTTTTGTACATATTAAAAAGCTTCTAAATACAGGCATGGATGCACACATTAAAAGCTCAAATACATGCACACAAATATGATATGAGTTATGCTCAGTAGAGAAAGGAGGTAAAACAAATATTCCAATCTTTGACGAAAGATATATATGATAAAATGCATCAAAGATTTGAACCCTAATAAAATATTCTCCCAAAAATATTTTTCAAAGACAAATCGAAGAACCTAGGGTTTTTGGTCTTAATAATATTTTTACAAAAATGAATATGTGTGATCTTTGATGTTAAGAGAAATGTGTAGTACACGCTTCAAAGATCAAAATAAAATAAGTATTTCTCCAACAAAGATTAACAATGAAATGTATTTGGAGAAATTAGGATTTACGCTCAAAAGTTGTTTTTGCAATAAACACAATCAAAATAAAAGCCCAAACAAAATACTCTCTTAAAAATGTTTTCAAAGAAAGAATCAAAGAGAGTTTTGAGAGTATAAAAAAGATTTGCCCCAAAGAAAAATTGCAATAAAAATAGGTTTGGGGGAACTTTGATTAGGAAAAAGCAAAATAAATTTGAGAGAAAATTATGGCTAATCAAAGTTACTAATCTAATAAAATGAAGGGGTATTTATAATTTTTCTGAAAAATATGACCGTTGGGGACACGGAGGTCATTTTTTAAAAATATTAATGATTTTTAATTAAAAACAACTTCGTTTTCTTGCGGTAAAAAATTGACCAACCTGAGAGGTTCGGTCAACCAAGGCCAAGGTTCGGTCGACCACTTATAGAAGTTCGGTCGACCATGGCAAATTTGAACTATAAATTTAGTCAACCCTATCAGAGCAATTTTGAACCCTTTGTGGTTTCGGTTGACCAAAGCAAAGTTGGGTTGACCATGCATATAGATTTGGTCAACCAAGGCCAATTTGAACTACAAGGTTTGGTCAACCAAGTAGTTGGGGTGTCAGTGGTTAATGGTTCGGTCGACCGAGGACGGTGCATTCAATTTAGTATGGTCAATCGAGTGAAGTCAACATGTTTACTTCTTACTTGTTCACATGCTAAATACACACATAAGAAACATGTGCTTTGTCAGCATCAAAATAAGGATTAGATTCAAAAAGTCAACACATGTTCTTGGAGAAAGACAATATAATCATCCAAAATCGCACTTTTCCTTTCTCTAGCGGATCTCTTTAATGACATCACTTCTTGAGGTTGTTGAGCTTGCTTTTCTAGAGCAATATCCTCATTTCGTGTAGGGAGTACAATAATATTGTCTTGTATTGTTTCTTGAATAAGTTTAATATTAATACTAGGAAGAGAAATAAATTCCTCCTCAAAAACAATATCCCTAACTTTATCTCCTTCCATAAACTCAACTTCCTCAAGAAACCTGACATTTCCCGTCTTATAGAAGGTCCTTGTCGCGAAATCATAAAATTTATAACCCCTTGAACTTTCAGCATACCTGCCAACAAAGTAGTAGCTAATTGTCCTTAGGTCCAGTTTCTTTTCATTAGGTCTATAAGGCCTAGCCTCAGCCGGACAACCCCAAATGTGTAAATGCCTAATACTTGGCTTTTTGCCAGTCCAAAGTTCGTAAGGAGTTTTAGCTACTGCCTTGCTTGGCACCCTATTTAGTATATATGCTGCAGTCTTTAGTGCTTCTCCCCAGAGAGATTCTGGTAAAGAATAATAACTAATCATACTTCTTACCGTGTCTTTAAGTGTCCTATTTCATCTCTTAACAACACCATTCATGCTAGGTTCCCCTGGCATGGTGTACTATGGGACGATACCGCATTCCTCTAGGAATTTAGCAAAGGTTCTTGGATGTTGTTCTCCTGATCTATCATATCTACCATAGTATTCACCACCATGGTTAGATTTGACGGCTTTAATTTTCTTTCCTAATTGGTTTTTAGCTTCGGCTTTAAAAGCCTTGAACACATACAAAGATTGTGATTTCTCATGTATCAAATAAAGGTGCCCATAGTGCAAGTAATCGTCTATGAATAGTGATAAAATATTGTGTCCACTCCAAGAAGCCATAGGGAATGGACCACATATATCAGTATGTATTAGTTCTAAGACACCTGAGGCTCTATTGGCACCTAAATTCCTTTTGTTTGTCAGTTTCCCCTTAATACATTCCACACAAACTTTAAAGTCTGTTAAGTTAAAGGGTCCCAGGATTCCATCTGACACAAGTCTTTCCATTCCTTGTTTAGAGATATGTCCTAACCGCTTATGCCATAAGGTGGCGAATCCTCCTCAGTTAATTTGTGTCTAGTACCTCGTGAACTAACATGCAAGGACTCATTATTAGAGGCAATAGTATCCAACATATATAAATTGTCAACTAAAGATCCTATTACAACCATATTTGAATATTGAAAAAGACAAAATTTATTATTTCTGAAACAACAAGAATAACCAAATTTGTACAATATAGAACTTGAAACAAAATTTTGTTTAAAATATGGTACCACATATGTCTCTTCCAAGTCCAAAATACAACCAGATTTAAATAACAATCTAAATGTCTCAATTGCCTCAACTTCAACTTTATTGTTGTCGCCTACGTAAATGAATCTTTCAGCATCAATTAGCTTTCGGCTTCTTAGGCAACCCTTTCTTTTCCCGCCAAGTGGCATAATTGGGACAATCCTTCTTGAGGTGTCCTCCCTTCCTGCAGAAGAAGCAACCAAATTCTTGGTCTGATTTCTTTTGCAGTTTTCCTTGGGATGTCCCAAATGCAGCATCTTTATCCTTCTTCCTTGTGTTATTCTTAGAGGAAGTAGCCAAGTGAGCACTTCTTGTCTTCTCTCGCTTAATCCTTTCCTCTTCTTGCACACAATGAGCAATGAGCTCATTCAAAGTCCACTTATCCTTGAGTGTTATGACTCACAGTGAACTGACTGTATTGTGCAGAAGGGGAAATCAAAACTAAGTACACGAGCAAGTCATTAGACAGCTCTAACTTAAGTGCCTTTAGCTTTGAAGCAATGTTAGACATTTTCACAATATATTCCCTGATATGACATTTTCCTTTATACCTCATTGAAACAAGACTAGCCAAAAGCTTGCTTGCTTCAGCCTTTTCGTTTTTGGCAAAACGTTTCTGTAGTTCCTCAAGGAATACCTTAGCATTATCATCATAAAACATTGCTCCCCTGAATAATTCTAGAATAGGGTGTTTCATGATCATTAGGCTCATGTGATTAAAACGCTTCCACCTCTCCAAGTCCCTCTTCATATCAAAGGTACTTGTATCCATAAGGGTGAGAGGTCGTTCTGTCCGTAGCCCAAGATCCAGATCCATATAGCCTAGAACAATCATGACGTTCTCCTTCCAGTTCTTAAAGTTGGAGCTGTTAAGTACCAGAATGAAATTTATGTTGCCAAATATCGTAGTAGCAAATGTAGTAACTAAATACAGAACAAAAAACCAAACAACATGCTTAGTCATAATATACAAGTCATATTAAATTCTTAAATCAGTTCCATGTATACATGACAAGTATATTAATAAATAAAAGTGGGCCCCATGTGAAGATACCTAGTACAACATTAATATTCTATTTTTGGATAGAAATATTAGCTTGTTAGTGGTATCCTTCATGCAATGATCAAATACTTACAATAAGTCCTATCAAATAACAAGCCTTTCTTTGAACCGACTTATTATTCACATGGATAACATAACAATTGTAACATATTTATCACTGCAGGTATGCAAATTATTTGGCCTACCAATAACCTTCCTTTGGCCGATCATTACTCGCACAAATAACACACATACATCCCTAATGTTTCAATATAAATGCATATACATAATAGAGGTTACTTTGGCAACTTATTACTTCAATATACTTATACTAAAACACTAGACATATACAAATTACCTCCAAAAGAAAAGGAAAAAAAAAAAAAAAACGCCTGTATTAGAATCAAGGCATGCATCAACCGCACAAAGAATTTATTTATTTTTTTATAACCAGCGAACCATGAAGAAATTCCTTAAAAAGAATAAAAAATATTTTTATTCTTCACAAGTAGTCTAGCGCAGGAAAATAACCTTTTTTTTTTTTTTTTATTGCTGTACTGGGCAACATCCCCTTGATTCGGTTCAAAGAACACAAAGCAGACACCAAATAGGGGAAAACTCTTTCAATATGCGTAGATATCATGACAAATGAATCATTAAAGCTTTAATGATAGTAGAAAATAAAGCATGCAGGCAGGTTCCATAAAATTTCAATGCACGATGTGTCATTCATGATGTCATTTGAATTTTCAATTCCAAAAAAAAAGGTTGAGCATTCTAGTATACAAGATTGCTCGCCTTTTCATAAACACTTCACAGACATTGGTTTCCTAAAGAAACATTATGATGACCTGTTTAATTTCCTTATTTTTTTTCCATAATATAATAAAATCAATATCACAAAATTCAGCAGATCATAATCCACTTGAACCCATGGGTAACAGGGATACATCAGAAACACAATGCGGAAGCCTAAGTAGCAGGAAACATACAATCATATTCATCTCATTATACCATACATCACAATACTAGAGTTACTACAACCACTGTATTTATATACACACAGTACACAACCCAAAAGATATCTTATTGCCATCCCACAAAATACATCCGACCCTATCAAAACACTTACCCTTCTGGAAGGGCAGATCAACCGTACTAGATCAGCAAGGCTTTACCTGCTCTCCTATCAGGGGCTCCTGAAATGTTTATGAAATTCGGGGTGAGACACTTCTCAGTAAGGGAAATAAACTAACACTAGTGTGTGGCAACATGAGCATTTCTGTGGTATACATATAATTATAAACATAACTAGTAAAACTATATATATATATATATATATATATATATCATTTTTGGGAAAAACATGTATAACCAAAACATGGCAGAACATAATGGTTTCCATAACAAAATTCATCCCATATAAATAATAATATAAAAACAATCCTGCTAGGTTACCTGGCTATTATCCTTGTCGCGACGTCCCAGAGCGCGTGTGCCCCGGGCTGCGAAATAAAAATTAATTTTAATTTTCAATTAAAAAATATGGAATGTCAGAGTCGCCACTAACCTTGAGTGCGGTTAGAACACATGATTACTACCCCGTTAGGGGTAGAATCGGTCTACATTACCAGAACTGGGGTCGGGAGTTCGGTTACGCGAGGGGAAGGTACGAGCACCCCCTACGCACCCGTTCTTATGAACGATACCTAATTAATTTGAAATTATCCCTAAGTTAATCTAATAAGTCTTTACATTACTCTTTTTTATGAATTTATAAATACACATGAAAAATAAATAAATAAATAAATAAATATAATATATATACATATATTCCCTCAGAGCTTAAGGTACGTGATGCCCGAAGGCTCATACCCCCGCAATAAAATCATAGGGAAAAAAATCAAGAAAATACTTAGGAAAGTATACTCCCAAATTTTAGAAATTTTATAGGATTTTTTATAGAAAAATACTAATATGGGAGGTTTTAATATATGATAATAGGATAATCAGCAACTACTTAAAATATTACAAATGTCAAAATAGGTAATAAAATATCATATATATTACAATACTAAAGATACTATCAAAAAAGTAATACCTTATATATTGAGAATACTAAAACTAGCCTAATAGGTAATACTAAATATCCTAATAATACCACATAATTCATAATAATAACAATAAACATATAATATGAACTTAAATACTAAAAAATACCATGTAAACTAATAATAATACTAAAATGCCATAATAATAAACTAATATTTATAGACCAAAATATAAATACCACCATAAGAGTAATATAAGCATAATGATAAAGATAAACCTAATAAACTACGCCTAAAGATAAATATAATAATATACGAACATAGTAATACCTATAAATACCACAATATATATAAGATGAATATAGGAACGATATAAACACGATAACGAACAAAATACCCAAACCATCACACAATAATGAAAATCCCACAATAAGTAAAAAGTAATGATAATAACTCTCCAAGTGATACACAACTCTAATATCCTATAAACACCACTACACAAATAGGGAAATAATTAATAAAGAAAATAAACCAAGTTTATAATTAAAACATGAGAACTAATGAAAGGGTAAGAAATAATGAATATATTACATTGTAAAATGTGCATAATCACAAAAATTAGCATACGACCCTAAGAAGAATGAACTTAAATCCTGCAAAAAAGACACAAATATCATATTATCACATTAAAAGACAACAATATTCATTGCTTAACATGCATTAATATAAACAATAAAAATTTGAACCTAAATGAATACTATGATGAAAACGAACCCTGCAAAAAAAAATAAATCGACGTCAACTATATATATGAAACCAGAATTAAAATTACTGCAAAAGGTAGAAAAATCCTGGGAAAAATATATTAATGTTAGATATACACATATATAAAACACCAATTAAATGTACAATAAAAAAAAATAAAACTTTATATGTCAAAACCCCAAACAAATCCAAAAAAAAAAATACGTATACAGGCATGTGTGTGACTGTGTGAGTGCGTGTGTGCTCTGTGTGCGGAGCTGTGCAGGGAGCTTTACCATAGACATACCGTGGGCTGACGGAGCTAGGCCGTGGTGCCAGCGAGAGGATAGAATGGTGGCTGGCCGGAGAATCCTGGTGCTCGGGAAAACAGTAGCAGCAGCGGAGGTCTTGGCAGTGGTTGTTCTGGGCTGCTATTGCTGCTGGTGTGACGGAGACGGATCAGATGGCCGTGAAGAGGAGGGGGTTCTGCAGGAGGGAGGTCCGACATCTGGATATGCTGCAGGGCGGTGACGGCAACGGTGACGGTGATGATCAAGATGGGTGACCGGAGCAGGGGTGGCCGGAAAGACGAAAGAACGCCAAACGAACACCAGAGAAAAACAGCAGCGAGCGCCGGAGAAGATGACTGGTGCTGTTGAACGGGGAAGATCCTGGAGGCGACAACCGGCGCAAGGTGAGGTTGACCGTCGAATTGAGGTGGCCGCCGCAGGGATGACTCAGTTGCCTGCGTGGGAGCAGGATGTGTGGGTGAGATGGGGTGGCTGTGGATGGAGGTTGTCGTCTCCTTTGTGGTTGTTCTGTATGGGAAGACGCAGAACAAGGGAGTCATGAGATGGAGATTGGGAACGAGGGAGATGAGAGTCTGTGGGTTCGAGTTGTGTGAAGGGAGAAGGAGATGAGGCTGGGTGGTGGCGGTTCTGGAGAGGAGGAGAATGGACGAGAGGCTATTATTTTTTTTTACTTTTCTTTCTTGCGCTGCCCCTCCCTACTGTGCGCTGCCCCGGCTCCCCTTATATAAAAAAAATTTGAAAACCCTAATAAAAAAAAACTTCCTTTCTTTGATTTTATTTTTCTTTTTTTCTTTTTTTATGCTTTTATTCTTATGGTAATAATGAAAATGGAAATAATAATAATAATAATTATCATAATAATATTAGTATCAATAAGGTAATAATAATAATAATACTACTACTAATAGTAAATAATAATAAATAATTATAGTAAAAATAAAAATAAAGATACTATTGGTAAAATAATAATAATAATAATAATATTAATAAAGTAATAATACTAATATAATAATAATGATAACATTATAAAAAATAATAAAAATAATAATAGCCAAAATAAGATACTAATGCTAATAATAATAATAATAATATATCAAAAACAAATAAATGAAAAATAAAAATAATTATAGTAAAGTAAAAATAAAATAAAGATAATAAAAGTACTAGTAATAATAATAAAAATGGAAAATAATAATAATAATGATAATAAAAATACTAGCAAAATAATAGTAAAGTACTAATAATATAGGAAAATAATAATAATAAAATAATAATAATAATAATAATAATAATAATAATAATAAGAAAATAATAAGAGGGGACCCTTGTTCTATTTGGCTAGGGCAAAAATAGGGTGTTTACAATCCTGTATTACCCCACATGACTGGGTTGTGTGGCTCGAAGGCGTGACTTGACAATGGTTGACTGACCACTATCAAGTCAAGAGTACAGTCTGTAAGTCTGATGGGTCTGCAAGACCTGGTCCATACACCAGGGGCGCTCACACACTTCTTAAAAACCATATCGACCATCCAATCTCACACCACTTTGTACAGCGGTGTTAACACAAATATCATGATCATGATGACCATGGACACATAGCAACGATACCGTACAAGTGTTAGCCTAGACCAAGCCAACCAGGTTCTGATATCATATAACATATACTGAAATTGTGATACATGAATATCTCATATCATTAATTATCAAATCAATAATATCATTTTTCATATATACGTATATCATGAAAATCATCGGCCTGTACGCCGGTATTTCACATTTTACCATAGCTCGGCTCGTACACTGGCAAATCATATCCATTGCTCGGCCCATACGCTAGCAAACATATCCATAACTCGGCCCATACACCGGCAAACATATCCATAGCTCGACCCATACGATGAAAAATCATATATATAGCACGACCCGTACGCCGGCAAATCATACACATAGCTTGGCCCGTACGCCATCAAATATATCAAAATCTCGGCCCATACGCTAGTTTTCCTTTATAAAAATCCGTATCATTAACACATTCCTAGAAAACAGTTTTTCATTGTAATTCCTACTTATGCCACACGAAATAGGTTTTTCATATATCTAACATACTATCATTTTCAGCAGTATTTCCCAAATATAAATCATATAAAAATATATTTATTTCCTTGAAATCAAATGCTATAATATTATACAAACTTTTTATAAAATACTAGCTTAGTTTATCCTGTTACCTGAGTCCTGAAAAGCCCTTAAAACAAATAGCCCCGCACCCGCAGGGTTCCCCGTTCAACACCCTGAAAACAACATTCCCAAGAACTAAAGTTTAGTATTACTACGCGTACTAAGCTTTCTACAACTATCAAATAACCAAATACTGAGTAGAAAGTCTTACCCTGGATTTGGGATGGTTTCCAACTCAGTCTCACCAACGATCCACTTCGGCAGACTTGCAGAAAACTTTCCCAGGAGTGTCGTGGTGGCTTCAAATCGTCGAACCGGTGGAAATTCGGCCCAAAAACTTAGAGAGAAGGAGGAGAAACCGAAGGATGAGAGAGAGAGAGAGAGAGAGAGAGGTTTCTGCGCACAAATGGGCTGAAAAATCACGTTTAGCACTATTTATACTACGGGATTCGTTGATGAGCCACGTCACCTCGTCGATGAGTTCTGTAGAAAGTTTGTCAACGAACCTAAACCCTTGTCGAAGAATTTCAGACTTCCAAAAATCCTTTCTCGATATCTTCTTATCGACGAGACGGAACTTCGTCGACGAGATCCTGAAGGACTCTCAATTTCTTGGGATTATCCCATCCAAAATGCAACGTCGTCGACCTGTTCCTATTTCCATTTCCCTTTTCTTTTTATTATTTAAATACCATTATTCTTCAGGTCGTTACATTCTCCCCTCCTTATAAAATTTCGTCCTCAAAATTTGCTACTCGTATGATTCATTATCCCCCTTAAAAGAAAAAGTGGTCTACTTATTTTATTATTTACCCTCACTTATAGAGGAGGAATACCGTGGTTACATTCCGAATTCTGGGAGATTACACATACAAAAAAAAATTCTCCCAAAACTAAAATGCTACTTACTAACTAAACTTTTTACATGTACCTACAAAAGAAATACTATCTAACTACTTACATTTTACCTGATTAGACTTCTTGGAATAGGTGCGGATACTTCTACTTCATCCGCTCCTCGAATTCCCAAGAAGCCTCTTCAACTGTATGATTCCTTCACAAAACTTTTACCTGAGGAATCTCCTTGTTACGTAACTCCTGCACTTTCCTATGTAGAATCTATATCGGCACCTCCTCGTACACTAGTGAGTCACTGAACTCTAATTCACCATAGCTGATCATATGAGAAGGATCTGAGACGTATTTCCTCAACATGAACACATGGATTACGTCGTGGATCTTGGACAACATAGGTGGCAAAGCTAGCCTATAGGCAACTGACCCCACTTTATCTAGAATCTCAAATGGATAAACCTAGGACTAAGTTTACCTTTCTTGCCGAACCTCATAACCCCTTTCAACGAAGTTATCTTCAAAAAAACATGATTATCCACATCAAATTCCAGATTCTTGCGGCGATTATCAGCATAATTTTTCTATCAGCTTTGAGCTGCACTGATTCTGTCTCTGATAAGCCGAACCTTATCACGCACTTGTTGAACAAGCACTGGCCCCACAACTCGCCGCTCACCTATCTCATCCCAAAATAAAGAAAAACGATATCTCCTACCGTATAGACCTTCCAATGGTGCCATGTCAATGCTGGTATGATAACTGTTATTATACGCAAATTCTACCAATGGTATGAACTGAGTTCAACTACCCCCAAAATCCAATACGCACGCTCGAAGCATATCCTCCAATATATGTATCGTCCTCTTAGTTTGCCCATCTAACTGAGGATGGAATGCCATGCTAAACGATAATTGAGACCCTAGAGCTTCCTGCAAGCTCCTCCAAAAATGTGACGTAAAATGCGGGTCTCGATCTGACACAATCAATACTAGCACCCCATAAGAACGAACTAACAATCCATACTAGCACCCCATAAGAATGAACTATCTCCTGAATGTAAATTTTCGCAAAATGGTTAAGGGAGTAGCTGATCTTGATAGGTAAAAAGTGGGAGGTCTTAGTCAAACGGTCAACAATCACCCAGATGGCATTCTGACTGTGTAACGCTGTGACGACCTACTTAATTTTCACATTTTTTTATAAATATAATAAAATCAATATCACCAATCTCAGCAGATCATAATCCACCTGGACCCGTGGCTACCAGGGATACATCAGAACACATAACGGAAGCTTAAGCAACAGGAAACATACAATCATATACATCTCATTATACCATACATCATAATACCAGAGTTACTACAATCACTGTATATATATACACAACACCCAACCCAAAAAGATGCCTTAGGGCCATTTTCACAAAATACATCTGATCATATCAAAATACTTACCCTTATGGAAGGGCAGATCTACCGTACTAGATTAGCGGGGCTTTACTCGCTCTCCTATCAGGGGCTCCTGAAAAGTTTATAAAATTTTGGGGTGAGACACCTCCCAGTAAGGGAAATAAACTAATACCAGTGTGTGGTAACATGAGTATTCTGTGTTATACATATACCATACAGAACATATTCAGTAACTATTTTGTCAAATCTGGGAAAACATATATATCATCAAAACATGGCACAACATACTGCATTTTCATAAACATATTTCATCTTATATAATAATAATACAAAAACATTCCTGGTAGGTTAGCTGGCTATTGTCATGTATTACCCCCACAAGACTGGGTTGTGTGGCCCGAAAGCGGGACCTGATAATGGTTAGCCGATCACTGACAAGTCAAAAGTACAGTCTATAAGTCTGATGGGTCTTCCAGACCTGGTCCGTACACCAAAGGCGCTCACGCACTTCTTAAAACCACATCGACCATCCAATCTCACACCACTCCGTACAGCGGCGTTAACACAAATATCATAATCATGAAGACCATGGACACATAGCAACGATACCGTGCAAGTGCTAGCCTAGACCAAGCCAACCAGGTTCTGATATTATATAACATATACTGAAACTGTGATACATGGATATTTCATATCATTAATTATCAAATCAATCATGTCATTTTGCATATATACATATATCATGAAAATCATCGGCCCGTACGCCTGTATTACACATTTTATCATAGCTCAGCCCATACGCTGGCAAATCACATCCATAGCTAGGCTTGTACGCCGGTAATCATATCATAGCACAGCCCGTATGCTGACAAATCACATCCCTAGCTCAATTCGTACGCCGGCAAATCATGTACATAGCACGACCCGTACACTGGCAAAATATATAAAAATCTCGGCCCGTACGCTGGTTTTCCCATTATAAAAATTTGTATCATAATCACATTTCCAGAAAACAGTATTTCATAACATTTTATACTCATGCCACACTAACATATTTTTCACATATTCAACATACCATCATTTTAACAGTATTTTCCCAAATATAAATCATATATATGAACATATTTACTTTCCAGAAATCAAATGCTATATATATACATATATTTCCTTAAAAAAAACTAGCTTAGTTTATCCCCTTACCGGATTCCTGAAAAGCCCCTAAGAAAATCTGTCCCACACCCGCAAGGTTCCTCGTTCAACACCCTGGAAACAACATTCCCCAGAGTAAAATTCGGTATTTCCACGTGTATAACACTTTCTACAACTGTCAAAAATCCAAATATTGAGTAGAAACCCTTACCCTGGATTTGGGATGGTTTCCACTTCAGCCCCACCAAAGATTCGCTCAGGCAAACTCGCAGAGAACTTTCCCAGGAGCGTCGTGGTGGCTTCATATCGTCGAATCGGCAGAAATCTGACTCGAAATCGAAGAGAGAAGGAGGAGGGACCGAAGGGTAGGAGTGAGAGAGGTGATGCACAAGAAATTTATGCCAAAAATGAGTTTTATGCCTATTTAAACTGTGGCCTTCGTCGAAGAATCACGTCACCTCATCGACGAGGTCAATACAAAATTCATCGATAAACTCTCCCCTTCGTCGACGAAATTCAGAAACCCCAAAATAATCCCCTCGGTATTTCCTCGTCGACGAGCCACATCACCTCGTCGATGAACCCAATTATATTTTCGTCGACAAATCCCATCCTCGTCGACGAGCTCCTGCTATACCCTCATCAACGAGTCCCCTGTATTCGTTGACGAGGAGCTAAAAAATTCCTCGGGATTTATCCTTTCCAAAATGCAATGTCGTCGAATTCCTCCTTCTATTTCTGATTTCCATTTCTCTTTCTTTTATTATTTAAATACCATTATTCTTCGAGTCATTACATTCTTCTCTCCTTATAAAATTTCGTCCTCGAAATTTACTATTCACGTAACTCGTCATCCCTTAACAAGAAAAGGGTCTACTTATTTTATTACTTACCCTCACTTATGGCGGAGGAATACCGTGGTTACATTCCGAGTCCTAGGAGATTACACATACAAAAGAAAAATTCTCACAAAACTAAAATGCTACACTAATTAAACCATTACATGTACTTGCAAAAGAAATATAACTTAACTACTTAAGTTTCTTGAAATAGTTATGGGTACATCTGCTTCATCTACTCCTCGGACTCTCAAGAAGCCTCTTCTACCTCATGATTCCTCCACAAAACTTTTACCCAAGGAATCTTCTTGTTACGTAGCTCCTGTACTTTCCTATCTATCTATATTGGTACCTCCTCATACACCAGTGAATCACTAAGCTCTAATTCATCATAACTGATGATATGAGAAGGATCTGGGATGTATTTCCTTAACATAGTAATATGGAATACATCGTGGATCCTGGACAACACAGGTGGTAAAGCTAGTTTGTAGGCTACCGACCCCACTTTATCTAGAATCTCAAATGGACCGATAAACCTAAGACTAAGTTTACCCTTCTTCCCAAATCACATAACTCCTTTCATTAGAACTATTTTCAAAAAAACATGATTGCCCACATCAAATTCTAGATTGCTACGGCGATTATCAGCATAACTTTTCTATCGGTTCTGAGCTGCACTAATCTTGTCCCTGATAAGTCGAACTTTATCACGCGCTCGCTGTACAAGCTTTGGCCCCACTACTCGCCGCTCACCCACTTCATCCCAAAACAAAGGAGATCGACATCTCCTACCGTACAAAGCCTCAAATGGTGCCATGCCAATACTGGACTGATAACTGTTATTATACGCGAACTCTGCTAGTGGTATGAATTGAGTCCAACTATCCCCAAAATCCAATACGCACGCATGGAGCATATCCTCTAATGTTTGTATCGTTCTCTTAGTCTGCCCATCTGACTGTGGATGGAATGTCGTGCAAAATGACAATTGAGACCTTAGTGCTTCCTACAGACTCTTCCAAAAACGCGACGTAAAACGCAGGTCTCGATCTGACACAATCGTTACTGGCACCCCATTAGAATGAACTATCTCCTAAATGTAGATCTCTGCTAAACGGTTAAAGGAGTAGCTGATCTTGATAGGTATAAAGTGGGCGGTCTCAGTCAAACGGTCAACAATCACCCAGATGGCATTCTGGCTATGTATTTCCGTCAGCAATCTTGACACGAAGTCCATAGATATATGATCCCACTTCCACTCCGGGATAAATAACGGCTACAATTGCCCTACTGGCCTCTAGTGCTCAGCCTTTACCTGCTAACACGTCAAACACTGGGCTACATACTCGGCGATCTCTCTCTTCATACCACTCCACTAGTACGACTCTCGCAGATCTTTGTACATTTTCATACTGTCGGGATAAACTGTATACAAAGATCTGTGAGCCTCCTTTAAAATAGTCTATCTGATATTAGTATCGGCAAGAACATATAATTTGGTACAGAATCGCAAAGCTCCGTCATCTAGAATACTGAATTCCTCCCCCTAACCACTCTGTACTCTGTCTATCACCTCTGCTAGGTCTTCCTTCTAGGCGACTTTAATTCTCTCCTGCAGAATAGGCTGCACCACTAAACTGGCAATGTGAGCTTGAGAACCACTCTCAACTAATTCAATGCCTAATCTCTCTAGATCCATCATGATCGGATACTAGATCTCCATAGCCGCCAACACTAGTTCCCTGGATTTCCTGCTCAACGCATCAGCTACCACGTTTGCTTTCCCTAGGTGATAACTGATTATACAATCAAAATCCTTTATCAGCTCCAACCACCTTCTCAGCCTCATATTCAGTTCCTTCTGTGTGAAGAAATACTTTAAGCTTTTGTGGTCAGAGAAAATCTCACACTGTTCGTCGTATAGGTAATGCCTCCAAATTTTCAATGTGTGTACCACTGCAGCCAATTCAAGATCATGTGTAGGGTAGTTCTTTTCATATTTTTTCAACTGCCTGGACGCATACGCCACTACCCTGCCATGCTGCATCAATACACAGCCAAGTTCCTTCAAGGACGCATCACTGTAAATGACATACCCCACACCCCCTGATGGGATAACCGATACTGGTGCTGTGACTAATCTTTGCTTCAGTTCTTGAAAACTCTGCTCATAACTGTCGTCCCACTCAAATTTGACATTCTTCCTCGTCAGTCATGTCAAAGGCCTTGACAAAGCTGAGAATCCCTCAACGAAACAGCGGTAATAGCCAGCTAGCCCCAAGAAACTCCGGATCTCCTGGACATTTCTTGGTCTAGCCTAATTCACTATCACCTCAATCTTGCTGAATCCATAGAAATACCATCTCCAGATACAACATGCCCCAAGAACACGACCTTCTCAAGACAGAATTCACATTTACTGAACTTGGTGTACAATTTCTTTTCCCGAAGTGTCTGCAAAACCTGCCTCAAGTGCATCTCATACTCCTCATAGCTCCTCGAATAGACCAGTACATCATCAATAAAAACAACAACAAACTGGTCTAGGTATTAGTGGAAGACTCTGATCATCAAGTCCATATATACCGCAGGAGCATTCGTCAAACCAAACGGTATAACAAGAAACTCGTAATGCCCGTACCTGGTTCTGAAGGCCGTTTTTGAGATATCTTTTGCTTTCACCTTTACTTGATGGTAGCCGGATCTGAGTTCAATCTTCGAATACACTCGTGTACCCTAGAGCTGGTCAAACAAATAATCGATACGGGGTAAAGGATACTTGTTCTTGATTGTTACTTTATTAATCTCCCTATCGTCTATACACATCCTCATAGTCCCGTATTTCTTTTTCACAAATAAAACTAGAGCTCTCCACGGAGATACACTAGGTCGTATGAAGCCCTTATCAAGCAGATCTTGCTGGCGCCATTCGATAAGGTACTTTAGAAATCGGCACTGTACCGGAAGGTAGATCAATAGGGAAATCTACCTTACGATTGGGTGGCAAGCTTGGTAACTCATCTGGGAAAACATCTGTAAATTCCTTTCCTACAAGCGTGCTAGCCAGTTTCAATTCATTCTCTGACATCTCCTTCACAACCGCCACAAACCCTTGACAACCACTCAGTAGTAGTCTTCTCACTTGAATAGCTGAAACTAACTAAGGCGGGGATTGCACTTGCGACCCTACGAACTTGAATTCTGCTGTCTGAATATCACTT
Source organism: Malania oleifera (assembly GCF_029873635.1). NCBI lineage: Eukaryota > Viridiplantae > Streptophyta > Magnoliopsida > Santalales > Ximeniaceae > Malania > Malania oleifera. Next base: position 8,057,484 of record NC_080424.1, read on the forward strand.
CTCGTGCTTGGCAATCTATGCTGGCAAAATTAGCTGCTAGCCAATCCATGCCAAAAATAACATCAAACTCGTGCATGTCTAACACTATTAGATCAGCATAAAAAGTCTTTCCTTGAATATCAACTGGACAACCTCGGAGCACCCTACTACACCTCACTACTGACCCGGTCGGCGTAGATACCAATAATTCAACATCTAATGATTGTGTTTCAGCCCCACATAATTTAACACACCTCGAAGACACGAACGAGTGTGTAGCTCCTGAATCAAACAATGCAATAACTTTAAAAGAAAGCATAATAACCATACCTGTCACCACGTCACCTACTGTATCAGCCTCACCCGGCGTCAAAGTAAACACCCTGACTGGAGCCATATTCCTCTGTTGGCCCCCAGGTGGCACTTGATAACCTCCCCAATTTTGGTCTAGGAGCTGGTACTACATCTGGTGGGGTAGGGCAGTCTCGCACCATATGCCCCAATCTACCGCAGTGATAGCACACCACCCCTCCTGCTCAACACTCTCCCCTGTGTCTCCTACCACAAGTCTAACAGACTGAAGGACCCTGCCCCGCCTGCACCTCGCATCCTCTCGTCTCCTATCTCTGCCCTTTGCCATAGTTTCCTCTCCTCCACTAACCCAGTCTATGACCTTGCTGGCAGCCGGTAGATGCAGATCTCTTCCTCTGTCTCTGCTCCTTAGCATCAAGACGCTCACCAATCTCTACTAAGGCCGCCCTGTCGACCAACTCAGCAAAATCCTGTATCCGTAGCACCACCACCTGCTTGAATATACTTCGCCTCAAGCCTCTCTCAAACTGCCTCACCTTCTTTACTTCATCAGGAACAATATACGGAGCGAAACGAGAGAGCTCGATGAAACGCGCTGCATACTGCTAGATGGATAGCTGTCCCTGCTTTAGACTCAAGAACTCTTCTACCTTAGCTTCCCTGACAGTAGCTGGAAAATATCTATCAAAGAACAATTCTTTAAACTGGTCCCATGTCATGGCTATCAGAGTCACCCTTTGCTGCTCCAATAGTCTCACCGCAATCCACCACCTCTCGGCCTCTCCCATCAATCTATAGGTGGCGAAAAGGACCCTATGTTCCTCAGTACACTGTAACACGGCCAAGACCTTCTCAGTCTCCTACATCCAGTACTCGGCGACTGCAAGATCAACTCCACCTGAGAATGTCAGAGGATTCATCTTCGTAAACTTTTCTATAGTGCACCCATGACCTGCAGATGGACCGCTCTACTCCCTCGAGCTCCTAGAGATCTCAGCCAAAACCTGCTGAGCCACGCTACATAATACCGCGTCAGAGTCGGTCCCAGCTGCACCTGATGATCCTGCTCCATCATTGCCACTCGCATGGGCACTACCTCCTCCTGGATCCATCCTAGAAGCAACAAACACAACTTAGAAATTCTATCCTTATAATTTACCGACCTATTCTCACCACTTATCTCAACATTTCTAACTCATTTCTAATCCCTAGTCCTATATTCTAGGAACACAACCAGATAATGGCTAACTATGGTTTTCCTGAAATCGTCACCCCAAGAAAAGCACAGAAACTATCACGGAAGTCCTGCCTCTAGACTGTAGAACAAACTTAAATCATCTCCTAACTCTGGTATTATTTCCGCTGCATTCTAAAGTCTACAGAACCTAACAACCTAGGCTCTGATACCACACTGTGACGACCTGTTTAATCTCCATGTTTTTTTTTATAAATATAATAAAATAAATATCACTAATCTCAATAGATCATAATCCACCTGGACCCGTGGCTACCAGGGATACATCAGAACACATAACGGAAGCCTAAGCAGCAGGAAACATACAATCATATATATCTCATTATACCATACATCATAATACCAGAGTTACTACAATCACTGTATATATATATATATATATATACAACACCCAACCCAAAAAGATGCCTTAGGGCCATTTTCACAAAATACATCAGACCCTATCAAAATACTTACCCTTCTGGAAGAGCAGATCTACCGTACTAGATTAGCGGGGCTTTACCAGCTCTCCTATCAGGGCGCCTGAAAAGTTTATAAAATTTTGGGGTGAGACACCTCCCAGTAAGAGAAATAAACTAATACCAGTATGTGGCAACATGAGTATTCCGTGTTATACATATACCATACAGAACATATTCAGTAACTGTTTTGTCAAATCTGGGAAAACATATACATCATCAAAATATGGCACAACATATTGCATTTTCATAAACATATTTCATCTCATATAATAATAATACAAAAACATTCCTAGTAGGTTAGCTGGTTGTTGTCATGTATTACCCCCACATGACTGGGTTGTGTGGCCCGAAGATGGGAACTGACAATGGTTGGCCGACTACTGCCAAGTCAAAAGTACAGTCTGTAAATCTGATGGGTCTGCCTGACCTGATCCATACACCAAGGGCGCTCACACACTTCTTAAAACCATATTGACCATCCAATATCACACCACTCCGTACAGCGGCGTTAACACAAATATCATAATCATGAAGACCATGGACACATAGCAACGGTATCGTATAAGTGCTAGCCTAGACTAAGCCAACCAGGTTCTGATATTATATAACATATACTGAAACTGTGATACATGGATATTTCATATCATTAATTATCAAATCAATCATGTCATTTTGCATATATACGTATATCATGAAAATCATCGGCCCGTACGACGGTATCACACATTTTATCATAGCTCGGCCCGTACGCCGACAAATCATATCATAGCACAGCCCGTACGCTAGCAAATCACATCCATAACTCGGCCCGTACGCCGACAATCATATCATAGCACAACCCGTACGTTGGCAAATCATATCCATAGCTCGGCCCGTACGCCGGCAAATCATATCCATAGCTCGGCCAGTACGCTGGCAAAATATATAAAAATCTCATCCCGTATATCGGTTTTTCCATTATAAAAATTAGTATCATAATCACATTTCTAGAAAACAGTATTTCATAACATTTTATACTCATGCCACACTAATAGATTTTTCATATATTCAACATACCATCATTTTAACAGTATTTTTCCAAATATAAATCATATATATGAACATATTTACTTTCCAGAAATCAAATGTTATATATATACATACATTTCCTTAAAAAAAAATTAGCTTAGTTTATCCCCTTACCGGATTCCTGAAAAGCCCCTAAGAAAATCTATCCCACACCCGCAGGGTTCCCCATTTAACACCCTGAAAACAACATTCCCCAAAACTAAAGTTCAGTATTTTTACGCATATAACACTTTCTACAATTGTCAAAAATCCAAATATTGAGTAGAAACCCTTACCCTAAATTTGGGATGGTTTCCACTTCAACCCCACCGACGATCCGTTCCGGCAGACTCGCAGAGAACTTTCCTAGGAGCGTCGTGGTGGCTTTAGATCATCGAACCGGCGAAAATCTGGCTCGAAATCGAAGAGAGAAGGAGGAGGGACCGAAGGTTAGGAGAGAGAGAGGTGCTGTGCAAGAAATTTTGGCCAAAAATGAGTTTTAGGCCTATTTAAATTGTGGCCTTCATCGACGAGCCACGTCACTTCGTCGATGAGGTCAATACAAAATTCTTCGACGAACTCTCCCCTTCGTCGACGAAATTCAAAAACCCCAAAATCATCCCCTCGATATTTCCACGTTGACGAGCCACATCACCTCGTTGACAAGCCCAATTATATTTTCGTCGACAAGCTCCTACTATACCCTCGTCGACAAGTCCCCTGTATTTGTCGACGAGGAGCTGAAAAATTCCTCCGGATTTATCTTTCGTGTTCGTCGACGAAGTCGACTGCCTCCTTCTGTTGACACGTCAGACACTGGGCTACATACTCGGCGATCTCTCTCTTCATACCACTCCACTAGTACGAATCTCGCATATCTCTGTACATTTTCGTACCACCTAGATATACTGTATACAAAGATCTGTGAGCCTCCTCGAGAATGGTCCTCCTAATATCCATATCGGTAGGAACACATAATTTGGAATGGAATTGCAAAACTCTGTATTAAAAAAACAAATGCTCAATAGCTTCTATAACTTCTTTGCCCACAACATCCCAAAATTTATGATAAAAAATTCTTGGATACCTATCCAGAACAGGGGACTTAATTGGCCCTATTTGAAAAGCAGCTATCTTAATTTTCTCAGTGGTGAACAAAACTCGGTGGATAAGTTTTTGATCCTTCATAAGTTTTTTTTTCATTGATCACTAAATGGCCACTTCTATTTTATCATGATTTGTGGATTTAAAGATAGATCTAAAATATTAAACAAATTCACATGAAATTTCCTTTTGATATGAAACCCACGCCCATTAAAGTTCAAGAATCTCTTAGTGAAATTCCTTCTCCTCCTTTCTTTGACTACAACATGAAAGTATATTCGTATTTTTATCTCCTTTCAAACTCCATTCCTTCTTATCTCTTTATGCACATTTAAGTTCCTCCATTGTTAGGAGCTCTTTCTGTTCCTTTCTAACTATTTGTATCTCTTTATGGATTTCTGGATTTTCCAATTGAATAGATTTCACCTTAATAAAAGTTTTGTGCTCCTTTATTTTCCTTTCAATATCTCCAATTGATTTCTTACTCCAAAATTTCAAATCCTTCATCAATACTTTAAGTTTTTCCTTAACTTTAAAACTAGGGGACCCTTGAATTGTCTGGTTCCAATTTTTGTACACAATATCCTTTAGCTCATCTTTTAACAAACAATTTTTTTTTTTTTCAAATTTAAAGGATATAAATGTTATCTAATCCTACTTTTTGGATTTCAAAACAATAAGAGAATGGTCCAATGCAATAGCATGAAGGAAAATAACTTTTAACGAACTTTTGCTAGCAAAGGCTTTATCAAGCCCCCAGCACCAAGCCATTACCCTCCCTCCTATTACTCCACGTGATTTTGGTCCTCTTAATCCTAAGCCAATCATTTCTAAATAATTTAAATAGTTTTGTAAAGAAAGCAAGCCTGAGTGATTAGTAATGCATCTGCTTTGTTTCCTTATCACTTTTTTTTTTTTTTGAAAACCACAATTTTATTGAAAGCTTTCACTTATGGCGGATGAATACCGTGATTACAAGCAGAACACATGAGATTTACACTTAAACTATCAAAACCATCAACATCGAGGATTTGGTTAAAATCCCCAATTAAGCAGGTTGGAGTCTTCAACCTATTAACCTCCACTTCGAAAATATCCATACTCTTTTTGTAACACCCCGAACCCACCAAGTGGGGCCCCCGGGATGTTATGTGACCATTCATCTATCTCTGATACCATAAATGTCATCCAAGTAGCGGAATATAAATAAACATCCTCAAATAAATACTAGAGTACTAATTTATACAACCAAAAAGAGTGTATCCATTCCACCATATTACATAACTGGTACTATAAAACATAAACAAAATACATTTGAATTCTACAACCACTCACTCTAAGCTATACTATCACACCACTCTAGAGCTCGCTAGGCTTGATCACGAGACGATCCTGAAAAATGAGTTGTATATTGGGGTGAGACACTTCTCAATAATGATGGAATAAATTATTATCAGTGTGTGACAACATGAGTTTTAGTGTATACAAAATATACTCATTTATTAATTATCAGTAACAGTAAGGACACTTGTAACTATACTAACACACATTCAACATCAATCATACCACAAAATCTGCATACACATACACCACAACACATCCACATTTACCATACATTCAATCCACATTCATGTTGTAACGCCTCGAACATCAATCCTTTATCATGATTATGTGCAAAATCTGTCATAATAATATTTCTAAATATCACGGCATCTGCGCCGACTGAATATCATAATATATTGAAAATATAATTTATGTACTGTTTATAATTTTTCTAAAATCTGTCATCAAATCATGCTTGTTCTGTGAAATCATAAAATATTCTAACATACAATTATTTACAGTAAAATGTATACTCCTGCCACACATAAGTAAGTACTACTCTGTAATATATTATCTGGCCTGGGAAATCATATTTTGTTGAGAAAAATAATATTAAATCCGTTTTCAAGGTTTCCTCAGTTCAATATTAGTATTCCCAAAAATTATACTAAACCATACATAAATTTATGAATCAAATATTGTATCTTCAATAATTAACTTTATGAAAATACCTGATTTAATCTATCATCTTACCTACTTCTTGAGAAGCTTGTTGAAAATCCATAAACCACCCGCGACGTTCAGAACTCCAAACCCTAAAATTGCATCAACCCCAGTTTATTTATTATCTAACACATTTTTTAGGTCCATATATTCCAAATAATCATTTAAATCCTAAAATAACTCACTTACCCTGATTTTGGAGTGGTGCCCGAGAACTCCAAATCAATAATCCACTCCAATCAACTTGTAGATAATTACCCCTAGATCATCGTGGCGGTTCCTGATCGTTGAAACGGGCTAAAATGGAGCCAGAAATGAAGAGAGAAGTAGGAAGGGCTGAACTTAGAGAGAGAAAGTCAGAGAGAGAAATGAAATCTCGTTGAAAACTTATTTAAGCATATGTATATATATAGACTACTGGCCACGTGTCGTCATCAACGAGACACGTGGACTTGTCAACGAGACACGTGGACTCGTTGACGAAGATAATGGGTTCGTCGACGAACCCTTAATGACCTGAAATTCTCTACTCTCGGCATCTCCTCGTCGACGAGACACGTGTACTCGTCGACGAGGCCAAGAAGGATGTTCGTTGACGAAGATAATGTGTTCATTGACAAGTCCCTACTGATGCCCTTTTAAAAATTTCTTTTCCTCTTCTTTTTCTTTCTCTTTCCTTTCCTTTATTATTTTCATAAATTAAATTTTTCAGGTCTTTACATGTATAATTTTCATCATTTCTACACAATTCTCATTTCATACCAGTATATTTCATTTCGCATATTTGTATAACACATCTCTCATCATTTCATTTAAACATATATATACATCTCATTTTATCGTTTTTCAATGAAAACATATCTATATAACACATTTATCATTACCCAGTAAAATACACCTCTATTTCACAATTCATCATTTCTCAGAAAATATTCTTCAGTATATCACTTTTATCATTTCTCAGTAAAATACACACACGCACACATATTTATATATATATATATATATATATATATATATATATATATATAACAATACTGAGTTTCTCATATTTTCACATTTGAGTAAAACATTTCCATACTATAACATAGTATCATTTTTCAGTACAAAACACATTTCTCAATATCTAACACTTTCCCAATATAAATTTATTATTTCAAAATTCCTCATGCCACACAATTTTTCACCTGATATTTATATTATAATTATCACAATATATATATCATAATCTCATTCTCACAAATTTACTCAACTAGTAGTTTTAAAAAATAACTATTATAATTTATTCTCCTTACCTGCTTACTGAGAGGCTTGCTAAAATCCCTAAATCCACGCCCGCGGTGTTTGGAATTCAAAACCCTAAAATCACATTTTTCCCAATTCAATTAACTCAACTCCAGAATCACAATTATATTAACATTTCCTTGGCCCACACACTCCCAATACTAGTTAAACTTTAAAAATAATTAATCGATATAATTTCACTATCCTTACCCTAGACTTGGAGTGGTGCATAGGAAACCCAAATTAAAAAACTCACCAACTAAAATGACGAGGATCGAACCTAGGACCATGTGGTGGTGTCCAATCGTCAATTTGGCTAAAGATTTAGAAAAAATTGAGGAGAGAGAGAAAGAGATTACCTTATCCCAGGAGTGGTGCCTATGACGCTCCTACGACAAATTCACTCCGGTTAAAATGTTGGTGGCGAAAAATGGAACTCAGGGGTATTTTTCGTTCTCCGATTGGTGTACGTTTGGCTGAGAAAATTGAGGAAAGAGAGAGAAGTGATGGAGGAAAGAGACGGGTGGAGCAGAGAGAGAGAGAGAGAGAGAGAGCATCAAATTCAATCCTAAAGGATCTTAGATCCTTTAAGTAACTATATATTTAAATATATTATATATATTATTATATTATAATATTATATTATATTATTAAATTAATAATAGTTATTATTTATTTTTTAATTAATTATTTAGGATCACACATACTCACATATTATTTTTGGGGTCACTACATTCTCCATTCTTCAAAAGAAATTTGTCCTCGAAATTTGCTAACTTACACTTATCCTAATAAAAATTTTCCTTAGTACGCAATTTTTCAAGAATATCCTATCCCGCACGTCAAACCCTAGTTCTCGTCGGCGAGTCTCTGCATAGCTTTTCTGCTGACTCTAAGCTGTCCTGATTCTATCTCTGATAGGTCTGACTTTAACATGAGTTTGTTGAACCAACTCTGACCCCAAAATCTGTCTTTCCCCAATCTCATCCAAGTATAACAGGGATCGGCATCTCCTACCATATAACACGTCATATGGTGTCATCCTAATGCTGGCCTGGTAGCTGTAATTATAAGCAAACTCGACTAGTAGCACAAACTGTATCCAATAGCCCTCGAAATCCAGCACACATGCTCGTAGCATATCTTCCAGAACTTGAATCACCCTCTCCGTCTGGCCATCTGTCTGAGGATGTAATGTTGTGCCAAACATTAATTGAAAACCCATGGCCCTCTACAAACTTCTCCAAAATTGAGATGTAAACTGTGGGTCTCGGTATGAAATTATGGACACTGACACGCCATGGAGTCTAACTATCTCTTGTATATACAACTCTACTAGCCAATATATGGAGTAGTTAGCTATGATTGTAAGAAAATGGACAGCTTTCAACAAACAGTCAATAACCACCCAAATAGCGTCTCGTCCATGCAGCGGTAATCCTGTAACAAATCCATGATGATGTGCTCCTATCACGCTTCCGCTCTGCCACTCTAATGCTCAGCTTTTATTTCCTGGACAATTGACTAAAATTTGCTCAGTAGATAGAAACACTTGTTTGGTAAGAAATTATCTTATAGAAAAATGATCAATAAAAGTTGCTCGGTAGAAAAGAACTGCCTTGGACAATTGGCTCGAAAAAAGCCATAATGGCTAAAATCGATTTAGAGAGAGCCGAAGACCACTAACTCGCTCAGATTGAGCCAATTCTTGACTCCGGCTCGGATTGAAACATTGAAAGTGGCTCAAATCAATCCATTCTCTAGTCCTCCCAGCTTAGATTAAGTCAAACACTTGAAACCTGCTTGGCCTGAGCCATCACCCCCTATCAGCTTGGATCAAGCCAAATGCCTGTAATCGGCTCGGAATAAGCCATCTTCCCTTACATCGGGTTGCATTGAGTTGAATGTTTGAAATCAGCTTAGAGAGAGTCAAAACCACTAACTAGTTCAAATTAAGTCGAATCCTTGACTTCAGCTCGTATTAAGCCACTAAAACTAAATCGGATTGAGCTATTCTCCAGTCCTCGTGGATTAGACTAAGTCGAACACTTGAAATCGGCTTGGATTGAGCCATCATCCCCCTAACATTAGCTTGGATTGAGCTGAATGCCTGTAACCGTCTCAAAATGAGCCATATTTCCTTATATCAGCTTAGATTGAGCCGAATGTTTTATATTGGCTCAGAATGAGCCATCCTACCCCTAACATCGATGTGGATTAAGTCGATCGCTTGAAATCGGCTCAAACTAGGCAATCTTATCCTTTTTATCTGCTTGGATCGAGCCATTTTCTCTTGAAATTGGCTCTGATAGAGCTGACCCCCTAAAACCAGCTTAGAACCCAAAACTGATTCAAGGTTCCAAACCATCTAAATCGACTTTTGACAAGCCCCACACTCCTATATGGCTTGAATGGAGACGAAACCCTTCAAAATGGCTCAAATTGAGCCGCAATAAATTTATTTTTTTATTTTTTAAAAAAAAAAGAGGTTACGAGTCAAAACACACAGAAGACTTCTTAAATTAAGCCAAAATTGTAGGTGACCCAAAATACTCTAGAATTCTAAACTAAATTTCTTTTATTCAAGAGTAAAAGGGGATCAACTAATAAGTAACATGCATATTAATGGAAGACCCCGATCAAGAAACCACCATTACTCCCTAACATAAATGCCCTTAAATTAATCCATAACCCCATAAGCAAAATAATACACCCATAAATACTAAATTAAAAAAGGGCATACAACCACTACTATAAAAGAGACATCCGAGAATGAGATAAGCATCTCACTCTCACCCATTATTTCTTACTGTTGTAATTTAAACCTCCCTCAATTCCTGACTTAAGCATCAAAGTGATCCCCTAAAACACACTTCAGATCCTCCAAGCTATTTTTACGTGTGGCCGCGGACGTCGAAGATTGATCCACATGAGCCATTCAATTTTTTAGTAGCAACATATGCTATAGTATATTTAAGTATTAATTAAGTGGGTTGGATTACTTAGTTGACAGTATGAGAGCAATTGTGTGATATTCTATATATATATATCCACTGTTACTCGATTGCATGGGGAGTTGGACAATGGAGCAGAAGGCCTGAGTGGATCTGTATTTTATTTGGGTGAGACTAGGCATGTGTCATGGCCCATGACGTGGCATGAAAATACCTCAATCACGTACATTAATGGGAGCATATGTTTAATTATACAACTTGTAAACTCTTGCATGCCTACTACCTAATTGCTGAACTTTAGTATGTTAGGGTAGGTGGAGCTAAACAATTCTTTGTTATTGGGCTAGAGTATTTAATAGTTCGTTTGCTATATATATATATATAATAAAATAAAATGGAATAAAATAAATATATATACTTTTACATTTTTATCTATTTTAGTGTCGATCTATTATAGCTCAACATACTAAATATGAGGTAAAATTTATAGTCTAAATATAAGGGTCAAGCATAGCATTGTGTCACGAGCTAAGCTTGTTCAAGGCATTATGCTTGCCTGTGACCGCTTGCTTCGTGTGTTTGGGATGGGTTTCCATCATGTAAATACTAGTGTAGGGTTATTTTTCAGTATTTATTTCATTGTAAGCCAAATAAGGCAGTATGACTCTTCGGTCACTTTGATGTTTCCTAGTGCCAGAGTGAGAATGGCCCAGAAAGCTCTTTAGGGGAGGGTGAGTGTTCATCAATCATTGTAAAACTCACTAGCAATTGTCAACGTGCTTAGCCTACTTGCCTCCCTCGCTAAGTACAACATGTCAACGGAGGATTTGTTAATGAATTACGTTTGCTTCAATATTTACTGCTTGGTTGTCACGGCTTTCATGAATTGATTATTATTTCCGCTGCTATCTGATTGAATGTTAATGAAAGTGTTTCGTGGATGAATGTTGGTAAACGATAGGCTGGCTAGTTAAGCAAGAGTGCTTTAACTAGCGCCGCACGGCCCTTCACAACGGTGTGAAAAAGGCGGACCGTGACACATTGCATGCATGTAGGTATGTTACTTGCTTAATCGTTATACTTTTTTATATACATTATAAAATTTTAAAAAAATTTAAAGGCCCATTTAGTTGTAAGAATTAGTATTTTTATTTTTTAATTTTTTCAAAGAATTATAGAAATACAAGCTTACTTTTCAGGGTTTTTTTTGGTGAATCCTATTAAAAATATAGAGAATATAACGATTTGTTTAGTTATTGGATTTAGATTTGTGTCAATTTGAACAAAAAGACCCAAAACAACCAGTTTATTGTTTGGCTAAATAATTTTTATAATTAAAAAACTTCTAATGTTTAGGAGTAAGAATTACATGTTTTGAATTTGAATTTGTTGTAGTTTTGAACAAAAATCAAAGCATAATACTTGAAATCCACACATGGAAAATCATGTGTGGATTTTAGGTCCTTGGCACAATATTTGACAAGGATAAGCTTGTATGTGGGAATCAAAGACTCTCAACATAACCAAAACCAGCAACGATGGTGTACGAACTACTAGCACGACTACTTAACCATCAAATTGGAACTCAGAAACAAGTTGGAGACTTTTTCGAGTTCCAACTTGACAACCTCCTTGTTGAAAACATGAATTCTATTTCCTTATTCCTAAAAAATATTGCTTAACGTACACTTCCATTCTTTTTTATCCTAGAGATCTCTCTAGAAGAATTTTTCTTGATGAATATAAAGAATAAGATATATTCATATAACAACCAAGAAAACCAATCGTGGAAGACTAGTAAAAGAATCCTTAGCTACCACCTTCCAACACTTCCATTACTCTTCCATGACTCATCAACAAATACCAATAATGCTTCACTCTCAAGGATATTCCACTTTACTAGTGACATAATAGAATTTTATGTAATGTTCTCAAGATGCATAGTAAAATTGCAACACCCTTAAACCACCTAGCAGAAGGTCATCAATTAGCTCATAATAAGGTTGAAAGGTAGGTTATGAGATTAGTTGTGGAAAAAACCTTGGAGAATATCACTAGCTCTAAGTCAGACAAATCCAAAATCTTGAGGGGCTCTTGACCTACATCTACACCAATTCCCAGGATATGTTAATCACTATATGGTGACCAAGTACATAAAAAATACTTGAGGATGTGATGTTGTTCCTTCAAATGAAAATATTTGGAGATGCACTACAATTATATGTTCATTAGATTTTATGCCATCAAAGAAATGGATGATATAAACCTAAACTACTAGATCTGTTAAAGGTTAAGGCATCAAAGATTGTAAACAATAAGCAAGTTGCAATTCAAAACCTTTTCATAGGGAGAACTCTATCAAAAATTCTCTTATTGCCTTAGAGGAAATATGCAACAAAAAAAATTTGTTAACAACGTTATCTCTAAAATAAGTTCATCGTAGCATGTGAACATCTTAATCTCCTCATAAATGCCATGGTCTATAGAATTGCTTTTTCTCGAGTAAGAAAAAATGTCATTTTATAAAAGACAATCTTGAGAGAATGATGAAGAAGAAATTTGGAAATTCTCTAAGAGGAAAAATTTTAAAGGCAAGAAAGTAGAAGGGGTGTTTTATTTGCAAAAAGAAGAGACAATTTGCCAAAGATTGTTCAACGAAGAAAAAGAGAGATGAAGTTTTCAACCAAGTTTCTTTAAACCTTGGTGAAAAAAATTCTAAATCTTGACTCAATACGTTCCATCAATGACTACTAGTATTTTGAGTTGTTTTTGAAAATTAACTTCTCAAACTTTGAAGAAGTTGATAATACTAAATTGCAGCATATATGACCCCAAAAATCCTCAATTCTCATTCTCATAGCCTGCTCCAGCAGCTTAGATCTACCTCCCTTATGGTACTTATGAAAATCCTTTACCTTGCATTTTTTTGAATTAACTCATTTGTCGTAGTTTTTACTTTCCTTTCTTCCTAGATCATTATAGATTCTATAAACTTAGAATTTCAGGGTAGGAAATGAAGAAAAGTTTATCATCATCAACAAAATTAGAAAGACCAATTCTCATCAAGCTTTCCCTCAAATTAACCAAAGAAAACCAATTCCTTGGATATAATTTACCAAGAAAAAAAGACCTCCACATAGGCTTTGATATCTTCGTAAGCTCTTAGAGCTTATGTAGCCAAAAGAAGGCTTAAACTTTTTAACAGTTCCTCCTGTGATTTTAGGACCCATCCTTGTTTGTCCCAATCATTTGAATATGTAAAAACACATATTATCCAATCCTTATAGGTTCATAAATGTCACTCTAAATTTGAGAACAAGTGTCCTAATCTACTTTGGTTGAATTGAGATTTTTTTAATAGTTTTATCTTTAAGAAGAATGAAGATATATGCCCAACTAAGGTAATCAAACCACAAACGCATGAATCCATTCATTACTCATTGGCCAAACAAAAACTAATGTAACTCCACATTGAATTGATAAAAGAAACTTCATTACTATGGGCATTTGAAGCTTTCTACATTAGTAAGAGAGCATAGCAAGTTCATAGGAAATTAAAACTACTTATTAACTTCAAGTGCCTAATTAATCACTTCTTGCAAAAAATAACTTGGAAATAGCATTCTACATACCAAGCCATCCTCACATGAACAAATGACTTCCCATTAAGCAATATAACTCCACTATCTAAATGTAGTATGCTGATCAACCTTGATGATTTCCCTTTGCAAAAGATTTTGAGTCATCAGAGCAAAACACCAATTGGAAAATCAAGAACCCAATCCTAACCAAGCAACTTAATGACATTTTGAGGCAGGTTTCTCAGCCAAAGCAACATTAAATTGGTAGTTAGCATAAATCAATTGCTCAAAACAACTATTTAAGAAGATAGTCTTAAAGCAAGATGACCTCTTGCATGAGATGTACAAAAGTCTTATCACTATCTAAATTCATCTCAGGACTTTAAGGCCCTATTGGCATACTTGATTCTAAACCACACACCATTGTTACTATTGTTGCTAATTTCAATGAAGCCTTACTTCTTATTGTCCAAAAAGAAGGATTAAAGAATTAGACGCATTGGAAAGAATTAGACGCATTGGCAAACCGAGTGGAGCCTTTTTCATAGGTGGTTGCCCATCTATTTGAAAGTGGCTTTACAAGTTCGTTTTTAGAAAGTTGATGAGAAACATAAGTACAATTGAAGGATGCATTTGATGCCACTTGGATGAAAAGGGCATTTAAGGAATGAGATAAAACAAGTATAGTAAGATAAATGTATGACTTTGGATCTTAGAGCTCATCTGACAGTGAATATGGGTCATATATGCGTCATTGAGATTAATGTGGCATTGAGCATTTATTTTTGTTCAAATTTACTAAAATTCAAATCTAAGGTCCAAAATCTATATATTTTCCAAGCACAACCTTGCACATTTCCTTTCTCATGAGATCAATAAATAAAGATTGTTCATTTGTTCATTCATAGTTACAGCAACAAATTAAGCATTTAAGCATTTCATAAGTAACTATTGAAGTATTTTAAGTGATTAAGAATGTGTATGAATAGCTCTAAACAAAGTTTTTATTTGGTCTACAATGTTATAGAAAGTAACTAAAGATTCTTTGAGTACTCTTTTGTTTTGTTTTCAATTTCTTCATTACAATAAATTCAAAACTAAAAGGAAGGATTAGACTCTTGCCAAATGTAGGCATGATTTGGCCAAAAATATTCATTCAAGCTTAAATCTTGATTTATTAAATTTCAAACTGCAATTAAATCAATTTAATCAATGAATCAAACCTCTTGGTTAACTAATAATTTGGGTTTACAATCTATGACTTTGTGATTTTCAATTTTTTTTAATGCTACCTCTATTATTTATTTTATCTTTTGCAATTATGAAACTTTAACTAATGTCAAAAAAGAATTGAGAAAAAAGATAATGGTTTGACATTATAGTAAATATATATAAAGAAGATCTTTTATCTTTCTTTTTAATAAAAAAATATTATCTCCTTCCCACCCATTAATCTTTTAAGCCATCAAATCTTAACAATAAAAACAATGATATGATAGAATTTTTTTTTTTTTTCTAAAAATGTGGGAATTACAATTTAGTTTATTTCATTTCCTTTTTCGGTGGAGATAAAAGGAAAGTTAATATTAAAAATTCTAATAAAGCAATTGAAAAATGAAAGTGAGAGAAGCGATCTTCGTTCGTTCATTCTTTCTTTCTTTTTAAATAATATATTTAAAGTTTACAAGATGATTGGAAGATACGCTATTACTACTTGAATGGAATAATAATGTGACTAATGATTTTCCTTCGTTGAATAATTGAGTTCACAATAAGGTTAAAATATTAAGGACGCGACCTCAATCAGTTAATCTAATGTAATTAGTGAAAGATTTCTTTTATCTAATCTAAGCAACGCTAAAATTGACAAGTAAAAAATTTAAAGGTTTTGAGAAAACTAGTTAAGTAGATAGTTGACTAATAATATTATATATATATATATATATATATATATATATATAATATTAGATTCTTTGAGTACTTTTTTGTTTTCTTCGCAACTTTTTCATTAAAAAATAAATTTTAAAATATAAAGAAGATTAAACTATAATAAGACATTGACATGATTTGGATAAAGATTTTAACTTGAGCATAAATTTTGATTTAAACTGTATTTACGAGCATAAATTTTGCACTTTAGATTTAGATTTGAGTGGATTTTGATAAATTTTAATACAATTTTATGTTATATTTTATCCAAATGTAATATAAATTCAAATTTAAGATCTCCACAAATATAAAGTTAGTCAATTTCAAATTATAACTAAATCAATTTAATCAATGAATCAAATCTCTCGATTAACTAACAATTTGGATTGAAGGCCATTACTTTGTATTTGTGTTTTTTATGCTAGACGCTATTGTTTGTGCTATTACAAGAGTTTTACTAAAGTTAAAAAGGAATTGACAAAAAGAAGGTAAGTGGTTTGACATTCTAGGACCTAAATAAAAAAAAAAGTGATAAAAAAGAAGAAGAAAGCTCTTATTTTTTTCCCCTTTTTAAAATATTGTCAATCTACCATTCATTGACCATTGAAGCTAGCAAATCAATATCAAAAGATTTTGTAGCATTATTTTTATTTCTTTGATATGAGAAAGTAGAAAGGAAGTTAGGGTTTGTTTGGATCAATAATTTTATTTAAAAAGAAGAAATAAAAGGAATTAAGAAGAAAATTTATTTTCTCTTATATTTTCCTTTGTTTGGAGTTTGAAAAATATTGGAGAAAGAAAGAAAAATAAGAAGGATAGGAAAGTGAGAAAGAAAATATAAAATATATTAAATAAATGAACAAAATTTTAATTTTAGACATCCTTAACAGTTGTTTTTTTTTAATTTTTAATCATATTAAAATAATTTTTATTTTAAATGCATGATATATAGAGAAAATGTAGTGAAAAATTAATTTCCTTCTTATTTTTCTTTTCTTTCATTTTTCCAAAGGGTTATCCAAATTGGCCGTTAAAGGTGCAAGTGAAATTTGAAAAATATTAGGAAAAAGAAAGAAAAATATCAGGAAATCCGTATTTTCATATTTGGGTATTAAGGAAAGTGAGAAGAAACTAGAAAAAAATATATTAAATTTATGAACAAAATTTTGATTCTACACATCACTAATATTAAATTTTTCTTAATTTTTAGTCACATAAGAATAAAATTTCATTTTGATAGTATTTAGGATATGCTCATATCTAAGATTTTGCTTAGGGAAAGGGAAAAAAAAAAAGAAAATAAGAAAGAAATTCATTTTTCTTTGTATTTTTCCTTCTCTTTTAAATACTATCAAAAATAAAAATATATTTTAGTATGACTAAAAATTAAGAAAAATTAAATATTAATGATGTGTAAAATTAAAATTTTGTTCATAAAATTGATATATTTTTTATCTTCTTTTTCATTTTCCTTGATAACCAAAGATAAAAAATATAAACTCGCTAACATTTTTCTTTTTTTTCCCTAATATTTTTAGAATTTCAAAACAAAGGCTTAATAAAAAAAATTAAATAAATAATTGAAAAATCAAAAGAGGAGACAAAAGATCTTTCTCTTTTTCTTTTTCTTTTTCTTTTTCTTTTTCTAATAATAAATTTAGAATAATAATTTACTTTTTTCACCTAAATAAAAAAAAACAAGTTGCTATTTTTTTAAACAAATAAAATATGACAATAAATTTTGATATAAATTTATTTAAATTAACTTTTTTTTTTACAGGCATGATGATTAAAATAACAACACAACATTTAAAAAATTCCTATTCTTCACTAATGTTTTTGCCAATTGGGCACCACCACAGGGCTTTGACAAATGACAAGTAGTAAGTAATACGCGCACAATGGAGTGGATGTGACAAAAGATGGAGTGAAAGTATAAACTTATTTGCCCGGGAGGCCACTGTCGGAGAAGCAGTGCCAGCCACGAAGCCTGAATAATTTAAAATGGGAAGAGAGAGAGAGAGGGAGAGAGAGAGCGTTAGATCGTACAGATTCTGCACCTTCCTTCGTTACACAATACTCGCTTATTCTTGTGAATGGTTGAGACCCAATGCCCGCATGAATTCATCTTCTTCATTCGTCGTTTTCATCTGAAAATTGTTCTACACCTTTCTTCCAATTCTTCCGTTCTTGTAAATTCTAGTGTACCTCAACCATGGATGAATTTGGCACCTTGACAGAAAGTTTTGGGCTCAAACCTCAGGGCAAATCGGCTCCAATGGCTGCATCCAAGGGAGCTCGAAGTTTCGGTGCCAATTCGTCACGATCGGTCCCTAATTCGTCCCCGATTGGTGGGTCTTTTAACGGCGATTACGATGGGTTTTTTCCGTCCACCACCAGTCGGCAACCCCAAAATTTTGGCGGTTTGGATGATTACGACGATGTATTTGGGGGACCCTTTAAGCAGACGAAGTCGCCGGATGGTCGTAGTGGGGGTTCTTCTTTCAATTACGATTCCATATTTGGGGGTTCAAATGATTCGGCATCAAAGTCTTCATCTTTGCCCTACGATGATGGTATATTTGATTCAGTGCCAGGGTTCAGGAAGAGCTCGGCATCGGTCAAGAACGATGACTTTTTTGCTTCTATGACGTCGCCTCCAACGTCTAATTTGCAAGTTGATGACCTGTTGGGGAATTTCAATAAAATGGGGTCGGAATTGAATGGTTTGAGTAGAAAAAATTCTGGAGAAGCAAAGAAGACTGCAGCTGGTTTTGACGATCTCATATCCGGGTTTGGTGGAAGCAGTGCCCTAAAGAATGGGTATGCAGTGAATTGCAAATTGATTGGTGATTTTGATTAATTTTATTATTTGAATGCCAATAATTTAGCTGCAAACTTCTCTTACAGTGCATCATGTTTTTTTTTTCAGTGCAAATCAACAACAACAAAACCAAGCCTTAGTCCCACTAGGTGGGGTCGGCTATATGAATCATTTTCCGCCAATTTATGTGAATCAATGGAGATATTTAACATTTTGGAAAATAGAATATTTGGACATTCTTTTCAATAGATGGGGACACATTACAGAGTTGTTCTCTTTTAATCATTTACTTGACTAGTATTTCACATGAAGTCATAGTGAGAACATGAAAATTTTACAAACAGCTAGAGAAATTTGGTTGATTGAACCATTGAAATGTTAATGCAAAAATTGAAAAAAGAAAAGTGAAGCTATCAGTATTTGGCAAGATTTGGAAATATAGGTTAGTTCAATTCAGGATAGGTAACTATTATTTGTTGATCATTCTCTATTGACAGAATCTGTTTATTTTATTTTTAATGTCTTTGAACATTAAAATTGGTTATACGTGTGTGAGTATACTTTGTTAATACATGCAGTGCTCTTAGTTTGAGACTGGAAGAGACAAAGATATGCTCTCTAATACTAACTATTGTACCAAACATTAAAAAAAAAAAAAAAGCACTGATCCAACTTTATGCTGGCTGGAAGTGGGCAAAAGTACGGGGTTCACAGGAACTTAGACTAATTTTGAGTTGGGATTGATTGAAAATTTAAAACTATAATTGTCTTAACAGGTGCCGTTACTGTCTCTCTTTCCATCACATCTTCATTGAATTTAATCACTATATATTCAAGTTGGTTACTTTAGTATGATGTGACTTTATGGAGATTATTGGGGAATATGTAGTGGTTCGCATCCCCTTTGTGCAAATGACTTCATCATTAGACAATTACTATCTAACATCTGACATTTGATTGTGGGCAAATGTGTGAGTGAATTAAATAAATAGATTGGTGGAAAATAGTCTTAATTTAGTGATACCTACAACATGAAGCCATTGCAAGTGATTCTTTCTTACAATTTAGAGTAGATATTGTTGGTGCATTATGACAAATGTATTAAGTTCTTGCTAACTAACACCCCACATTTGCACTGTTATCTTCAATGTACCATGATCGTGGGCTAAACAAAAGTGAACGAAGTCCCACCAAGTGGGGTTGGCTACATAATTCTCTTCCACCAATTTACATGATCTTGGGAAATTTCTTTCGACAATTGGAGGGCTATTAAATCCTTATTATCTCAATCTTCGTGTGTCCAAACCCATCTCATTTTCCTCTACCTTATTTATTCATTCCTTAATTTATCTTTTGATGTCATACCACATCCATCATAGCATTCTCATCTTGACAACTTTGACTTTGGATTTGTTGTTCCTTAGTTGCCTAACATGTAGATTCATATAGCATTGTCAGTCTTATAACCATTTTATAGATTTTTTTTTCATTTTTTTAAATTTTAACTTTAAATGTAATGTACGATCAAGCAACACATACAAAGCACTTCTCCATTTTACCTGACGTGCTTTAACTCTATTTATTTCATCTTCTTCACCTTGCATAATCGATCCAAAAGTATTGAAATCTACTAATGCTGTTAATTTCTTGACTGTCAAGCTATACTTTTATCTCCAATATTCTGCCTATTATGACTCAAATTACATTTCATATTGTGTCTTATTTCGACATATCTTAAAACCTCTACATTCTAAGGCTTCTCTCCGTAATTCTTACTTAGATTCTAGTTTCATCAATCATGACAATATCATTTGCAGACAACGTACACCACGGAACCTAGTAAGCTCATCCATCACTAAAGCCAAAAAGAAAAGGGCCCAAAGTAGACACTTGATGTATACCTATTTCATTGGAAATTTCCTTACTCTTAAAACTGTTGTCCTAATGATACATTCCTACTGCATGCTCCCTTTCTTCTAGGATCTACCATAAAACTTCCCTAAGCATTTGTACAAAGTCAATAAAAATCATGTGTAAGTCCCTCTTCTTTTCCCTAAGCTTTTTCACTAATCTCCTTAATATATAGCTTCTATAGTTGATCTCCTACGCATAATATCAAACTGATTTTTTGCAACCTCGTTCCTAACCTTGTCTTTGCTCAATTACCCTTTCATAAAGTCTCATTGAGTGATTCATAATTTTAATTTCACGACGGTTATTGCAATTTTGAATATCTCCTTTGTTTAACTTCGACTCTAATTTTGCAAATAAATTTGAAATTTTGAGCCTTTTCCTTGTTTGTTAGTTCTAAGTTTAAGCTACTTGGTTTTCATTAAATAGTTTATTAAAGTAACTTTTCACCTTTATTTTATATCTTCTTCTTTAATCAAAACACCATCATCCTCATTTTTAATACACTTTATATTGCCTAAGTCCTTGCTCTTTCTTTCTCTAGCTCTTGCAATCTTAGATATGCTTCTTCCCCTTCTTTTTTATAGCCATACAGATTATCATATGCTTTATGTTTAGTATGAGGCCTTTTTGCATCTTTTCCTGCCTATTTATGCTTTTTAAAATTTTCTGTTTCTGTATTTTTTGCCATGTTTTAAACAAAATTCTTTTTCTCTTCACAACTTTTGGGCATCTTGATCCCATGTTCAATTATCTTTACTACCCAAGAATCTTCCTCTTGATTTACTTGAAATCTCTTTTGTTATCTTTTTAATAAAGCTAGCTATAGAGTGTTGGTGTCTACGCTATCTCCTGTTGTCCAATCACCATATTTAACCATTTTATCTTTAAATCTTAATATATTTTCTCCCTTTACGTTCCACCACCTAGTTCTCTTGCATTGTTTTACGTTACCTTTTATCTTCCATTTTTTAATGAAGATATCTAACGCTAAGACTCTATGTTGCGCAGCTAAACATTCACCTAGGATGACATTACAATTCTTGCATGATAAACAACCTACTCTTCTAGTTTTAAAAAAAAATGTATATATCTAGTTGAGCTTTATTTCCTAATTTTATCTACAATGCGGCACAATGCTAAACTTTTCTCTGAAATTTTGCATTCTCATTGAGAATAACCCCATCCCCCCAATTTGTGTGTATATATATATATATATATATATATAACAAAGGGAGTAAACTGGCATTGACAACCATGGGGGTGGTCTTTAACTCTCTTTCTTATCTAGGCGTTTCACCATAGGGCATTCATGTGTTGTAGCTTCTTTGGATTTGATAGTAGATAGGATTTGTACACAATTGAACTATTTGATAAGAGCTTTTTTTTTTCCCCTCAATGGTCATGTTACATTTGTTTAGTCATCTTCTAACAGTCACTTCTTTAATTTGTCCTCATTTAGATTGTCTATTAGGTAGCTATTAGGTTGGGGAAGTTTATTAGGGATACAACTTTGTACAGTTAAGAGGACATGAAGCATGATTATTTTTGGTTAGTTGGGAGCGTTCTTGTAAGTATTGAGAGGGGGGGGGGGGGGGGGACGTGGGCCTTGGTAATTTGGTGTACAAGAACATGGCACTGGCACTCATTGGGGTAATAGTTATCATATTTTCATTCAAAGTGTGAGTCTCTTTAGCTTAAGGTGATTCAAAGTATAGTATATCCCTCAAAAAGGGGGGGGGGGGGGACAAAGATTAAAGAATGGATGCTAAGGCATCATATGTTCTTCCTCCGTTTCTTCCAATTTTGGGAGGTATGTGGAAGGGGGTATTTTTTTTTTTTTTTTCCTTAAGAATTTCCTCTTTTGTCATCTCTAATAATAAAAATTCTCTTCTTTATGGTTTCTATAATCTTAATCGATCATCATTTTTTCATAATTCTTAGAGCAGGGAGGCAGGGGATCTTATTTATTTGTTTGTTATCCTTGATTCTAGTCACGTGTCCATGCATGCTTGCGTGTGTGTATGCGTTTTTTTTCCCCCTGTTTTTTCTCCCTTGTTTAAGATCTTGATTCAAATAATCATTGTCAGATCATATTTGGAAGGCTAAAGTGTCTGCTATGCTTTAACACAAAATTCTATCTGGGCTAACCCTAAACACTGCGTGAGAAACCGCCAAACCCTAATTGCCCCCTCTTCCAACCCAATTTTTTTCATTTGATCCATTTTCATCCTTTTTAGCCATTTTTGTAGTTTAGGGTGGTTCGATATGGTATGGAACAATTTGGAGAGGTATTGGGCTTTTTGCATGAAAATAAAGAAATCCTCTATCTAGTTAAGGCTTTCCCCTTTTCTTGTTGTTTTTAACCTCTCTAGAAATTTCTAGAATTTTGGATGTTTTTTTAGGCCCTACTTTTGATTTTTCTTTAATTTTGAAAAATTTTAAAAAATTTCACAAAAAAGAATAATTAGTTGGTGCATGGATGCTTGGGCCAGCATATGGCCACTTACATGTGCCCATTCGCGAGCATGTGTCCATTGAACACCAAAACATTGTCGTTCCACTAAACATAAAATGAAAAATATAATAATAAAACAGGAGCCTCAATGGCATTGTTTCACCCCTATTGTCTTAAACCTTCCTTCCCTACTATCTTTCCCATCCGATTAGCCATTTTCCAATGATAATTTGCCATTTTCCCTTGCATTGTGCCTCATCCCGTTCACTAACACATTTGATGTAACGCCCCGACCCTCTAAGTGTGCCCGGAGTGCTACTAATCCATTCATTTACCTGCTAACCGACATTCTAATCTCATTTATGCAGCGGAAAATATAAATATAATCTTCCAACAATATAATAGCAGAGTTTTCTACTTCTATCTATATACCAAAATCAACTTTTCATCCACCTGTAATCACATACATACGCATCTCCAAAAATATAATCCACGACTTCCAGTATTCACAATCATCTATTTCTCAGAAGACTTAAAACATGAAACATAAAACATAAAATTTATACATTCCCAAAAGTATCATCAGAAATTATACCCTTTCTGTTACTATATCCCAAAATGATATAACAACCTTGAGCCCTCTAAGCTCGATCTCATGGAGGTCCTGAAAAAGATAATTTTGTAATCGAGTGAGATACATCTTAGTAAGGGAAGAAACAGTATATTAAATTAGCGTGTGGTCAACATGAGATTTAAAAATAACATATTTATATCATTTGCAAACCATTAGCATAAATTCTGAAATCATTTCCTGAGCCTAATCAAACACATGTAAGGTATTTTACCCATGAGATTACCTAAGGATAGGAGAGAGTACCCGCCCATACAAGTGGCACCCATCTGCTCTGATACATTAGGCAACCCAAAGGTCACAGTTGAAGCATATCAGGGCACTCACCTTACTTAGTAAACCCTCCAGTGATAGATTAATCTCGTACTCACACAGTTCATACAAAAGTTTACCAGCGAAAGCCCCGAGGATAGAGAAATCTACCCACCCATACAAATAGTTTCCCCCTGCCCTAGTATGTTATACAACCTACTGCTACATCAGATACTTACCAGCGCACTCGTGTTTCTCAGCAAGCCTTCGGACGAAGAGTCTGCCCTGCCCAAACGTAACATGTTCTACTGGCATAAATACTGATAATACCACAATACATTATTCTGTCTGTCATTTCTCTGTAATTCTCATCTGTTCATGTTTTCAGCTTTGTTATTTCGTAGCGTTTCACTTTACGTGGCTCTTTCCCATTTTATGTTGTTTACATTTCATATTTCATTTTCGTTTCATTCATTTCCATTTTCATTTCATTTCATCACATATCTAGCATCTTTCAACTATTTTACTCGGCATCTTTCTGTTGTTTTACTCAACATTTTTCAGCTGTTTTACATGGTTGCATTAACACTCACATGCAACGTGTTTCATATAACATTTTCATACTCAGTTCATTTCTTGTATATCCTACATCTCATACATATAACATAATTCCACACAGAATTCCTATTTACTCATGTCACACTATTTAGCAGTAAAATTCATATATATTCCTTGTAAAATAAGTCAACCTACATTTAACATTTATATAGTGAAAATATATCTTTCATTTCTTACACATTTATCCTCAAAATATCTTTCACTTTTATCAGTTCATTTTCACTTATACATATCTAATAAATAGCCCTAAGCTCAGAAAACATAATTTAAACGGTTGACATTTTAAACCCACACAAAAACATATATAAGTGTATATATATATATATATATATATATATATATATATATATATATATATATATATATAAATAACATATTTCATTTTTCAATTAATTCATAAAAATCTGATTTAATATATATTTTTCCCTTACCTAGTTTCTTGAACTACACCAACAGGGACCTCGAAAAGATACCTGCGGTGCTTACCCTAACGCTGAATAAAAAATCTTAGTTCCATTAAATCAATCCTAATAAAAATACTATTTTAATATTTCCTAGGCCTATAAATTCTAAATAAATAATTATACTCTCAAATATAACCAATTTACTTAATTCCCCAAATCCCACTCTTGCTTTGGAGTGATGCCTAGGAAACCTAAATTGAAAATTTATTCCGGCTAAAATGACGATGATCGCGACTAGGACCCCGTGGTGGTACCCGATCGTCGATTTAGCGACAGATTTAAGGAGAAAATGAGAAAATAGGGAAATGTTACCTTATCCTAGAAATGGTGCTTACATTGCTCCCACGACAAATCACTCAGGTAGAAATGTCGGTGGCGTAGTTAGGAACCCAACGATATCTTCCGTTTCCCGAACGGCCAAATATCCGCCGAGAAATGAGGAAAAAGAGAGACGGAGACAGAGGAGAGACGTTGGGGGGGGGGGGGTGCAGTTCTCTGAGAGAATTTCCTTCCTCAAGGATCTTATCCTTCAGTTTACAATTCTGATATATATATAATCTTATATTATATTATATAATTTAATTAATAATAATTATTTAATTAATTTAATTTTTAATTAATTTTTTAATTTTAATTTTAATTTTTTAAATTTTATTTATTTATTTTGGATCACTACATTTGACCCCTTTCCTTTTTGGCACATTAGACCCATTCCCCTTTTTCTTTTTCTTTCCTCCTTCCCAAACACCACCCTCATCCATGAAATTTTTCCTAAGTATCACCATTCGAGCCCATGATGGCCTCATTCTCCATGCCACCTTGCTACTTTTTCTATTGGCTACTCTCTCTCTCTCTCTCTCTCTATAAGTCTTGCTCTCTCGCTCTTTTCTCCCACTCTCACTTCCAACAGTTAATTGAGCCCATAAATATTAGAGACCACCTCAATCTGAGAGCCTCCCTGCTATAAGATTTCCCTCTCTCTCTCTCTCTTTCTCACACACACACACACACACACATTCATTGTGTGTGTGTGTGCAAAGCGTGTGTATGGGTGATGTGAGAGTGCCTATATGTTTGCATGATGGGTAGTGGTGAATGAATGTGAAATGTATGCATATGATGCACATAGGAGCATATGCATGTATTGGTATATGAAAAATGGATAGGGTTATGGGTCTATAACATCACGAGCTCATATGGCAACTCAGGTGAGGAGAAGAGGGGCTGTGAGTCCCATTCACTCACCTCTCATATGATGCCACTGCCACACATGACCCATAGCATTACTCATGCCTAGATGTGAGCTTGTATATATGTGGCCCACGTATGAATGCATGGTTTTGCATGTAGAGGCGTGTGATAGTGTGCATATGTGCATATATTAGTATGTGCACGCACGTGTAGGGTAGTGCATATGTGTTATGCATGTGAGCATGTATGTTTGTAAAAGTGCATTTGATGTGGATTCATAATGTTTGTTGTAATGTATGCATGTTTTGTTAGTGGAGGTGTATGAGTGCATGCATATGAGCATGCATATATGGTGTATCTGTGTATATGAACATGCATGTGCATGATTTTGCATGGGTGGACATATGTGAGTATATGTGCATAGAGTGTACGTATTTGTTTGCACGCATGCAAGTGTGTATATGTGCATGGATGAGTGTGTGGATTATTCCTTGTGTGTGAGTTATTCCTTGTGTGTGAGTTTACACATGTGAATGTTAATGCATGCATGTGCACATGCATGCATCAGTTTGCATGCATGGAAGCATGTGTGTTAGTGCTTGCAAATTTGATGTATTAGTGAGTGTATATGTGTGTATATGAAGATGGACATGCATGCACGTGAACGTGTGTGCATGGATATGGTTTTTGCATGCATGCATGCATTTTTTGGTATGTTTGTACATGTGAGTTTGCATTTGTGAATGTTGATGTGCATATTTATGTTTAATTAATATCATGATTCTTAACGTTGCTATTATCATTGTTGTTGTCATTTTTGGTGATGTTATTGTTGTTATGAAGAAAATACTAAAAATATTTCCATTCCCTAAAATGTTTATCACTACTATTTTTATTCTGTTTTTTTCAAACCACCCCCCCCCTTCCCCAAAAAAAAAAGTTTAAAAATTGTTGGAAACCTAAAAAATGAGACTAAGATTTTAAACTGTTGAATGCTTTTGCATGTCATTTTGCATCCATCCTTCATTTTAGCATCTTTTGCATATGAGAAAACCCTAATGATAGGAGAATTAGGAATAGGGTATCTAGACTTCATCTACTTTATTCTAAGGCTAGCACAATGACTTAGAATTATCTCAGTGATTGTATTAGGTAGTTAGTGGTACAGTTTGCGTGATATTCACACTTTCTTTGCCTTTTGCATGATTACTGTATTTTCTTTTTTGAATTGGTATAATTTGCATGATATTTGTACTTTCTTTCTTGTTTGCCTGATTATTGCATTTATTTCTTTTTTTAATTGTAATTATATAATCAATCCAACAATGGAACTTGAAAGCAGGGCAATGGCATCCTTTCAAGACTCTCAAGGTGCAAGCAATCTCTGCAATAGTGGGGTTGTGCAATATTTAAAGGCTGATAATTGAATAAACATGGAAGAGCTACGAGTCTTGATTGATTTAGTTCTAAAGTTAATAATTGACTAATCAAGTAGCATTCATGGAGCAGTTGTGTAGGGACGTTGATGCCTTCCCCTCGAATGACCGTACTCTCGAACTTTATGCTGGTTACATAGACTAACACTATTGGTTCATGGTTCTGACCTAGGGTTAGTTTAGAGACTAAGAAACCAAGAGAAATTAGGTGATCTAGCCACACTTAGGAAAATAAGTTAAATAACAGGTTCCTGTCGACTTTTCTGAATATTTATAAACCTTTAATCTCATTCCATCACTTGCTTGGCCGCCATCTCGGTCGAGGTGGTTCAGTTTGGCCTCGACTTGGGACGCATCGACACTATGATTAAGAATTTTGTTTTGCAGTGGTCCTTAGTAAAATTGGCACCAATAGTTTGTTGCGGATTTGGATACCCAAGATGGCTTGTTTCATGACATTTATTTTATGTGCTGCAACAGCAATGAGATGATGATGGATCTTTTCTTGCACTGTACTCTCCCAAGAATGTTTGGAATAATCTTTCTCGTATTTCTGGAGAGCAGTGGGCCTATCCAGAGAAAAATGCATTTTAATATTTCTATTCCTTTTTTTGGTTTGCTTATGTATTTGGAGGATAGGAAAGCCCTAGGTGGCTGGGGTTGGGGAGGTGGACCTTGGTCTATTGGTGTAGAAGAACGTCACATTGATAGGATAATAGGTATGGTATGGTATTTTTGTTTAGAGCATGAGTTTCTCTTGCACAAGGCGATTCAAAGTGTAACATCCAAAAAAAAAAAAAGGAAAGAAAAGAAAAGAATGGGATGCTAAGACCAGAGTCGGGCCTTAGGAATTTATGTCATAGGTTCTGTCTCTGTTTCTTCCAATTTCAGAAGGTATGTGGAAAGGGATATTTCTTTTTTCTCAAGAATTTCCTCATCTTCATCATCTCTTGTGTTAAAGATTCTCTTATTCCTGTTTCTACAGTCTTGGTGCATCATTATAAAAAAATCTTCAATTTTTTTTATAGAAATTTCATAATAAGGAGCAAGAGGATCTTATTTCTTTGCTTGATGTTCTTGATTCTAGTCACCCATCCATGTTTTTTTTTTTTTTTCCTTGTTTGGGATACTAGTTCAAATATTTCCTGTCAAATAATATTTGGGAGGCTAAAGTGTCTTCTGTGATAGAGGCTTTTATTTGTGGCGGTCCTTAGTAAAATTGGCACCAATAGTCTGTTGCAGATTTTGAGACCCATGGCTTTTCCCTATGTTTCTATTTTGATGGAGAGGAATGGTTTGATCATTAGATATTGTAAAAGCTTGATATGCATTGTTGCTCCACAACCTAATTTTTTAAGCTTTTAGGTAAAGTTAATCTAACATGGTATTAGAGCTAGTTACTAAGAGTTCTAGGTTCTAGTCTTATTGTCCACATTTATTGTTTGGTGTTTAAAATTATTATATTCCCTGCAGTGGATGTTATCGTTTTTTTATCTTTCCACATGCCATCGGGCTGCATGTGGGGGTAGTGTTGAAGCTTGATATGTATTGTTGGCCCACAACCTAATAGCTTTTGCTTTTAGGTATAGTGGTAATTTAACAGCATGGTCTTAAATTTCCACGAAATTGTCAAAATTTTTGTCGAAATTTCTGATTTCCGTCAGTCAATTTTCATTTTACATAATTTCCGGCGAAATTTCAACGTATCGTTCAAAATTTATTGAAATCTCAAAATTTTAGCAAAACTTGTCGAAATTTTAACTATAGAACAAAATTTCCTCCTAATTCAAATGAGAGATTTAGCAGCGAAGTGAAATTTCTCTCTTAATTTATGTTTTTTTTTTGGTTGAACCAAAAAGATTATTACAAAGGATTTTGAAATTATATGGAAAAATAAACTTGCAACAACATTTTTTATCTAAGCATTCATGTCTAAATTATCCCTTTTTTTTTTTGTTTGGAAAATGTTAACCTTCATATGAACCAAACGGGAAACTATACAGACACAGACCCAAAACTTTACAACACTACTACTCTATTGTTATATCTTCTAATATCTACAATAGCCTTGTTAATCAAACTAATTAGACCCTCATTACTTCTAAAGATTATATCATTCCTAAGTTTCCTCAAAAATATATGGTGGCTGCCCATATTGTGTTGACCTTTTGTCTCAAACAACCACACGTCCCTTCAATCCAATTTAAAATATCCTCCCAATTATGGCTTCTGGTAGTCAAGGTGATTCCCTCCAAAGAATTCTCCCAAATAATCTTCCCAACTATACATTGGAAGAATAGATGATCTCTAGTCTCCATGTGGTTCTTACATAGAACACAATTTACATTAGTTATGTTGTTGCAGGAAAGAATTTTATCCCTAGTTGAAAGGCTGTGCAATGCTGCCAACCAGCAGATCAAAGAGTGCCTCGACTGAGCTTGCTTAAACCAGCCTACGTTGCTCAGCTCACTATCTGTCCCCTTTATCTTATGGCTTCCCAAGCTGATCTGAAACTGAAATCATCATTTAATCCCCCTTCCCAACTTAATTTATCTGTAGTACCACTGAGGGGGTGAAAGCTTATCTTCTGAATCAAGTTTGCGGAGCAGCTCCTTATTCTCACAATCGAAGTTCTATTTAGACAGAAACATCAGACTGCTGCTAACATACCATGGCCCATTCCCAAGTACCCACTTCATCTCTTCTCTCTTGTTGAATCTGAAGATGTATGTTCTCAACGGCAAGTAGAAGATTTCAATACCTTGGAACCTTTTCCAAATTTTCTCAATAATGGACTTCACATACAAGAATGGTAGGGCTTTACCAAGAAAATGCCCTATAAGTGAGCCACTCCATTTCTTTTTACCAATTTCAAAGACTTCAGGAGGTGGAGCAACGTGGGTCTTACCTTCGTGGAACTTAGGTTTGAAGAACTCCAAATCAAGGCTTCTTCCCAACGAAATAGAGAAAAGGTTACTCCATTTCGTGATCTCCCTTGCTTCCCGCCCTCTAGGACCCTGTTGCTAATCGAACAACCTCCTCACATTGATCCCTAGTTTGTTGGCTTGAGGAGCAAGACCCACAAACACCTTCCTCCTTCATCCGCGATTCACCGACTGAGCAAGGCCAAGATTAGTCAGAAGACTGATGCCGAACAAGGGAGATCTTTGCAACGATCAAGTGGGGGATCTTGCAGATCTTTGGTGGAGAAACCAATCGACGCACGACAGCATCGACTGCATATCCTGTGCCGAGAGGAAACACCAACTCCCTTTCCTGTTCTAACTCCGTATTCCTAAATTATCATTATTTGTATAATAAATAATATTTAAATGATTTAGGAATTTCATTTGCATTAACTAAATAATTTTAATGCACATTATCTTATACACAAATTATATTACAACTTTTCCACCTCATACACAACATAGATTTATTTAATTTTTAATATATTAGTCCTAAAACCTATGTTATTACGTCTATTAACCATTTCTAAAATTTCATAAAAGGATTCCATGATTTACTACTGATTTCCATTAATTTTTCAAATCAAAATCAAAATTGACATTGGAATTGAAATTTTCGTCAAAATTTCCATACTTTCGGAGCTTTGAAATTTGAGTCAAAATCAAAATTTAAGACCTTGTCTGACAGATATTTCTACATCTTTTTTGGTTTACTTTGTATTTTTTTGGAGGATAACTTATTCTCATGTTTTATGTTCTTTCTTCCTTCCTAATGTGCCTATGTCTTCTTTATTTAAAAGAAGAAAAAACCAATGTCCAATTCTCTTGCTTCTAAGCATTAAACTAATATTATGGAGGGTCTAATAATTGATAAGCGCCACACCACTTGAACTTATTGTCTGTTTCATTGTTGTAAGAAACATAAGTAAGATAAAGAAAATAATTTTATGCTACATTTTCTTGGTTTCCCAAGGATGGAGACTTTCCTCAATTAAGCCAAATGATTGTATTGAGCTTTAGGAGAGTTGCCTTTTTGTGGTTCTTGTGTCAAAAATATTTTAAAATATAAGGTTAATAACCTAGGAATCATGGGTATGGATATTGGAACCCAAGTAGGTACACAAGAGGACATGGCAATGTGTGCAAATCTATATAACTACATAGTTATATTGTGTATGAAGTATACCGTACATGTTAGTGAAGTCCTTTGAGATGGTTGCTTTGTAACCTGATGTGTTAAATAAACTTAAAACTGAAGCTTTTAATCTTTGTTTTTTTATTTTGAAAGAAAATCTTGAAGTAATTCACGTATAGAAATTTATAGATGCAGTTTCTTGATGTGAATGAGAGGCAGTGTTACATATAAGTAATGGGTTGTAATGGAGATTGTTGAGAGAGGAGAACTGGTGATGTAGGAGCTCAAGTATAAGTGTCAGGTGGCGGGAGGATGAAATAGGGATGATGCAAAGGTAATCGAGAAATGTCTGTCCTCAATGGATGGTGTAAAAGGATGTCCTTGGTTGTACGGTAGCAGAAATTATGTAAGGCTCTAGAAAGAGAAGCTCTGTGTTAGAGGAAGAAAGTCTCTGGTGAGGATATTGGCCAAAAGATGTGAAATTGGGTCAAGAGGGGCATTTATAATGCTAGAGGTGAGGTTATTATCCAAATGAGGGGAGGTTGTGTATAAGGCTTTGGACAATAGGAAAGAAGGACTCAAATTATCTAATGGCATGGCTACACATGGCCGCAAAGGAAGGGTTACATTTTTTGTGGGTGAGACTTGAGCTGGCTAAGGAAGGGTTAAGGGAGATGGCCACCCTTAATGGGCCCTGATTAAAACCTGCCAAGCCTAATCTGTCTACAACATCTTGGGACCTTGGATTGATTGTGGACCCTGCCATGTATTCTTTGATCAATCCCAAATGCACGAGCGTAGAGGGGCCACCCCCTGCCAAAATTGTAGAATTATAATTTAGTATGGAAATCAATTAATTTTGAACCAAAATCACAATTTATCGCATAATTGGTTAGGGATAAAAAGAATTTCTACAATATTTATGTCTTTCCTCCAGTTAATCGCATTCTGACATGTTTCTGAAGTTTCATGTGAGCAAAATGATTGGTGTTTTCTTTGGTTCTCATAAAAAATGCATGTGTGTTTGTATGTGTTTATGTGTTATTTATGTATTTGGGCATGTATGTATGTATGACATTAACTTCTGCTAAATTAATGCCAGTTCATCAGAAAAAGACCCCTTTGTAGTATTAGAATCATTTTCAGCATCTGAAGAGAAAGTAGAAATGGGGAATGATGAATGGTTGAGCACATCGAAAAGTCCATCATTCAAGAAATCTGATAGCACCTCACCACCATCAAGGATCCGTCCTCTTAGACCACCGCCAGGTTCTATTGGCTCCTTAAATGCAGAAAAGAAGGTTAATGGGGGTTCTTCTTTCCCCAATTATCTTGATGATCTGTACAGTAGTAAGACAGCTGCTGATGCAAATAAGAGCTCGGTTGCTTCATCAATGGATGAACTCGAGGACTTTGCCAGGGGTAGGGTGCAGAATGGTGCTAAGAATCATTCAGATATCCGTTCTAGTGCAAAAGCTGTTCGTGGAGAGGCTGCTGCTACACAAACAAATCGACAAATCAGTGGGGATGATTTTGAATCATTTTTTAGAGCAGGTGTACAAACAAGAAGTACTAGTGCTCCAAGGCCAAGGACTAGAGCTTCGGTGAGAACCTATTGCTAGAAAAGCACTCTCATATTTTTAGTTACTGATGCAACTCTAATAGATCCTATCTTTTGCTGTTTGGCTGTATGTTTCAGGATCCTGTGCTTGATACACTCTTTCAAAAAAGACGAGAGCCTGATGCAGCTCAAAGTACTTCTGCTGAGGCAGCATTCAGAATGAAGAAGGATTCTTTCTTGACAGATATTATTGATGACTTCTCTTTTATGTCTGTAGGTAACTTCACTGCATTATGCAACTTTCATGGACAGCATTTTAAAAGTTGTTATTATTTCTATTTTTATCTTTTGGGGGGGGGGGGGGGGGATTAAATTTCATTTTTTCTTGACATCTTTGATCTTTTTTTCTTTCTTTTTCTTCTTCTTCTCTCTTGTTTGGAGAAGTTGCTGTGTCATCTGTAGAATTTCAGGAAATTGAAGGAGAAAGTGAGGAAAGA
Source organism: Malania oleifera (assembly GCF_029873635.1). Classification (NCBI taxonomy): domain Eukaryota; kingdom Viridiplantae; phylum Streptophyta; class Magnoliopsida; order Santalales; family Ximeniaceae; genus Malania; species Malania oleifera. The sequence continues at coordinate 8,091,380 of NC_080424.1, forward strand.
CGGATAGCCAGATTGAAACGCCATCAGGAGACTAAGGAACGCATGGTATGTGTTTATCCCTTTTGCCATTTGACAACTTGTTTATTTGGACACCGAAAAGGCTTACTATTTTAAGTGGCGTTAACTTGGTGTCTTCTTGATTTTTTATTTATTTATTTGAGGATGATGTGGGGAACATTAGTATAGTTGGAAGAGAATTCCTAATGAATGATATAACCATATAACCATAGAGCAAAACAAAAGTCAGTGTATGGTGTCAGGATAAGATAACAATGAACACCTTTCTTCTAGATCAATTCAGTCACTATAAATTTGAAAATATTTATGCCTACAAATGTATGCAAGGTCTTAAATTTCAATTTTGACTAGAATTTCGAAGCTCCAAAAGTATGAAAAATTTTGATTGAAATTTCGATTTCAATGTCAATTTCGAATTGAAAAAATGATGGAAATTAGTAGTAAAGCATGGAATTCTTTCATGAAACTGTAGAAATGATTAATAGACTTAATTATGTAAGTTTGAGTACCAATATATTATAAATTAAGTACTTCTGTGTTGTGTTTGAGGTGCAATAATTGTATGTTAAATATGACCCAGAAACCACCCAGGGTAGGGCACCTGTTAGGAGAACTGGGGATATTTCTCATGGCCCGGTCTAAGGGGCATATTGGGTAAAAGAGGCACTGTAGTCTGACTTGGACCTAGGCACTTAACTGCCTTCAGTTTGCCCTGTCCACATAGCTGCCCCAGGGGGCTTCCATATTAAGCATATTTGGTTGATATAAATGAAATTAATTTTCCAATTAATATTATTTAACAAATAAAGATAATTTAGACATGAGTGATTAAATATAATGTTGTTGCAAGTTTACTTTTCATATAATTTCAAAAGCCCTTGTTATAATCTTCGGTTTTGATAAAAGAAAAAAAGATAAATTAGAAGGGAAATTTCACTTTGCATCTAAATCTCACATTTTAATTCCAAGGGGATTTCATTCTACAATAGTAAAAATTTCAACAAAATTTCGCTAAAATGTCGAGATTTTGATAAATTTTAGATGATTCCTCGAAATTTCGCAGAAATTAGGTAAGATGGAAATCGGCTGCTATTTCGATTTCAAGGGTGATTGAAAAAGCAGAAATTTTGACGAAATATGCTTGGAACTACTTTTGCCTTGGGTTATGAGCTTTTCTTCCATTTAAAATATTTATCATCATTACACAAGTTAGAAAGTGGTCCAAACAAAAATCATTTGTTCTTAGAGGCATCCTGACAAGAGATTTAGAGCTTTGCTCATTGAGACCTGATTGTCAGATTTGCGACCTAGTTGATTGTTGAGATTCTATTAGTATGCTAATAAGATCAGACTTCTGTTTGACTCTTCAAATGCACAGGCAAAAGCAGTAGCTGACATTAACCAGAGAGACTTTCAAACTCAACAGGAGCAAGAAGAGAGGCATGTAAGTATCTGTAAGTTTGTGGAAGAGTTCTTAATTTGCCAGGATTATGTGGAACTTGATTCTCCTAAATTGCACTATATGCACACACACACACAAGCATATATGGCTATGTGAATGCATACATACTAATTTGTTTCGTTTATACTTGCATATTTGCATTGCATAAGATTTATATCTGACTGCTGCGCACCCCCCCCCCCCCCCCACCCTCTCTTAATATGCATTGATTTCAGAGGATTGCCGAAACTCTGAATACTGAGATAAAACATTGGGCTGCTGGGAAAGAAGGCAATTTGCGCGCACTACTATCATCATTACAACTTGTGCGTTCTTTAAATTTATTTATTTATTCATCTATTGTTGTTTCTTTAATTTTATCATGTAACATTTTGGTACACGTCAAGTCTTTTCTCACCACATTGCTTTTTTGTTTTGTTTTTTATATTTTTTTAATGTTAATTGCTTACCTAGTTTTTATGGGGAATGAAGTTCTGTGTTTGAAATATTCTGTGAACAGGTTACGCATTAACTGCCTTCTTGTTTTAAAATTAAAATTAAAATTAGAAATTTATTAAAATTCTTGGACAATAAATTTAGGTTCGGTAACTTTGATAAAGTGCAATCAACAAAGGTGTACTAAACAACTAAGCCTATCTGCTAGTCATTTGTTCAAAATTGAGTATTGGAATTTGATGGATTTGCACCAGTTACCTATAATAGACTTTTCGCATCTTAAAATTTGGATTCATAATGCTAATGGATTATGTAAGCTCTAACTCAACTTATGGAAAAAATGTTTTAGGTGCTAATATTAGACCAATTTTGGACATCATTAGTCATTCTTAGATGGCAATGAAAAGGTTTGGCTAGGGACTGAATATGGATCTCTCTCTCTCTCTCTCTCTCTCTCTCTCTCTCTCTCTCTCTGTTTGTGCATGTGTGCATATGTGTCTGTAGGAGATAAATGTTGTTTCTTATATTCTTGGTAGAAGTAGATTAATCCTAGTGTTCTAATTTGAAGCTATTCTTTAAAGAGTATTCCCTATTCAAAAACACAATCCCCATGTTCTTATGTCCACTTTATTTGATGCTTGTGTTGGTTATTGATGATGAAGGTTGAGCAGACTTTCTTTGGCCATGGAGAATGATGATTTCAGACCCTATTGGGTGAATGGCCTCGTGTAGGTATTAGAAAATTTACACTAAGACTAATAGAATTTAACTAAGCAGCCACAATTGTACAATTATTGTACTTTGTTGTAGCACATGACAGATAATGGAGGAGAATAATAGTGGCGATGTAGGGACGTCCATGTTAGCTTTGGCGGAGTGGTGAAAAGTTGCATGTTTGCTTGGTCATAGACTCATAGTTTTGAGCTTGCATTGGGGGAAATGTTTCAATTTCTTGAAAATAACTCCATAGAGCAATTTGCAGAAGATTTCAAGCCTTTATTTGTTTGCAACTTATTCAAATGATAAAAAATAATAAATAAATAAAAATAAAAATAAAAAATAAATGAAAAGGAAGAAGGATGTTTGGAAGATGAACCTTGCATAGGCATAATTGTTGGGTTGACATGGGCATAATTACCATGTCAAGATTGTTTTCAAGACTAATTAATTAGCCTTGGGTTTGTTTATGTTTTTGAGGAAGCTTGTCTTTCCAAGGCATGTATGGTTAACTCGCATAACTTGGTGGTTTTTGTTGAGCTGTAGTAGGTGGAGACGTCGACAGCCACCAACCTAGCCGCTTTTGTTGAATTCCAGGGGAGACCAGCAGTCACCTCCACCAACCCTGTCCACATTGGTTGAAATTAAGCCAACTACTCCACCCCCCAATCCATGACTATATATAGCAAATGTGTGTGTGTGTGTAATCTGTATGGTAAGAACAGTGTTGAAGAGTGCGAGGAACAAAATGAAACTGTGTTGGTTGAGAAAAAGAGTTGACTTGAGCAGTGGCTCCTCCTCTTTGTATTTATTCTCCCAGTTTATAGTGATATTGGTGTGCTCCGTGGACGTAGGTCAATTTGGGTCGAACCACGTTAAATCTTGGTGTTCAATTTTTTCTTGTGTGTGATTGTTGTTCCTAGATCCACCCAACAATTGGTATTAGAGCCAGCTTGGAGCAAAATCACCAGATTGGAGCCTTTATCTAGTATCTCAAAACTGAGTTTTGAGCCCACCAACGTGTTCCTATCGACAAGACGTAGCCAACCGTGCAAACCAGAGCTCAAACGGAGGTCCTACAAGCTCGCATGCACCTCCGGCAGTCCACCGTTTTTGCCACGTGCCTTCACGCGCCTCCCTGTAGTCGGTGAGTACCCTCATGTGCCCACACACGCCAGCGAGCTCACGGCGAGAGCTGAGGGTTGAAGAAGGCTGACGTCAACGTCCAGTCAGCGCCATGTCAGAGCCCAGTCACCAGCCCAGTCAGCTGGCCATGTGACATCGCTATCAGCCCAGTCAGCTGCCACATTAGCACCAGCACCCATTGCCACGGTAGGTGCCACGACATCACTGGGACCCATATTTGCCACTCCAGCAAGTGGGTCCATATTGCCACGTCAACAAACGATGTCAATTAACGGCATCAACTAACGGCGTCAAGCATATTCCATTAAAGAGGAGAATATTTCGTTAAGTTTAACGGAGTTTGACCAGATTTTTGGAGCCATTTTAGGTCTTTTTTTCGAACAACTTGAACCATTTTGTAGGTTTTCGACCGTTTCGGATCCAACTGTGCTATCCGTTTGAGCTAATTCCATCTTTAGATAGGCGAATCGAGATGTCGAACAAAAAAAGCTTAAATATCGAGATGTTTGACGGCACAAATTTCGATTTCTAGAAGATGCAGATTGAGGACTACTTGTTTGGTAAGGAATTGCACTTACCATTGAAAGGAAAGTCAAAATCCATGAAGGAGGGCGAGTCGGAGTTGCTTGATCGAAAAGCTCTCGGAGTTATCAGGATGACGCTAGCAAATTCTGTTGCCTTCAATATCAAGCACATGACAACCACCAAGTCTTTTATGGATGCGCTCTCCAACATGTACGAGCAGCCATCAGCCGCCAATAAGGCACACATTTAATGAAAATGTTATTTACCATGAACATATCCGCATGTGAAAGTTTTAGTAGACACTTGAATAATTTCAATGAGTTGTCGGATCAACTTGCCTCAGTTGGAATTACGTTTGACAATGAAATTCGTACCTTTCTTATTCTTAGTCAGTTGCCTGAAAGTTGGAAAGGTATTGTTACAGCAATCAGTAGCTCCGCAGGAAAATCAAAACTGAATTATGACGAGGTCATCAGTATGATTTTGATGGAAGAGATTAGGTTGCAATCAAACAATGCTTCCACTTCAAGTTCAGCCTTGAACGTGGAAAGTTGAGGGAAAGGAAGCGGACATGGGTGATCAAACAATTGCGGCAAATCAAGGACCAGGCGGTCCAGATCCATACATTCCAGAGGTTCCCAGGGTACAAAGAACATTGAGTGCTAGAACTGTGGAAAGATCAGGCATTACAGAAACCAGTGCAAAGGTCCAAGAAAAGAATTTGAGGCAAAGACAGAAGCAAATCTTGCCTCTTCTTCAGGAGGAGATGCCCTGTTATGCTCTTTGGAGAGCAAGCAGGAGTCTTGGGTCATAGACTCCAGGGCCTCATTTTATGTCACTTGCAGTAGAGATTGTCTAGAAGAGTATGCACTAGGTAATTTTGGTAAGGTGTACCTTGGCAATGATCAACCTTGCGACATAACCGGCAAGGAAATTGTGAAGATCAAGATTAACGAGTTTAGTATGGAACATAGTAGTTAAAAGCATGCCTGAGGCGTGCCTACGCGCAAGGCACAGTGAAGCGAAGAGGCTTGCGCCTCAAACCAGGTGAGGCGAGGCGACCTGCAAGAGGCGACGCTAGGCGAGGCGAGGCGCACTGGGGCGACAGGTGCAGTGAGTCGCGCCTTGTGAATTTTTAGTCATTTAAAGTAGAGAAATAGCCACAGCCAGACCCGTAGCCCTCATTCGACTCGAACGAACATAGCCCCTAGCCCCTCTCGGCCCTTCGAAGCCCTTTGTGAGTTCGTTTTGCACATTCGAACCAGTAGGAGCCTTCGCGATCCTTCGAACCAGCAACGTGAGCTCGTCTTCGAGCCTTTGAACCAGCTGGAAGCCTTCGCTACTTCGTCTTCGAGCTTCGAACCAGGATCGTGAGTTTGTCTTCGACATTTTGAAGAAGCATGCCCTTCGCGACTTCGTTTCCAACCAGCAGGAGCCCTCGCGAGTTCTTCTTCTTCTTCTTCTTCCTGCTGCCTGCTGCCTTCTGCTTCTCTTCTTCTTCTTCTTCTGCTTCTTCTTCTTCTTCTTCCTGCTGCCTACTTGTTGCGTGTTGCGTGCTGCTGACTGTTGTGTGCTGCCTGCTGCTTCCCCTTTTCTTCTTCTTTATATGTAAGCTTATAAATTAAATATTTTCTTTAATTAATCTAAGCTTATAAATTATAACTAATACATAATATTTATTGTTTTTACTGAAATTTACCTACTGTTTTTAAATTTGTAATATTTAGTTTAATTAATGTAAGTTTATAAATTATAACTAATACATAATATTTATTCTTTTTATTGAAATTTGGCTACTTTTTTTCCTCTTCTTCTTTATATGTAATTACTAATTAAATATTTAGTTTAATTAATGCAAGTTTATAAATTATAACTAATACATAATATTTATTCTTTTTACTAAATTTAGCTACTATTTTTTAATTTGTAATATTTAGTTTAATTAATGTGAGTTTATAAATTATAATTAATACATAATATTTATTTTTTTTATTGAAATTTAGCTACTATTTTTTGATTTGTACTCTTTTCTTTTGATGTTGAACTATGTTGAATTGTTGATGCTTTTGGGCTAAATTTTCAATTTTGTAATTGAATTTTTTGGCATTTTAAATTCTAATATTACTAGATATTCATATGTTCATATATCAATTACCCCAAATAGACATTTTACACCATTTTAATAATTGTGCGCCTCACCTTTATGAGGCGCGCGCCTTCGCCTCGCGCCTCGCGCCTCGGCTTTAAAGACCCTTTGCGCCTCGGCTCGCCTCGCACCTCTAACTACTATGGTATGGAAGCTGAAGGATGTCAGATATATTCCAAACTTGAGAAAGAACTTGATCTCAGTCGGACAACTGGCAGATGAGGGGTACATCACAACATTCATTGGCGATGAATGAAAGATTTCAAAGGGTGCACAGACAATTGCACGAGGTAAAAAAAACTAGAATACTTTATCTGACCTCCAATGCCTGCATGTCTATTTCAGTTGCTACAGGAAATGACGATAGCAACTTTGGCACCAACGACTTGGTCACATGCGTGAGAAGGGATTTAGGGTGATGCACTCAAAGGGAAAATTGAGTTGTCTACAGTCAGTAGAAATTGACATGTGCGAGGATTGCATACTCGGGAAATAGAAAGGGGTCAATTTCCAGACATACATCCGTACCCCAAAGAAGGAGAGATTAGAATTAGTCCACTTAGATATATGGGGACCGACGACCGTCTCATCCATAGGCGGAAGTTGAGTATGGGTATCGCATTTGGGATAATGAAAACAAGAAGATGATCAGAAGTAGAGACATGATCTTCAACGAAAAAATGATGTACAAAGATAGACGTACAATAGAATCCACAAAACCAGTTCAAAATGAAACAACCCATGTAGACATGGATGATGTCCCATAAGGTGTCGGGGTATAACAGCAAAATGCTAAGAATCCTTAGGCAGAGGAACCAGTGGAGTAGATCGCTGCACCACCGCCTCCAGCTCTAGAGCTTAGGAGATCTTCTCAGCCCCATGTACCGAATAAAAGGTATATGGATAATTTACTTCTTACAGATGGAAGAGAGTCCGAATGCTATGATGAAGAATGTCAGGTGGGAGATTCGAGCAAGTGGGAGCTTACGATAAAGGACGAGATGAAGTCCCTCGCCTCCAACAAAACGTGGGAGCTGGCTAAGTTGCCCAAAGGTAAAAAGGCTCTTCACAACAAGTGAGTGTACAGGATCAAAGAGGAGTATGATGGCTTCAGGAGGTACAAGGTCTGGTTGGTAGTCAAAGGCTTGAGCAGAAGGAAGGAATCGACTACACCGACATCTTTACACCAGTTGTGAAGTTAACAACCATCAGATCAATCTTGAGCATTGTTGCCTCGGAGGGCCTACATCTCGAGCAGTTGGATGTGAAGATGACATTTCTTCACGATGATCTAGATAAGGAGATTTGCATGCACTAGCTAGAAGGATTCTTAGTGAAAGGTAAAGGGAATCTTGTGTGCAGATTGAAGAAGAGCTTGTACGGTCTCAAACAAGCTCCCAGGCAATGGTATCGGAAATTTGACGGCTTTATGCATAGGAATGTTTTTCAAAAGTGTAATGCCGACCACTGTTGCTACATCAAGAGGTATCAGTCTAGCTATATCATTCTGTTGCTATATGTCGATGACATGCTAATCGCAGGACCAAATATATAAGAGATCAGAAAATTAAAGCAGCAATTGTTAAAGGAGTTTGACATGAAGGACTTAGGTTCAGTAAAGCAGATACTTGGAATGCAAATCTCTAGAGATAAGCAACAGGGAACGTTGCGGTTATCTCAGTCGGAGTATATTAGCCGTGTTTTATAGAGATTCAACATGAGTAGCACCAAAGCGGTAAATACACCATTGGCCAGATACTTTCACCTCTCCAAGGATTAGGGTCCCCATACAGATGAAGAGAAGGATTTCATGGCTAAGGTACCTTACGCCTCAGCCATTGGAAGTCTTATGTACGCCATGGTTTGTCCAATACTAGACATTGGCCAAGTAGTGGGAGTTGTCAGCAGGTTCATGTCAAATCCAGGGAAGACTCGCTGGGAAGCAGTGAAGTGGATCTTGAGGTACCTAAGTGGCACTATTGATAAGTGCTTATGTTTCGGTAAAGTAGACTTGAAAATTAAAGGATATGTAGATGCCGATTTTGCTGGTGAAGTTGATCACCGTAGAAGTACCACCGGATATGTGTTCACTGTTGGCACAACAACTATTAGTTGGATGTCACAGATACAAAGATTGTTGTCCTATCCACTACAGAAGCTGAGTAAGTAGCAGTGACAGAAGCCAGCAAAGAGATGATTTGGCTTTAAGGTTTGTTGACAGAGCTTGGAATAAAGTAGGAAAGGAATGTTTTGCACAGCGACAGTAAGAGTGTGATACATCTGGCAAAGAACTCTGCATTTCATTCTAGAACCAAACACATTGGACTTCGTTATCACTTCGTTAGATCTCTATTAGAGAACGAAGTGCTGGCACTTGAAAAAATTCAAGGTAGCAGGAATCCAGCAGACATATTGAAGAAGGTGGTGACTACAGAGAAGCTGAAGTTGTGCTCAATTTCAGTTGGTCTTCATGCTTGAAAACAGATGTGAGCACATCATTTACCTATACACTAGTTGAGATGGTGTCTCTGTCTCCAAGTGCGAGATTGTTGAGCTGCAATAGGTGGAGATGTCGGCAGCCACCAAACCAGCCACTTCTGCTGAATTTAATGGGAGACCAGAAGCCACCTCCACCAACCCTGCCCACTTTGATTGAAATTAAGTCAACTACTCCACCCCCCTATTAATGACTATATATAGCAGATGTGTGTGTGTGTAATTTGTGTGGTAAGAACAGAGTGTCGAAGAGTGTGAGGAACAAAGTGAAACTGTGTTGGTTGAGTGAGAGAGTTGAGTTGAGCAGTGACTCCTCCTCCTTGTATTTATTCTCTTAGTTTATAGTGAGATTGGTGTGCTTTGTGAACGTAGGTCAATTTGGGCCGAACCACGTTAAATCTTGGTGTTCAATTTTTGCTTGTGTGTGATTGTTGTTCCTAGATCCACCCAACAGTTTTGAAGTTGAAGATTCCTTGTAGGATAATGTGCATGGCTACTTTTCCTAGCATGCAAGAGTTTTGTTTTCATAGTCTTGTCTTGGCTTTGGGGACATAGCATGGTTATTTATTGGGTGGTTGATAATTATATGCATGTTGGTCTATAGAAGGAGTGGAATCTTATTGCCATGTGGGTGAGATGAGTTGTGCTTTGTGGAGTGTAAGTTCAAGCCAAAACCCAAAAGTGAGTGAGTTTGTAAAGCGGTTCACCTTGAGTTCTTCCTCCTATGAACTTATTTTCTTGGGCTAAAAAAGGGTGGTTGGTTTTTTATGATTGTATGAAGAGGAGTGATAAACTCTCTTGTTATATTTTTCTCTGTTTGATTCTGACCTCTTTTGCCAAATTGCTTGTGGGCATAGGTTTAGCGCCAAACCTAGTGACTTCTTGTGTTGTGATTGTTTAAGTTTCTTTTATTTCTTGCAATTTTATCGTATCTCGTTAGGGGTCAGCATAATTCGGGGAAACCCGAATTAACCGACCGAAATTGGTCGGTTTGGTTCGGTCAAGAACACAAGATCAGTCGGTTCGGTTATGATTTTACAAAGTTCGGTTAATTGGTTAATCGGTTCAGTTAAAAGGAATGTTAATTCGGTTAACTGAAATAACCGATTTAGTAATTAATTAAAATTTAAATATAAATTAGTATATGTTAATTTGTTAATATGTTAATTAGTATATGCTAATTTGTTAATATGTTAATTTGTATATGTTAATTTGTTAATATGTTAATTAGTATTTGGTAAAAAAATCTACAATTATATTATGTTTTTATTAATTAATTTCAAATTAATTCGATTAAATTCAGTTAACCGAATTACCTGAAAAGGTAATTCGGTCGAGTTCGGTTCGGTGAGGCCTCTCTATTCGGTCAGTTCGGTTAACAGTTCTCATTAACTGAAAATTTCGGTTAATTTGGTTAATTAACCGAATTTGACCGAACCGACCGTTTGCTCACCCCTATATGCCAATTGTGATGTGGGTGATCCTTGCCGTCTAACAAAGTGGCATCAAAGCTACAATTTTCATTGGTAAAGAGTTTAACAAAATTGTTTCAGAGAAAAAGATGGAGAAAGTTGCTAGAAATTGGTTTGAGGTGGGGAAATTCAACAGAAAAAGACTTTTTTACTATGGAAGTTGAAGGTCCATGATTTGTTTATACAACTAGGGCAACACACCTTGCTTGGTATGGAGAAAAGGCATAATAGATGTCTAATGACGTTTGGGAAGAAATGGACATGAAAGTGGGTTCTACAATCTGTTCGTGTCTATCATATGATATCTTTTTTAATATAAAATCTAAGAAGATAACTGCAAACTAATGGAAAAGGTTGGAAAACTTATATTAAGCTAGATTTCTCTTCAATCAAATTCTTATGAATAGGAAGCTCTATTCCTTGAAGATGAGTGTAAGTGTTGCATCACTTGAATGCTTTCTATGACATATTAAGTCAATTGGAGAGCATTGATGTGATGTTGCAAGATGAAGATAAGGTGATGACTTTGCTTTGTATGTTGTCGAAGGATAACTTTAGTTACTCCAGGGAAAATTAGGCGATGTGCCAACCACTTTATTGGCAACTTCGGATGAATGCAACTGTAGAGAGCTCTAGGTTTGGTGGAAATGAAGCATTTGCTATTGGAGGGCGGTCGAGTGAAAGAGGGACATTATCAAGAAGCCATTCAAAAATCCGAAATGGTAACTTGTTTGTGATGGCGAAAGTTCTAATACTCATAAAAAATGGACTTTTGATAGTGGTGCAACTCGTCATACGTGCTCATAGAGGTCATGGTTTTAATCTTATACTATAACAATGGGAAACAACTCAAAATCAAATGTGGTAGGGGTTGGTTGTGTTCGAATAAAGATATAAGGTGTTGTGAGAACTCTTGAAAATGTCATGCATATGCTAGACTTCGAAAGGAAATTTGATTTCACTTGTAGAATTGGATTCGAGAGAGTATGAGTTCATTGGTCAAGGTGGGTACATTAAAATACCAAAGGGTGCACTTGTGGTGATGAAGGGATCCCAATTAGGAAACTTGCTCAAGTTAATTGTACCATGGTAATAAAGAAGTGGTGGTTCAAGTGCATGAAAAAGGAAATTCTTTCCAAGGAAGTGAAAGGTGGTGGAGGCAAAAAACCAGAAGTCCTCTTCGGGGAAAAGGTGAAAGGTGGAGGTTATGCATTTGGTGATGGCACCACATATGCGTGAGGTGGAGATTTGAAAGGTTGGATGGAACCCAACTTATTCAAATCATAAAAAAAAATGAATAAAAATAGATGAAACGGAAGAAGGTAGCCCGGAAGATGAACCTTGCATGAGACATAATTGTTTTGTTGACATAGGCACAATTACCATGTCAAGATTGTTGTTTCAAGATTATTAATTAGTATTGGCTTTGCTTATGCATTAGTGGTAGTTTGTCTTTCCAAGGCATGCATGGTTGACTTTTGTAATTGGTGATTTCTTTCTTGAAGATTCCTTCTAGATAATGTGCATTTTTACTCTTCCCAAGCATGCAAGAGTGTTTTGATTTTTTTTTTCAAAGTCATGTCTTCGCTTGCAATTGTATAAATATTGTAGCATGGTTTTTTATTGGGTGGTTGATCATTATATGCATGTAGGGTCTATGTAAGGAGTGTGGTGTCATTGTCATGTATGTGAGTTGTGCCCCTATGGAGTGTGAGTCAAGCCAAAAGAGAGTAAAGAGATTCACCTCAAGTTCTTCCATATTTCTTTTTCTTGGGTTAGAAAAAGGATGTGGATTTTTCACAATTGTGGGAAAAGGAGTGATAAATTCTTGCAAGATTGCCTGTGGACATAGCCTTAATGCCAAACCATGTAAACTTGTTTTGTGGTTGTGTGGTTGTTCAATTTTCTTATATTTCTTGCAATTTTATTGCCCCCTTACTAGTTGTGGTGTTGGTGATCCTTGTGGCCTGACACTATTGAATTCTCATATTCCATTAAATCCAATATGATTTCTTTCCTGCTACAAATTGTCTGTCATTCAGTTAAGATGGCTAGCAATAGGTCTTTCTTGAGATTCCTAAATGGTACTCTTGGCTGTTTATCATCTTGCTATATGAACCATGCATTCAAGCACCATTGGTCTCTTCCTTGAGGTGCTATGTGATGTTCAATTTCATACTATTTGCCTCCTTTAGGTCCGCTTAGTAGTCAGATACCTCCTAGCCATAGATGCAGTAGGGGTGATTGTTATCCTTGACCTTGTTAAGGTTGCTGAAGTCCCTCATGACTAGCTTTATGAGCCTTGTTACTTGCCTAAGTTAGAAGTGGCACCAAAGGAGTTTCTACACTTGGCATGCAATTGGTAGTTGGCCTGTTGCTAGTGACTATTAGATGGCTTTGAACTAGTAAAGACTGAAGTTGGTGGGTAGGACAGGAGGCTGGCCTCATAATGGATGAGGTTAAAATATGCTAAGGCTGAACTTAAGAGTTAAATTCATTGCCTTGTCCCGAGCCAAGCTTGTTCAGGGCATTATGCTTGCCTATGACCGCTTGTCTCATGCATTGGGGATGGGTTTCCATCATGTAAATACTAGTGTAGGTTTATTTTTCTGAAGAGTTTCGCCCAATGCTAAAAAAGACAGTATGACTCCTTGGTCACTTTGATGTTTCCTAGTACCAGAGTGAGAATTACATAGAAAGCTCTTTAGGGGAGGGTGAGTGTTCATCAACTTGTAAAACTCACTAGATATTGTCAACGTGTTTAGCCTACTTGCCTTCCTCGCTAGATACATAATGTTAACAAAGTTGTTGTTAATGAATTGCATTGCTTCAATGTTTATTGCTTACTTGCCACTACTTTCATGTTTGCTTACTGCTTCTGCTTACTTTTAATTGAATGATAATGAAAGTGTTTTGTGGATAAATTGGGGTAAACGATAGGTTGGCTAGTTAAACAAGAGTGTTTTAGCTAGCGCCGCACGGTCCATTCACAAAGGTGTGAAATAGTTGGCCCGTGATTCCTGGTATCAGAGCTCGGTTAGTTGCTATGTGAATTCAGTTGCCTTCATTGTGGGATTGGGAAAGCTTTAGTGAATGACCATGGTGCCAACCAATGCTGAGAGAATTAGTGTGCTGGAAGCACAAGCTAAGACAGCAACCAACAATGTGGTCACGCAGATGGCCCAATTGAGGGAACCTATTGATGAAGTGGTGGGATCACAAAAGCATCAAGCAAGTTTGATAGGTGAAATGTCAGGGTACTTTCACTATACTGTGGAAACCTTGCAAGCTCAAATAGCTGATTTGACTATATAGGTGAGTTTGGTGGTTCTTGCTACGGAAAACTCTAAAACTCCGGGGTTTAGCAAGACCAATGTACAAGAACCCAAGACATATGGGGGTGCTCGTGATGCCAAGGAGTTGGAGAACTTCTTGTTTGATATGGAGCATTACTTTCACATTGTGAGGACGGACTCAGAATAGGTGAAAGTGGATGCTGCCACCAACCAAACTGTGGTGGCGTACTAAGTACAATGAAATTGAAAATGGACGTTGTGTTGTGGATTGTTGGGCAGACTTGAAGAGAGGGCTCAAGGCCCAATTCTTTCCTGAGAATGTTAAGTACAATTCTAAGAAGCTGTGAGACCTCAAGCATACTAGGTCAATTAGGGAATATGTGAAACAATTTTCTACTTTGATGTTGGATATCATGGACATGTCGGAAAAGGATAAGCTATTCTATTTTCTTGAGGGGTTGAAATTGTGTGCAAGAACAGAACTTCATAGGCAAAGAGTTCAAGACTTGTCTACCGCACAAGTTGCCGCAGAATGCTTGATTGACTACGCTGGTGATAATACCGCCTCGTCGAAAGTGTTTGGCATAGGGGGGAACATCGAAAAGTATTTCAAGAAGGGCAAGCTCAAAAGTGGGGCAGCCGACTATAAGGCATCAACGTCAAAAGAAGCTTCATCGTCTTGAGGGTTCAACACATTCAATGGAAAAAGTATATTTTCATGCTACTTGTGTCGAGGCCCTCATAGAGTTTTTAAATGCCCTCATAGGGCAGCACTTAATGCCTTACAAGCTTCTTTTGCGGAGCAGGTAAGGGAAAGTGATGGGGAAGATGAGGATACCCCGATGATGGGTGCAATGCAGCTGGTGAACGCATTGGAAAAGTAGGCGAAAAGACCGAAAGTTACCCAAGCAAAAGGAATGATGTTTGTGGACTTGAGGATCAATTGGAAGAGTACCCGCGCTATGGTGGATATCGGGGCTACTCATAATTTTGTTTCACAAGTAGAAGCAAGGAGACTCAATTTATCCTTAGAGAACGATTCAAAACACATGAAAGCGGTGAATTTTGTAGCGCAGCCTACTCTGGGAGTAGCCAAGCAAGTGACTGTGAAGCTTGGACAGTGGGCAGGTCATGCAAATTTCATAGCAGTGCCATTGGATGACTTTCAAGTCATTTTGGGAATGGAATTCCTGAGGGGAATGAAGGCAGTGCTGATGCCTTCTGCTGGTTCCTTGTGTTTGAGGGGAGATCACCCGTGCATGGTGCAAGTCGTTGCAGAGAAATGAGACGATGAGAAGTTCCTTTGAGCCATGTAACTCAAAAGGGGGTTGAGAAAGGGTGAGCAGACATATTTAGCCACAGTGGTGGTAAATGAAGAAATAGGCCAAGAGATGGGGTCTATGGTTGGATGAGTACAAGGAGGTGATGTTGGATAAGTTGTCTTATAACTTGCCTCCACGACAGGGTGTGGAACATGAGATCGAGTTGTTGCCAGGAATGAAACCATCTGCTAAGGGGCCATATCGGATGGCGTCTCCAGAGCTAGCAGAGTTAAGAAAACAACTTGATTAGTTGTTGGAAACGGGAAATATTTGCCCTTCCAAAGCACCATATAGAGCACCAATGTTGTTTCGGAGGAAACATGATGGGAGCATGCGGATGTGTGTAGACTACCGCACGCTCAACAAGGTGCTTTCCCCTCCTTAGTCAGCTTCAAGAGATTCTGCACAACTTGGTCTTTGGCTAAATTCTCTTTGATGCGCTCCCACATCGTCGTGGTAACAATACTCACAATCAGGTGTGTTACCATCTGCACGGTCCATTCACAAAGGTGTGAAATAGTCGGCCTGTAACACCTGTCCCTTGCAAGTGGCAACATGTGGAATTTCTTGATATGTTCCATGAAAAATCGATGGTTGGCTTATTAAATAGGCCTCCTAGCTATGACAACCACTGAATTTTCTTTGAGTTCTTCAGATCTAGCTAGCTACAGCTTCGGGGGGGCTTATGTAAGTCCTAAGGGACCCCCATTCTAAGATGGCCATGAACATTAAACATTGAACCATTGCCTATTGAGTTTTGAGTCCAGATTTGAGGTTGAGTTGGGGCTCAATTCCTTGTGTACCTCCTCCAACCCTACATCTTCCTCCATCTCCCCATCCTATTTCAATTACCATGTTTGATATATATATATATATATATATATATATATATATATTCGTGAAAATTGATTTATGTATCACTTGAAACAATTTGAAGTACTGTTCACATTTTCCTAGTTTGAGTATATAGTCGAATTAGATATTTATGCTTTTTATAGAAGTTGATTACCATAAGTTGAGGCCTGGACATTTCAAAAATCAATATGTGGATTTGATCCTTGAAACAAGTCAAATTAAGTGCAAGTTTTGATCTGGATTCCTAGGTTTTAGACACATAGAGTGCTATTTGGAAGGCCATGGCTTAGGGGAAATGAGTGATATAAATGAAACCAATGAAAGAAAGATAGGGTGCTTTTGATGAGTCTTCTTATTATTACAGGGCTTTTCATCCATTAGGGTGCTATTGATGAGTCTGGCTATTCATCCATATAACCTTTTTCAACTGCTGAGCTGTGCTTGTGTGTGGCTTATTTTTCTAGGCTTCAAGTGGTGGTCTAGTTTGTGGAAATCATGGAGTTTATTCCTCTTCTCTGCTTTCTTCTGTTAGATGATGAATTTGTTAAAGAACAGGCTGGGGAGGAATGCCTAAAGCAGGGATATCACAAGGAAATGATAGAACATAGTAAATGGGGCTGAGATAGGTAAAGCAAACAACCACTGAGGACCAAGAAACCTTAAACTATTGCTCCTGAGGTCCAACTCAGGTGGTGAAACGTCAGGATGGAGATGTGAGAAATCTACGGTTCAAATTTACAGATTGAAAAAAATGCCAAACTAATTACACTGTAAATATAAATGTCTTTTTCAATGTTAGCATCTGGTTCTTTTAGTGTATTTTTGACTCAAGAATTCATAAATGATGTAAACACCTGAAGCTTATGCTGTGTATTTTACTTAATGTTTTTGTTTTTGGAATGATGGGCAGGTGCTTTGGCCTGAATGTGGTTGGCAGCCTGTTTCATTGACTGATTTGATTACTTCTGCCTCAGTCAAAAAGGTTTATAAAAAGGCAACCTTATATGTCCATCCTGATAAGGTTCAACAGAAGGGTGCCAATATTCAACAGAAATATATTGCTGAAAAGGTTTTTGACCTTCTCAAGGTACTATATGAGTATTCTAATTTCTAGAAATTTCAATATATGATTTTTTTTTTTTTTTAAATTCATTATCTTAAAGTAGGTATTCTTATTGCATAGTGTGGGTTGAAAATGTGGACTACAGGTGAACCTGATGCTTGATTCCGTAGGAAAGATGTTTGCTGGCCTAAGTATTTACATTAATTACCCGCTATCCTTGAACTCTTTAATTCTTGGTATTGAATGTGTTCTTAAAATTGTGGCTTATTTTTTTTTATTGGGAATTTAATATATTGATAACTATGGATCGCCTACCTAGCTTTGTTGTTTAAATATGAAACCAAACAGAGACCTAAGTGGAATAAACAATGGAGAAGGATGAAAGGAAGTGGACTCAGATGTTACTCCAAAAAGGAGGCATAATGTAATGTCTAGAAATGGTTTTTAAAATTGTCTTATGGGTTGCAGATGTTGCTGAGTTTTAAAACTCTTAAAGTAGAGCTTTCTCATTAGTAAGTACATAAATTGAGAATAGATGAAATTATGGAGATTGATAAAAGAATCTGGACTGTACTGGAACAGGGAATAGTATCAATCCACCTTATCCGTATATTTATTTTGTTTCGTAAATTGGGCTATTTTAAATTGTGAATAGGCATGGGTAAAGATAGACAAAGAGGTAAATCAAATTAAATCAAAACTATGATGCGACAACTGTATAGCATGCGATCAAAGTTAAAACATGGGCAAATGAACATTACAAATAATACTTAGTAATTTTTTTAAAGAAATAAACAAAAGAATTAAAATTTGTTTCATGCAGCCTGTTCTTGAAGCTACCTGGTGAATAGGACGATAGTCTAGAAGCTACAGAGAAAATAACAATAAAGAGCAAACAATAACAACAACAACAAGCCTTAAGTCCTACTAGGTGGGGTTGGCTACATGAATCCTTTTCTGCCAATTTGCACGATCGAGAGCATTCTCCTCGGCTAGCTTAAATCCTTCCTTGCTATCTCTTTCCATATTATTTTAGGTCTACACCTACCTCCTCTACTTCCATTAGGAACAACCAGTTCATTCCATGATATTTTCTTTTTTTCTTTTCCTGAGCTTAGGTGAAAGATTGGTCACTGGAGTATGTTATTCGTATGCCTCCTTAAAATAGCCTTCTTGGTGGCTTGGAATTTGATCGTAGCACTAAGACTTGCTGAATTCATTCATTTTTTTGAGATCTCTACTGAAGCAACATGAAAGCGTGTTAGGGATATTATGACTATCCATCACACCTATTGATTGGCCCCCTTCCTAGGTTGCTTGAGCTGAAGGAATTGAATTATGTGCGTGCATGTGCACTATCCACATTTCTACAGGACTGTTTATTTTCTTGTCTCTTTTTACTGCTGCGAAAAGATGCCCTCTTCCTCTTTTATCAATGGGCACAAGTATAAATAAAATGACTTAGTATCATCATTATACTTTCTTTTTCCTAGAGTATTTATTTTTCCTCGGTTATGGTTCACTTGGAAGGTGGATTTCTTCCCTCCATGCGCCAAATTTCTAGAGAGAGAGAAAGACAGAAAGAAGAAAGATGAAAAGGCAATTGGAGCTTGACCATTGCTTGCTGACAAGTATAAATCTGGGACATGCTATCTGTCACGTTTATAAACAATTTGAGGGCTGTTCACAATTAATAAATGAATCTTGGTCATATTTTCTGACATCTTTATAAACCATTTTATATGTTATCAACAATTAATAATTGTGGATGACACATTGCTTAGATGTTTAGGTAGCAGTAACATTGGTACTGAAATTTGCCCATTCACCAAGCTAAAAATTAAATCTGACGTATAAAAAGAAAATGATGTGATTTTGAAGAGCAAATACTTTGTGTAATCTTGCAAAAGTCTTTCTCATGGCTTGATGGTGAACCTCTTATCAGCAGCCAAAAAAAAAAAAACATTTTCTTTGGTCTGTCGAATTTTACATATATTGTTTCAGCTAATTGTTCTCTTTTTGACTGCTTGTGTTACTGAAACAGGAAGCTTGGAACAAATTTAATTCGGAGGAACTGTGACAGGGAACTTAAGTTGTTTTGCATTTGAGCTGCTGTACCACTAACTGGGCAGCTGCATGAGAACTTGAATTTTACCTTTTTCTTTTCCTGTCGAAGATATCTGGAATGAAAGGTGCTCATATTGCGGTGGGAGAATTATGCTGTGCAAGTTCTTCGTTCGGGCAACTTTCCTTGAACAACCAAGAAGGTTGAAAATTATAAATTGATGTTGCTGCAGTCAATCAGCCAACCCCAAGATCAGCTTATGTGAATTGGAGTGGCTGAGGTGTGTGAAGAAATATTGTTCCGCAGGTAAACATTATTAATGTTATGTTTGTGAGATAGAATTGGGAGAATCAGATTTAAAATTACACAGAAAGACGGGACAGCCTTTGAGAGTAAATGATTAGAAGGAAACATCATACAAACATTTTATTGAATTTGCCACAACCCAAACCCAAAGCTTGAAATCCATGTTCTCAAATACATTTTATACAATTCCAAACAGCTCTAAATTAAAGGCCCGATTAGAGTCCCATTGTGCAGTGTAAGCTATTGTACGTATGAGTAGGTAGGTTTCTTTCCCGGGCTGCACTTCTATTTATGAACTTCTGATTTGTTGATTGAATAGCAATACGTTCAATGGAATTACTGAAAAGTGTTTACGCTAAAGATTTTAAATATTTGAAAGTGAGCTTATCTGCCTCTGTGCCCTACTGTGAAGCCTCTTCTTAGGGCTCCCTATCTTGGTCTTCTCCTTCAATGACATTTCTGCATTTTTGGTCTTTCTTTTGTTCCATTCTTTGTTTTATGGAAAGGAGACATGAATTATATATGCATTTACTCTGATGTTTAGGAGCATGGAATTGAGACCTCGAATTTGGATTTGTCTGAATTTAGATATGACACGATACAATTGATATCTATCCATTCAAATTCAAGTCTCAATTCATGTTTTCATATACTGCCTAATCTACTCTGTAAAAGAGAATAAGAGAATAGCCCGCCCTCATAGCACTGGGAATGCACTGCCCCCCAATCTGCAGGGTGCTTGTGAGCGACCCAGAATTTAATTCCATTTTGCTTTGCATGCAGTACTTTTGCATGTGTTTACACTGTTCTACTTGCTCAGTTGCAGCTAGTGTAATGGGGCAAAATTAATTAATTAATAAAAAGATTTTGATGTTTTTCATATTGTTTATATGAATATTGAAAACCAGAAAGTAAGGTGCTATTTTTGTATTTTTTAGAAAAATTAAAATTGAAATTAAAAAATGGAATCTGTTTTTGCCTTATCCTAATATTTCTTATTTATTATCATAAAAATTTTGAAAATATTGGCTAATTATAAAGAACCATTTCTATAAGAAAAAGTGTATAACATATCCATTTATATTTTTTTGCATAAGATTTGAAATTCAGGAATTACAAAATATAATATTAGCGTTGTATTTGGCGAATATAAAGGAGAGGGTAGCGTTCATGGATCTTTGCTGCACATAAGAAATTTTTAAATAATTATTATAGATTTATAAGGGTTTTCTTCAATTAAATTTGTAGGGAGTGTTAAAAATAGTTTTCATTTTTTTTTTGTTTAAAAAATAAAATGCCAACTTAATTTTAATTTTCAAATGTTTCGTTAGTGAAAAAATAAATTTTTTTAAAATTGTGGAAAATATATTTTATTTTTATTTCCAAATTTTCAGATAATTACAGAAAAGACACCATATTATTTTCAAAAAATTTACAAGAAATCAGAAATTTAAAAATATATTTCTCAACTTTTTGTGTAAATTCACAAAATTTAAATAATAAAAATAGATTTTTATAATTATTTGAAAAACTAGAGATTGAAAATATAAATCTTTTTCACAATTAAAAAATGAAAATTTTTTTTTTATTTTTTTACATAATTTTAACAAATGTTGCAAAATGCAAAGTGTAAAATAAACTAACTTATCGTAATTCTTTGAGAAACTAAAATAAAAATTGAAATTATTTCTTTCACAATTAAATAGGCCCTCAAGAGTTTGGAAATGAAACATCACATTTGTTTTGGGTCCGAAATTGATATGACGGAAACCTCACATTTTTTGGGATGAAGAATTTCTTAATCCCATGCTTCTCGGCGTTCTCGCGATAAGTTTTATGAGAATCTCATTCCAATGAGTGTCATATTTTTTATGGACTAAATTAGCCTCGCTATTTTGGTCTAGACATTAAAACTCACTTAGTATAATTTTCTTTCATGTTATTATTAAGAAAAAGTAGAAATGATATGTAATAATATAACATAATAGTTGTAATTTTAAAAGTCGAAATCACATTACATCCATTATTTTGGTTAATTGGATTATTATGTGTTAACATTTTATTTATGATTATTGGAATTTTTAAGTCATGAACTTAATTAATTGTGTAAAAAATATAAATTATTTATATATTGTTCATACACTATTCAAGATGTAATGTTAACTTTTTAAAAAATATGTTAGAATTTTCATGTTAAAACATAAATCATATATTAATATGGTCGTCTTTATGTGTTATCGGGAAAACCCATAACGCAAATAAAATAAAAATATTCTCATGAGTCAAGATGCAACTATACCCTTATATATTTTTTTTAGAATTCCATATTAGAAGTATTGGATTTGAATTCTAAGCTGAGTGGGAAATGATATGTGATGGAAAAAGTAGTTTCTTCGGTATCCACTAATTGTAATATGTCACTTTAAGACTTGGACTAATAGAGATATTATTTGGCATGATCTTAATGATGCAGGTCTATCATATTTTATTGAATTCAGACATTAAATATAATAACTTGTGATTGACGAATTCCAAATTATACATGGAGAGAGTTTCTTCTAACCCTATGTTTGATAGTTGGATTCGAATAAAATGTAATATAAATTTATATTGAACTTTGTTCAAATTCACCAAAATCAAAGGTCCGAAATACATGTACCCACACACAACATAAAGTATTTTTTCTTAATCGAACCCCACACCAAAAGGGGAAAAAAGTAGAAAAGGGAAAAGGAATTATGTGCAATGGAAAAGGAAAATTTGCATTTGCTTTCCATATATTATTAGTACTGCATAAATGCCATTCATTCTTGGCTCCAAATTAATTATTTGGTTATATGAGGCCCAAGGTAGATTCAACCATGCTTCAAATATAACGGATAATTTTTTCTCAGAAATCAATGAAAATCTAATTTACTTCTTTTCCATTCAGGAGAAGTTACTTTCCAATTTTGTTTTTACATTTAACCTACTCAATAAATGCACATATCTGACTCCTTCTATATAAACCCACTCTTAGAATATCAAAAGTCAGAACTCTCCCTCTCTATCTCTTCTCCCTATTTTTTTGCTTACAATCTTTATTCTATTCTTTACTGATGGATTATGACTTGATCTTATGTCTGTCCGTGGTTCAGCTGAATTGGCAGAAGAAGAGGTTGCTGTTCAGGATAATTCAGAAAGATGTGCTTGGATTTTTCCTTGCACTCGCTCTACCAACATCTACATATTTCATTATTTTTTATAAATTTATTACTTGAAGAGGAGAGATGATGGGTTGGTGTCATTCATCAATCAAATTTGTGTGTCTTCGACATTAGCAGTGGCATACTACTTTACAATAAAAGTATGTCTGTATTTTTTATTTAATGTTCATAAGAATTTGTCCTTATATTTTATTTTCCTTCTCTAAGATGAAAGTGTAATAAACATAAGAATTTAGGCAATTTCACCTAATGTGGAATTAAATATAAATAAAATGTCGACTTATTATGGTAAAAGATGAGAAATTTCATATTTATTTTATTTTATGATTAAGAATCAATATTGCATGAATCAAATGAATCTTAGTTTTAAATGCCACATGGTGGAGTAAAACTTGGATTTCAGTTGTAGAGTTTTTAATGTACTTAAAATATAACTTAACGTCTTTTAAAAAATTAAAATATTTAGGTTTCACTGATATATGTATATACGTATTTATGAATATGAAAAAATTCACTATTTCATATTGAATCATAAGAGAAGGGAGAAAAAATTAATTAATAGAAACATCAGTGCAATGCATGCTTTTAATGTGCACAACATTTTCCATTCAATCTTTTAAATTTTACTATTCTTGGTCCAAATTAATTGTTTTATTGTATAGTATATGTGAGTTCATGAATGGCCAAACGTATTTTTTGGGATGAAATGATTTTTTGGCTTTTATTTCTATAACAAACTCATACTAATCATACATATATATTTGGTGTCACCTTACATAAACCACACATTTGGTGCCAATTTGGAATTGTATTGTTTGAGCACATGTGAATTAACTTAGGGCTCAAGCTAGTTTCAACCATGCTTCATACCTAAAATGATTCTTTTTAAGAAATTAATAGTAATCCAAATATAATATTCTTTCTTTGGAAGAAATTACTTTCATATTTCATTTCTATATTTGGTCGACTCAATAATTATATATCATAGGTTTCATCTATATAAACATCACGTTTTAAGTTCAAAAGCTAATCGCCGTGTATTTTCTCTTCCTCCACGTCTTTTTCATATTATTTTAGCTACAGTGTTTATCTTGTGCATCCTTTAGCTATGGATTACAACTTGGTATCATGTTTATCTACTAAATTGACACAAGAGAAGGGTAATTCAAAAAGATGTACTTGAATTTTTCCTCCAACTTGTTTTGTCAAGTATCTTATATGTTACTATTTTTTGCAACATTGCTTGAATTTTTTGTAGCCTTGATCATATGATGATATTGGGTTATATTTGAAACAAAAAATCATTACTGAAATAAAATCAAATGTCCCTTATAAATTTAAAATAGCTCTCTCTCTGGTTGAATTTCTATCATTAATTTTTATATGGGGCTGCGGCATTTGCCCCATTAGATTTCTCTTAGCCAATTTATCTATTTGAATTGTGTGTTTTCCCTATTACACTTATGGAGATTAGCAATATAAATTGCTAACAATTCCCAAAGGCACGTTGTGCATAGGGCAATTAATCTCTTCCTCTTTTTTTTTCTCTGAATGGTAACAATTAATTGAGATTTGAGAGCGACTTTTCAATTATGTTAATTACACTGGACAAAAGCAAATTCTCAAACAGGCAGACATTTGAATTTGAATAGATTTGCACGAAATTAATTTAATATATTACATTTCTTTATACGACTAAATTTAAATTTATGATTTATATTTTTTAAAGTGCCCAACCTCATGTTAGAGTCTGTTGGGATTAAGGATTAAGGAGGAAAAAAGGATAAGAAAATAATTATTTCAATACAATTTCTTCCTAAAAAAAATGAAGGATGATAGCATATCCAAATATTATAGAAAAAAAAGAAAAGAAAAGTTTGTGAATATAAAGTGAGTCAAAGCAATGTTTCTAATTTTTGCCCGACAAAATTTAGGAGATGAATTCAAGAATTCATGGTTGAATTTAAATTCATCGATTTAGACAAAATGTAGCAAAGAATAATATTCAGTTTGCTCAAATTCACGGTCAAAACTGCTGAAATAAGTTTCAGGGAAAATATTAAAAAGAAAGATTAATTACACAAATACAATGCTCCAAAACAAGGAAATCAACTGGCTTCAAGCCATTGGTATCCTGCGAAGTGTTCTATACCCCATATCAAGTCTCTTCGACCTGTTCAAAATACCTTTTAACTATTTCAATCTTGCTGCTACAACAGATTCTGAAGTCTACAAACTTTAGTCTTGACCTGGCCTGTACTATTTTACCTCTCAAACAATAATTACATGCCCCTTCCACATCAAAATTTTAAATTGAAAAATACAAAAGAAAACCATGAATCTCTATTTTTTCTAAATTTGGTCATCAAGATCCTGATTAGGATCTGTTCTGATTGATGTTCTTCCCAAATAATCGGGAGACTCCAGAAACGGTGGAGGTATACCACACCTGCATGCTCAAAGGAGAATCAAAACCCTCAAATACATGAAAGTTGCAGGAATATTAGCAATAAGTACAAAAAGCAAGACATTCCAAAGTTCCCACTCACTTCTAATCTCCCTTTAGAGCCTCCCATAGCCAACAAAAAGGGACTGTCCTCAGAGAAGGAAATAGAAAAGACAGCTCCCTGATCACATTTGTGCAAAATTTGTATCAATTACACTGAAGCAATATACACTAATGTAATCGAACTCGAAGATGGACACAATTATTACCGACTCAAAGCCCAAAGGTCCGTCAGGCAGCACAACAGCAACAACAACAACAAAAACAAAAATTCAAACTTGCTAAACAAATGAATAACTTACAACTTCAGGATTCTTAGATGCAACACATTTAGGTTGGTTATCTGAAAGATCCCAAAGTTTAACCTGCAAACAATAATGAGCAACAAATGAAAAAATTAAAGAAGTAGAAAGCAATCAGAAATTGCAGAAAACCAAATGAAAACATACACACACACACACACACACACAAACAAACTCTTAGAATTAGATTACCATTTTATCCTGCGACCCAGTGGCCAGAAACTGTAGAAAAATATAGGTGAAAAGTCAATAAATCAAAGAGAGGAAATTAAACATCTTAAAAAATAGGCTAAGGAAATGAGGAGGTCACTTACATTACGCACTGAAGGATTATAAGAGACTGTGCAAACAACTTTGTCATGTGCATGGAGATTAAAAGTTGGCTTTGACTCAGCAGTTGGTTCAGACGTGGCTGTCCGTATATCAAAGCCTTTAACAGTACCATCTCCAAGGCTCACCTGAAGATAGACTCACATGCTGATTAGGCTGTTGGGTTATTTCCTTCCATGTGGAGGAAAGCCCAAGGGAGTTTTATTAAAAGATCAAAGTCCAGCCCTTTTAGTGTAGAAAACTTAAAGGAAGTTGTAAAAAGAGATGGGAGAAGAGAGGAGCCGTCACTTCTCAAAAGAAAGAGAGAAAAACGTGATTTTTTTCTCATGCTGCCCAAATTTCATCAAGACTCCGATCCCGCTTCGTTTATGGTCCGATCGAGCTGAAATTTGGAAGAGGGGTTCATGACTCAAGGAACTAGAATATGAACAGTGGAGATCGGATTTGGAGGTCGGGAGTTGGGGTTTTTGCCCGTGAACAGCAACCGAAATTTTGTATCCTCTAATTATGATTAGAAAAGACTTTGTGTACCCATTATTTGATTGATAGTGGAGATTTTAACTGGATTAGGTCCCGTGGTTTTTCTTTCTCACACCGAGGAAGTTTTCCACATAAAAAACTGCTTCTGTTCTTGTGGTTTGGTGTGATTGATTATTTCTCTTATTATTTCCAGCACGTATAAAAGTAGAGATACACTATATTTTCTTGCATAGAGGGAGAAGAATTATTCCGTTGTGGTTGTTTATTGATATCTCTCCCAACAAAGTGGTATCAGAGACAGGTTTCCAGATTGTCAGGTTGGCAGTTTGAATTATGGAAGCAAATACTAGTAGAATGATTAATCTCAATGGTTTAAAT
This sequence comes from Malania oleifera, assembly GCF_029873635.1. Classification (NCBI taxonomy): domain Eukaryota; kingdom Viridiplantae; phylum Streptophyta; class Magnoliopsida; order Santalales; family Ximeniaceae; genus Malania; species Malania oleifera. The sequence continues at coordinate 8,117,906 of NC_080424.1, forward strand.
TATCACATATGGAAAGGAAAAATGGAGGATCTTCTTTATGTGAAAGATTATTACCTATCAGTAGTTAGTGCTGAAAAATCAGAAAAAAAGTCGGATATGGAATGGACTTTGTTACATCGACAGGTGTGTGGGTATATCAGGCAATGGGTAGATGATAATGTTTTGAATCATATTAGTGGAGAAACAAATGCACGTTCTCTATGGCATAAGTTTGAACAGTTATATGCTAGAAAGATTGGAAATAATAAGTTGTTTCTGATTAAACAAATGATGGCTTTGAGGTACCAAGATGGGACTCCTTTATCAGATCACCTGAATACATTCCATGGAATTATTAACCAGTTGGCTGGAATGGGTATTAAGTTTGATGATGAGATACAAGGGTTATAATTGCTTGGTTCATTATCGGACTCATGGGAGACGCTCAGAACTTCATTATCTAACTCCGCTCCAGAAGGTGTAATCACAATGGATATGGCCAAGAGCTGTTTGCTAAATGAAGAGATGAGAAGAAAAACACAGTGGTCCTCTTCACAGTTAGAGATCTTGGTTACAGAAAAGAGGGGGAGAAGTAAGAGGGGAGGTCCGAAGAACAGAGATAACAGCAGAAGCAAGTCCAACAAGTTTGCAAATGTTGAGTGTCATCATTGCGGGAAAAAGGGACACATCAAGAAATATTGTAGGAAATTGAAGAGAGAAAACAAGAATAGGAAAGGGAAGGGAATGAAGAATGGAGATGACAAAAATGGTGATGATATAGTTGCTACTACCACTCTTGCAGAATTCCTCATTGTTTATGATGATGAGATGATAAATGTTGCATATCATGAGACCAGTTAGGTGATTGGCAGTGGTGCCTCCATTCATGCTACATCTCGGAAGGATTTCTTTACATCCTATAGATCTGGTGACTTTGGAACAGTAAAGATGGGAAACGATGGCTGGGTTAAAGTCATTGGAATTGGGGATGTGTATCTGAAGACAAATAATGGCACAAGTTTAGTTCTTAAAGATGTGAAGTATATTTATGACATTCGTTTGAATTTGATTTCTACAGGTAAACTTGATGACGAAGGGTACTACAGCACTTTCAATAATGGCCAGTGGAAGCTCACCGTGGGTGCTATGGTTGTGGCTCGAGGCATGAAGCACTTTGCATTGTACATTCTGCAAGCAAAGATCTCCAATGACATTAAATGCGATGGAGGATAATGGTATAGCAGAGTTGTGGCACAAGAGATTGGCTCACATGAGTGAGAAAGGATTAGCTCTACTGGGAAAGAAAAGTCTACTATGTGGACTGAAAAGTACACTTCAGAAAAGGCGTACTCATTGTTTGTCAGGGAAGCAGAGCAGAGTTTCCTTCAAGAATTCCCTTCATTCGAGAAAGTCAGAGATATTGGATTTAGTACATTCGGATGTGTGTGGTCCTATGAAGACGAGAACACTTTGTGGCTCCAGATACTTTGTGACCTTCATAGATGATCATTCAAGGAAGTTGTGGGTATATATCTTGAAGTCAAAAGACCAAGTGTTGGCTAAGTTCAAGAAATTTCAAGCCCTAGTTGAGAGACAGACTGAGAAGAAACTGAGGTGCATCCGGACTGACAATGGTGGAGAATATTCTGGTCCATTTGATGAGCATTGCAGACAGCAAGGTATTCGGCATCAAAAGACTCCTCCGAAAACTCCTCAATTGAATGGCATAACAGAAAGGATGAACAGAACACTGCTTGAGAGAGTGAGATGTTTGCTTTCACATGCCCGGTTGCCAAAATCCTTTTGGGGGGAGGCATTGAGCATTGTAGTTCATGTGTTAAATCTTACACCTTGTGTTCCTCTGCAGTTTGATGTGCCAGACCGAGTTTGAACAGGTAAGGATGTTTCCTATAATCATTTACGTATTTTTGGGTGCAAAGCATTTGTGTATATTCCAAAAGATGAAAGGTCCAAACTTGATGAGAAAACGCGACAGTGTATATTCCTTAGCTACGGTTAAGATGAATTTGGATACAAGCTTTATGATCCAGTTGAGAAGAAAATTGTGAGAAGCAGAGATGTCGTGTGTGTAGAAGATCAGACGATTCAGGATATTGAGAAGGCAGAGAAACCTATGTCTCAGCAGGGTGACAGTTTAACTGATGTGGATCCAGTTCCTTTGAAGAATTTTTCTTCTCAAGTTGAGGATGATGTTCAAGATGACCACCAGGGTAGAGGTGATGTGGATATTCCCTGACAGGTTCAGGGAGATGTTGAGACTGATGAGCAATTGATAGTGCCAGAGACTCCACCAAATTTTTCATCCAGGAGGTCAGCCAGAGACCGACATCCTTCCACTCGGTATTCAGTAGAACAATATGTGTTATTGATTGATAGGGGAGAGCCCTAGTGTTTTGCCGAAGCCATGGAAGATGAACACAAGACAGAGTGGGTTGAGGCCATGCAAGATGAGATGCAGTCATTGTATGATACCCAAACCTTTGAGTTAGTGAAGCTGCCTAAAGGAAAAAGAGCTTTGGAGAACAAGTGGATTTACAAGAAGAAGCCAAATGAGTTCTCTTCACGACCACGGTACAAAGCTAGATTGGTTGTCAAAGGGTTCGGTCAGAGAAAAGGTATTGATTTTGATGAGATATTCTCTCCAATTGTAAAGATGTCATCGATCCGTATAGTACTTGGCTTAGCAGTTAGTCTTGACTTGGAAGTTGAGCAAATGGATGTGAAAACTGCCTTCCTTCATGGTGATTTGGAGGAAAAGATTTATATGAAGCGGCTAGAGGGTTTCAGAGTGAAAGGGAAAGAGGATTATGTGTGCAAACTAAAGAAAAGTTTAAATGGTTTGAAACAAGCACCTAGACAGTGGTATAAGAAGTTTGAGTCTGTTATGGGGGAGCAAGGCTACAAGAAGACAACTTCAAATCACTGTATATTTGTTCAGAAATTCTCTGATGATGATTTTATTTCTTACTGTTTTATGTGGATGACATGCTAATTGTTGGCAAGAATGCTTCAAGGATTGACTAGTTGAAGAAGCAATTGAATAAGTCATTTGTTATGAAGCACTTAGGGCCAGCAAAGAAAATTCTTGGCATAAGAATCAATCGTGACAGGAGTGCCAATAAATTGTATTTGTCATAGGAGGAGTACATTGAGAAAGTGCTTCAGAGGTTCAATATGGACAAAGCTAAAGTTGTTAGCTCTCCTCTTGCTATCCACTTCAAACTAAGTACAAAGGAATGTCCTTCTAAAGATAAGGAAAAGGAAGACATGGAAAGAGTTTCTTACGCCTCAGCAGTAGGAAGTTTGATGTATGCAATGGTTTGCATAAGACCAGATATAGCCTATGCAGTTGGTGTAGTTAGCCGATTCTTGTCAAATCCAGGAAGAGAGCACTGGAATGCAGTGAAGTGGATCATGAGGTATCTTCGAGGCACTTCCAGTTTGAGACTTGGTTTGGGAAATAGACAACCATTGTTAGTTGGCTACACAGATGCAGATATGGCTGGGGATGTGGACACTTGTGAGTCTACTTCGGGCTATTTGATAACTTTTGCAAGTGGGGCTATAGCTTGGCAATCGAGACTTCAGAAGTGCATTGCTCTTTCTACGATAGAGGTAGAGTTCATTGCAGCAACGGAAGCGACTAAAAAGTTGTTATGGGCAAAGAAGTTCTTGAGAGAACTTGGTTTCGAGCAACAGAGGTATATGCTGTTTTGTGATAGTTAGAGTGCTATTCATCTTGCTAAGAATTCCAATTTCCATGCAAGATTGAAGCACATTGATGTACGATACCCTTGGATCAGAGATGTGTTGAACGATAAGTTATTTGAACTTGAGAAGGTTCACACTGATGATAATGGTTTTGATATGTTGACAAAGACACTACCAAGGGAGAAGTTTGAAGTTTATTGTTCGATCGCCAGGATGGCGATTCCCTCCACATAGTCGGAAAGGGGGAGATTTGTTGGGTTATTTCCTTCCATGTGGAGGAAAGCTCAAGTGGGCTTTATTAAAAGATCAAAGCCCAGCCCTTTTTGTGTGGAAAACCTAAAGGAAGTTGTAAAAAGAGAGGGGAGAAGAGAGGAGCCGTCACTTCTCAAAAGAAAGAGAGAAAAACATGATTTTTTCTCATGCTGCTCAGATTTCATCAAGACTCAAATTCCGCTTCGTCTGTGGTCCGATCGAGCTGAAATTTAGAGGAGAAGTTCACGACTCAAGGAGCTACAATATGAACGTTAGAGATTGGATTTGGAGCTTCGGAGTTGAGGTTTTTTCCGTGAACAGTAACCACGAATTTAGTATATTCTCTCAAATTCTCTTTGTATTTGCCAAGATTGTAGATATCTTGATGAGAGATTTTTGTTTCCTCTAATTACGATTAGAGAAGATTTTGTGTACCCATTATTTGATTGATAGTGGAGATTTTAACTAGACTATGTCCCGTGGTTTTTCTTTCTCACACCGGTGAAGTTTTCCACGTAAAAAACTGCTAGTGTTCTTGTGGCTTGGTGTGATTGATTATTTCTCTTATTATTTCCAGCACGTATAAAAGTAGAGATACACTATATTTGTTTGCATATAGGGAGAAGAATTATTCCGCTGTGGTTGTTTATTGATATCTCTCCCAACATAGGCTTCCCCAGAAAAAATAAAATAAAAAATGAACAATTTAGTAATATCCCTTTAAAAAATTAGCTTCTCCCTATGCTTTACAGTATTAAAAAATTGACCACTTGAGCAGGATACCATAGATATAATGTCAAAAATACAGACCACGAATGAATGTTCCACATGTGGATCCCATGCCAAGCTTTCAAAATCAGCTGTAACTGACCACTTAAAACCAGTATGCAAGAAGGTACCCTTCCGTCCTTCTGCAGAGCACAAGAAATATGAAAAAAATCAAGTTTTCATAGTTTCAAATAAATTCATAAAACTGATAACTGATTAATTTTCCAGAGGATATCTATTCTCCAGAGGAACATGAGAAGCCAGCCATACAGATATCCCTTCGAGCAGGCACAAGACAATCTAAGAATACAGCCAAGTTGACTGAATCAAAACTTCCAAGCAGAACCTTTAAATCCCCTTGCTGAATCATAACTAGCAAATACATAACTACGAATAAAAAGTAAAGTCCTTTGAAAGAATATCTACCAAGTCCTAGGCTTTTCATACCAAAATTTAGAAAAAATCTTTGTGAATGTGCTTTGGAAAATCCAATCTCACTCATTGTTTCACCAAACTAGGAATTTTCTTCAGTTACATATGAGTTTCAAAAAGATGTTAGAAAACACTTCACAGAGCTGAACTCTCAATACAGCTTATGGCATTAGGTGGGCATTTTGACAAACTCAAAAGTGCATAAGAGAAACAAAATGTGAAAAAGGAACATCTAAAATTGCTTTTTTAGAAAGGAGAAATACGATTGAAGGACCGGGTTGGAAATCAAACAAAAAAAAATTATTTACATGAATTCCCAAAATGCATCTCACAAATAAGTAGATGTAGCTATTTCTTCCTCTCTCTTTTTTCACGGAATCACGGTTATGAACCTAGAAATTTTTTTATTAGAAGGAAAGGGTGAAGTACAACCAAAGGATGGGGAACCTTGAAGAAATTACTTTAATTTTTGTTTGTTTTTTTTTAGAAAAAAAAAAATCAAGATGAGCAATCCACCACACAGTAACAAATATAACCCTATACAAAATCAACCTAAAGGAGGACAAAATGTAACGTCATCATCATAATGATGGGTGCATATCCAGCATATCTAAAACAAATTAAGTAGTCGTTGCAATGTCTGACCTATGAATGGTAGTTCTTTTTGGCGGTAGGAAGCGGGTGGAGTCCAAATCAAGTTCAATGCATCAAAACACAGCTTGAATCGATCCAACTAGTACTAGTGAGTGACTAGCATTTTTTTCAAAAGAAAATTTTGGTATTTGTTCATAATTCCGATATTCTAAGCCCATATTTATCATTTTCAAATAGTTCAGATACAACTGCATTGAAGAATTGTCTTAAAAATAATATCCAGGTGTCAATCCCTGCTTTAAGTTCTAGCCAAAACAGTGAACTATTAAGATGACACCTAGATCATGTATCATTAGTAGTTTAGGAAGATGAAGCAAAGGGCAATAAACAATTGCATTACTCATACATATAAATGATCAAGATAAAATATAAGGGCAAAAGCAAGCTTGCCTCGCCAGTATGATGCTCCATGGTGGTTTCGCATTTTATTGGGAATTTAAAATATTGATAACTATGGATCGCCTACCTAGCTTTGTTGTTTAAATATGAAACCAAACAGAGACCTAAGTGGAATAAAAATGGAGAAGGATGAAAGGAAGTGGACTCAGATGTTACTCCAAAAAGGAGGCATAATGTAATGTCTAGAAATGGTTTTTAAAATTGTCTTATGTTGGGCTTTTGTGGAGCCTAGTTGTGTTTTAATTATTTGGATGCCAACCCGACCCCTATTTAATTAGAAATTTCTATCCTAAGGCTTAGTCCATGGAGCGAAGGTTTGGAGCCCATTCGGAATGGAACCCTTTCGGAATGGAACCCTAGGCGCAACATATAAAAAGGATTGCTTTTGGGTGATTAGGGTTGGTGTGGTTGTACTTGCGAGAGAGCGAGAGGGAGAGTATTGTATCGCCGCACTCTCTGTGTTTTCTTCCTGATAATATTAAAATCCCTGCAACTCCGTGGACGTAGGCAAAATTGCCGAACCACGTAAATACTGTCTTGTACGTGTGATTGATTTTTCTTTGGCGTTATTTTTCTCTATTTTGCTTCTCACAGGCTTCGGGAATTTGTTCCTTATTCCCAACAACTGGTATCAGAGCATAGGATTAGGTTCGAGTGGGAGCAATGGCAGAGGAAGCAGGAAAGGCGTCTGGAATAGAAAAGTTTGATGGCACAGACTTTGAATTCTGGAGGATGCAGATCGAGGATTATCTCTATGGGAAGAAGTTACATCTACCGCTTCTAGGAGAAAAACCTGCTACTATGAAGGACGAGGAATGGACTCTCATTGACAGACAGGTATTGGGAGTAATAAGATTAACTTTGTCTAGGTCTGTTGCACACAACGTCGTGAAGGAGAAAACTACAGCAGGTCTAATGAAGGCTTTGTCTGGTATGTATGAAAAATCATCAGCAAATAACAAGGTACATCTGATGAAGAAATTATTTAATTTAAAGATGGCAGAAAACGCATCTGTAGCACAACATCTGAATGAGTTCAATACTATTACAAATCAATTATCGTCGGTAGAAATTGATTTTGATGATGAGATTCGTGCACTGATCGTTTTGGCTTCGTTTCCAAACAATTGGGAGGCAATGAGGATGGCAGTAAGCAACTCTACTGGAAAGGAAAAACTGAAGTATAATGATATACGGGATTTAATTCTGGCTGAGGAAATTCGCAGAAGAGATGCAGGCGAAACCTCAGGATCCGGCTCTGCCCTAAACCTTGAGACCAGAGGTAGAGGTAATGACCGAAATTCAGATCGGGGTAGATCAAAATCCAGAAATTATAATCGGAACAGAAGTAAATCCAGACCTGGCCAAAAGGGACAATGCTAGAACTGTGGGAAAATGGGTCACTTTAGGAGACAATGCAAAAGTCTTAAGAAGAAGAGTGAGGATGATTCTGCTAATGCTGTAACAGAAGAGGTACATGATGCACTACTTCTTGCAGTAGACAGTCCACTTGATGATTGGGTTTTGGACTCAGGAGCTTCCTTTCATACTACTTCATACCATGAAATTATACAGAACTATGTAGCAGAAGATTTTGGTAAGGTGTATTTGGCTGATGGTACAGCCTTGGATGTTGTGGGTATGGGAAACGTCCGGATGTCACTGCCAAATGGGTTTGTTTGGTTACTAGAGAAGGTACGACATATTCCTGACTTGAGAAGGAATTTGATTTCTGTCGGACAGCTTAATGATGAAGGGCATGCGATGCTGTTTGCTAGTGGCACTTGGAAGGTTACAAAGGGAGCTAGAGTATTGGCTCGTGGAAAGAAATCTGGTACTCTATACATGACCTCAAGTCCAAGAGATACAATTGCAGTTGCTGAAGCAAGTACTGATGCAAGCTTATGACACCGCAGACTTGGTCACATAAGTGAGAAGGGGATGAAGATGCTGCTGTCAAAAGGGAAACTACCGGAATTGAAGTCTGTTGATTTTGACTTCTGTGAAAGCTGCATCTTAGGAAAGCAGAAAAGGGTGAGTTTCTTGAAAAGTGGCAGAACACCGAAGGCTGAAAAATTGGAGTTAGTGCACATAGATTTATGGGGTCCTTCTCTTGTTGCATCCCTTAGGGGTTCAAGGTACTACGTTACTTTCATTGATGACTCAACCAGAAAGGTATGTGTTTATTTTCTGAGAAATAAATATGATGTATTTGAAACATTTAAGAAGTGGATGGCTATGGTTGAGACAGAGACAGGTTTGAAAGTAAAGTGTTTGAAGTCGGACAATGGAGGAGAGTACATAGATGGAGGGTTCAGAGAGTATTGTGCTACACATGGAATCAAAATGGAAAAGATCATTCCTGGGACACCACAGCAGAATGGTGTGGCTGAGCGCATGAATAGAACTCTCAACGAGCGTGCTAGGAGTATGAGGCTACATGCTGGACTACCAAAAACTTGTTGGGCTGATGCTATCAGGACTGCAGCTTATCTGATAAACGAGGACCTTCAGTTCCCATGGAGTTTAGACTTCCTGAAGAGGTTTGGAGTGATAAAGAGGTAAATTTTTCTTACTTAAAAGTTTTTGGTTGTGTTTCTTATGTTTATGTTGATTCTAATGCTCGTAGTAAACTTGATGCAAAGTCCAAAATATGCTATTTCATTGGCTATGGTGATGAGAAATTTGGCTATAGGTTTTGGGATGAACAAAATAGGAAAATCATCAGAAGTAGAAATGTGATATTTAACGAACAGGTTATGTACAAGGACAGGTCAACCGTAGTGTCAAATGTCACAGCGATAGACCAGAAAAATTCTGAGTTTATTAACTTAGATGAGTTGACTGAAAATACTGTCCAAGAAAGGGGTGAAGATGATAGGAAGAGTGTAGAATCGCAGGAAATTCAAATTACACCTGTAGCTGCGGTTTGTAGATCTTCCAGGGCCACTAGACCTCCACAGTGTTATTCACCTGCTTTAAATTATCTTCTGTTAACTGATGGTGGTGAGCTAGAGTGTTATGATGAAGCCTTGCAGGACAAAAGTTCAAGAAAGTGAGCGTTAGCCATGAAGGATGAGATGGACTCCTTGTTAGGGAATCAGACATAGGAACTAACTGAATTGCTAGTAGGGAAGAAGGCTCTGCACAATAAGTGGTTATACAGAATAAAGAACGAACATGATGGTAGCAAGCGCTACAAAGCCAGATTAGTTGTCAAAGGGTTTCAGCAAAAGGAAGGTATTGACTTTACAGAAGTATTTTCTCCAGTTGTGAAGATGTCAACAATTAGACTGGTACTGGGAATGGTGGCTGTAGAAAATCTACATCTTGAGCAGTTTGATGTGAAAACGGCATTCCTTCATGGTGACTTGGAGGAAGACATCTACATGATTCAGCCAAAAGGGTTCATTGTCCAGGGACAAGAGAATTTAGTCTACAAATTGAGAAAGAGCTTGTATGGTCTAAAACAAGCTCCAAGACAGTGGTATAAGAAGTTTGATAGTTTTATGCATAAAATTGAGTTCAAGAGATGTGAAGCTGATCACTGTTGTTATGTTAAGTTCTTTGACAACTCTTATATCATTTTACTGCTATATGTAGATGATATGCTTATTGCAGGGTCTAGCATTGAGGAGATTAATAATCTAAAGAAGCAATTGTCAAAACAGTTTGCAATGAAGGATTTGGGAGCTGCAAAACAAATCCTTGGAATGAGAATTTTTAGAGACAAGGCTAATGGTACATTGAAGCTTTCACAGTCAAAGTATGTGAAGAAAATTCTCAGCAGATTCAACATGAATGAATCTAAACCAGTGAGCACACCCTTGGGTAGTCATTTCAAACTAAGCAAGGAACAGTCACCGAAGACAGAAGAAGAAAGGGACCATATAAGTAAGGTGCATTATGCTTTAGCTATTGGCAGCTTGATGTATGCTATGGTGTGTACAATGCCAGAAATTGCACATGCAGTGGGAGTTGTGAGCAGATTCATGAGTAGGCGAGGAAAGCAGCATTGGGAGGCAGTAAAGTGGATTCTGAGATATCTGAGGGGTTCATCAGATACATGTCTTTGCTTCACTGGTGCAAGTTTGAAACTGCAGGGTTATGTAGACGCTGATTTTGCTGGTAATAATGATAGTAGAAAGAGTACTGCTGGATTTGTATTTACTCTGGGTGGTACAGCTATATCTTGGGCTTCAAATTTGCAAAAGATTGTTACTTTGTCTACTACAGAAGTTGAGTATGTTGCAGCAACTGAAGCTGGAAATGAGATGATTTGGCTACATGGTTTCTTAGAAGAATTGGGTAAGAAGCAGAAGATGGGCATTCTACACAGTGACAGTTAGAGTGCAATCTTTCTTGCCAAAAATTCGACTTTCCATTCAAAGTCGAAACACATACAAACAAAATACCACTTTATCCGTTACCTTGTTGAAGATAAGCTGGTAATACTTGAAAAGATATGTGGATCTAAGAACCTAGCAGACATGTTGACTAAGGGTGTTACTATTGAGAAACTGAACCTATGTGCAGCTTCAGTTGGTCTTGTAGCTTGAGGAGAGGAGGTTGAGTTGCAAGGATGAGGGATTATTTGTTTAGGAGGATTGCGGTTGATACTGGTGATTGAACTAGTCTCCAAGTGGGAGATTTGTTGGGCTTTTGTGGAGTCTAGTTGTGTTTTAATTATTTGGATGCCGACCCGACCCCTATTTAATTAGAGATTTCTATCCTAAGGCTTAGTCCATGGAGTGAAGGCTTGGAGCCCATTCGGAACGGAACCCTAGGCGCAACATATAAAAAGGATTGCTTTCGGGTGATTAGGGTTGGTGTGGTTGTACTTGCGAGAGAGCGAGAGGGAGAGCATTGTATCGCCGCACTCTCTGTTTTTTCTTCCTGATAATGTTGAAATCCCTGCAACTCCGTGGACGCAGACAAAATTGCCAAACTATGTAAATATTGTCTTGTGCGTGTGATTGATTTTTTTTTTTTTTGCATTATTTTTCTCCATTTTGTTTCTCACTGGTTTCGAGAATTTGTTCCTTATTCCCAACATCTTATGGGTTGTAGGTGTCGTTGAGTTTTAAAACTCTTAAAGTAGAGCTTTCTCATTAGTAAGTACATAAATTGAGAATAGATGATATTATGGAGATTGATAAAAGAATCTGGACTGTATTGGTACAGGGAATAGTATCAATCCACCTTATCCATATATTTATTTTGTTTCGTAAATTGGGCTATTTTAAATTGTGAGTAGGCATGGGTAAAGAAAGACAAAGGGGTAAATCAAATTAATTCAGAACTATGATGGGACAACTGTATAGCATGCTATCAACGTTAAAACATGGGCAAATGAACATTACAAATAATACTTGGTAATTTTTTTAAAGAAATAAACAAAAGAATAAAAATTTGTTTCCTGCAGCCTGTTCTTGAAGCTACCTGGTGAATAGGACGATAGTCTAGAAGCTACAGAGAAAATAACAATAAAGAGCAAACAATAACAACAAGGACAAGCCTTAAGTCCCACTAGGTGGGATTGGCTACATGAATCCTTTCCTACCAATTTGCACGATCGAGACCATTCTCCTCGGCTAGCTTAAATCCTTCCTTGCTATCTCTTTCCATATTATTTTAGGTCTACACCTACCTCCTCTACTTCCATCAGGAACAACCAGTTCATTCCATGATATTTTCTTTCTTTCTTTTCCTGAGCTTAGGTGAAAGGTTGGTCACCGGAGTATGTTATTCCTTTGCATCCTTAAAATAGCCTTCTTGGTGGCTTGGAATTTGATTGTAGCACTAAGACTTGCTGAATTCATTCATTTTTCTGAGATCTCTACTGAAGCAACATGAAAGCGTGTTAGGGATATTATGACTATCCATCACACACCTATTGATTGGCCCACTTCCTAGGTTGCTTGGGCTGAAGGAATTGAATTATGTGCGTGCATGTGCACAATCCACATTTCTACCGGACTGTTTATTTTCTTGTCTCTTTTTACTGCTGCGAAAAGATGCCTTCTTCCTCTTTTATCAATGGGCACAAGTATAAATAAAATGACTTAGTATCATCATTATACTTTCTTTTTCTTTGAGTATTTATTTTTCCTCGGTTATGGTTCACTTGGAAGATTGATTTCTTCCCTCCATGGACCAAATTTCTAGAGAGAGAGAAAGACAGAAAGAAGAAAGATGAAAAGGCAATTGGAGCTTGACCATTGCTTGCTGACAAGTATAAATCTGGGACATGCTATCTGTCATGTTTATAAACAATTTGAGGGCTATTCACAATTAATAAATGAATCTTGGTCATATTTTCTGACATCTTTATAAACCATTTTATATGTTATCAACAATTAATAATTGTGGATGACACATTGCTTAGATGTTTAGGTAGCAGTAACATTGGTACTGAAATTTGCCCATTCACCAAGCTAAAAATTAAATCTGACGTATAAAAAGAAAATGATGTGATTTTGAAGAGCAAATACTTTGTGTAATCTTGCAATAGTCTTTCTCATGGCTTGATGGTGAACCTCTTATCAGCAGCAAAAAAAAAAAAAAAAACATTTTCTTTGGTCTGTCGAATTTTACATATGTTGTTTCAGCTAATTGTTCTCTTTTTGACTGCTTGTGATACTGAAACAGGAAGCTTGGAACAAATTTAATTCGGAGGAACTGTGACAGGGAACTTAAGTTGTTTTGCATTTGAGCTGCTGTACCACTAACTGGGCAGCTGCATGAGAATTTGAATTTTACCTTTTTCTTTTCCTGTCGAAGATACCTGGAATGAAAGGTGCTCATATTGCGGTGGGAGAATTATGCTGTGCAAGTTCTCCGTTCGGGCAACTTTCCTTGAAAAACCAAGAAGGTTGAAAATTATAAATTGATGTTGGTGCAGTCAATCAGCCAACCCCAAGATCAGCTTATGTGAATTGGAGTGGCTGAGGTGTGTGAAGAAATATTGTTCCGCAGGTAAACATTATTAATGTTATGTTTGTGAGATAGAATTGGGAGAAACAGATTTAAAATTACACAGAAAGACAACAGCTTTTGAGAGTTAATGATTAAAGGAAACATCATACAAACATTTTATTGAATTTGCCACAACCCAAACCCAAAGCTTGAAATCCATGTTCTCAAATACATTTTGTACAATTCCAAACAGCTCTAAATCAAAGGCCCGATTAGAGTCCCATTGTGCGGTGTAAGCTATTGTACGTATGAGTAGGTAGGTTTCTTTCCCGGGCTGCACTTCTATTTATGAACTTCTGATTTGTTGATTGAATAGCAATACGTTCAATGGAATTACTGAAAAGTGTTTACGCTAAAGATTTTAAATATTTGAAAGTGAGCTTATCTGCCTCTGTGCCCTACTGTGAAGCCTCTTCTTAGGGCTCCCTATCTTGGTCTTCTTCTTCAATGACATTTCTGCATTTTTGGTCTTTCTTTCCTTCCATTCTTTGTTTTATGGAAAGGAGATATGAATTATATATGCATTTACTCTGATGTTTAGGAGCATGGAATTGAGACCTCGAATTTGGATTTGTCTGAATTTAGATATGACACGATACAATTGATATCTATCCATTCAAATTCAAGTCTCAATTCATGTTTTCATATACTGCCTAATCTACTCTGTAAAAGAGAATAAGAGAATAGCCCGCCCTCATAGCACTGGGAATGCACTCCACCCCAATCTGCAGGGTGCTTGTGAGCGACCCAGAATTTAATTCCATTTTGCTTTGCATGCAGTACTTTTGCATGCGTTTACACTGTTCTACTTGCTCAGTTGCAGCTAGTGTAATGGGGCAAAATTAATTAATTAATAAAAAGATTTTGATGTTTTTCATATTCTTCATATGAATATTGAAAACCAGAAAGTAAGGTGCTATTTTTGTATTTTTTAGAAAAATTAAAATTGAAATTAAAAAGTGAAATCTGTTTTTGACAACAAACCTTATCCTATTATTTCTTATTTATTATCATAAAAATTTTGAAAATATTTGCTAATTATAAAGAACCATTTCTGTTAGAAAAAGTGTATAACATATCCATATATATTTTTTCGCATAAGATTTGAAATTCACGAATTACAAAATATAATATTAGCGTTGTATTCGGTGAATATAAAGGAGAGGGTAGTGTTCATGGATCTTTGCTGCACATAAGAAGTTTTTAGTTAATTTTTATAGATTTATAAGGGTTTTCTTCAATTAAATTTGAAGTGAGTGTTAAAAATAGTTTTCATTTATTTTTTTGTTTAAAAAATAAAATACCAACTTAATTTTAATTGTCAAATATTTTCGTTAGTGAAAAAATAAAATATTTTTAAATTTGTGGAAAATATATTTTATTTTTATTTCCAAATCTTCAGATAATTATAGAAAAGACACCATATTATTTTCGTAAAATTTACAAGAAATCAGAAATTTAAATAATAAAAATATATTTCTCAACTTTTTGTGTAAATTCACAAAATTTAAATAATAAAAATATATTTTTATAATTATTTGAAAAACTAGAGATTGAAAATATAAATCTTTTCACAATTAAAAAATGACAAATTTATGTTGCAAAGTGTAAAATAAACTAACTTATTGTAATTCTTTGAGAAACTAAAATAAAAATTGAAATTATCTTTTTCACAATTAAATAGGCCGTTAACATTTTTGGAAATGAAACATCACATTTGTTTTGGGTCCGAAACTGATATGATGGAAACCTCACATTTTTTGGGATGAAGGATTTCTTAATCCCATGCTTCTCGCGATAAGTTTTATGAGAATCTCATTCCATTGAGTGTCATATTTTTTTTGGACTAAATTAGCCTCGCTATTTTGGCCGGGACATTAAAACTCACATAGTATAATTTTCTTTCATGTTATTATTAAGAAAAAAATAGAAATGATATGTAATAATATAACATAATAGTTGTAATTTTAAAAGTCGAAATCACATTGCATCCATTATTTTGGTTAATTGGATTATTATGTGTTAACATTTTATTTACGATTATTGGAATTTTTAA
Source organism: Malania oleifera (assembly GCF_029873635.1). Classification (NCBI taxonomy): domain Eukaryota; kingdom Viridiplantae; phylum Streptophyta; class Magnoliopsida; order Santalales; family Ximeniaceae; genus Malania; species Malania oleifera. The sequence goes on from NC_080424.1 coordinate 8,133,156, forward strand.
GTCATGAACTTAATTAATTGTGTAAAAAATATAAATTATTTATATATTGTTCATACACCAGTCAAGATGTAATGTTAACTTTTTTAAAAAATATTTGTCATGTTAAAACTTAAATCAGACATTAATATGGTCGTCTTTATGTGTTATCGGGAAAACCCATAACGCAAATAAAATAAAAATATTCTCATGAGTCAAGATGGTAGCCCACAAATACAACTACCAATAATGCAACTATACCTTACATTTGTTTTTTTTTTTTTGAGAATTCCACAATAGAAGTATTGGATTTGAATTCTAAGATGAGTGGGAAAGGATATGTGATGGAAGAAGTAGTTCCTTCACATAAAAATTGGTATCCACTAATAGTAATATGTCACTTTAATACTTGGACTCATACAAGTTAGAAATATTATTTGGCATGATCTTAATGATGCGGGTCTATCATATTTTATTGAATTCAGACATTAAATATAATACCTTGTGATTGGTGAATTCTAAATTATACATGGAGAGAGTTTCTTCTAACACTATGTTTGATAGTTGGATTCGAATAAAATGTAATATAAATTTATATTGAACTTTGTTCAAATTCACCCAAATTCAAATCAAAGGTCTGAAATTCATGTACCCACACAAAACATAAAGTATTTTTTCTTATCTCAGTCCAGTGCGAGTGGGCCGCTAACGTCTAATCGAACCCCACACCAAAAGGGGAAAAAAATAGAAAAGGGAAAAGGAATTATGTGCAATGGAAAAGGAAAATTTGCATTTACTTTCCATATATTAGTACTGCATAAATGTCATTCATTCTTGGCTCCAAATTAATTATTTGGTTAACGTGAGGCCCAAGGTAGATTCAACCATGCTTCAAATATAACGGATAGTTTTTTCTCAGAAATCAATGAAAATCTAATTTACTTCTTTTCCATTCAGGAGGAGAAGTTACTTTCCAATTTTGTTTGTACATTTAACCTACTCAATAAATGCACATATCTGACTCCTTCTATATAAACCCTACTTGGAATATCAAAAGTCGAACTCCCCCTCTCTATCTCTTCTCCCTATTTTTCTGCTTACAATCTTTATTATATTCTTTACTGATGGATTACGACTTGGTCTTACGTTTGTCTATGGTTCAACTGAATTGGCAGAAGAAGAGGTTGCTGTTCAGGATAATTCAGAAAGATGTGCTTGGATTTTTCCTTGCACTTGCTTTATCAACTTTATTGTATTTCATTATCTTTTGTAAGTTCATTGCTTGAATGGATTGATTCAAATGTATTTGTATCTTCGACATTAGTAGTGGCATACTACTTTATATTTGGAATAAACAGCTTGATCATCTTGTTAAATTAGTTTGGGACAATTACTTTTTTTATTTATCTTGAATCACCTAAATTTTCTTTTCACCAATAATTGATCGTTTGTGTTTAATTTATCCGGTGGTTTCATTTATATTAGTTGGAAAAGTTCATTTCAACAATGGATTTGTGAGTACTAAAACATCAAGGAGATTTAGATTATGTTTAGTTTGTAAAATGCTTAAAAAGATAAAATGAAATACGATGAAAGTATAATAAACATAAGAATTAATGCAATTCCACCTAATGTGTAATTAGATATGAATAAAATTTCGACTTATTATGGTAAAAGTTGAGAAATTTCTTATTTATTTTATTCGATGATTAAGAATCAACATTGTGTGAATCAAAAGAATCTTAGTTTTAAACGTCACGTAGAGTGAAACTTGGATTTCAGTTGTAAAGTTTTTAATGTACTTAAAATATAGCTTAACTGGCTTTTAAAAAATAAAAATATTTAGGTTTCACTTGATATATGTGTATATGTATTTATGAATATGAAAAAATTCACTATTTCATATTGAATCATAGGAGAAGGGAGAAAAAAATATTATTATAACATGTCAATGAGAAAAAAGGAAGATAGAAATGATTAATTATAATCATATTTAAATAATATTTCATTTTTAATAAAAAAAAATTTAAAAAATTACTTAATAGAAACATCATTGCATATGGATGTTTCGTGATTATATACCTATGATAGATTAAAGATATTATTTTAGAATTTCTAGAAATCGTTGTTGTGCTTTGCCCAAGAATAAATTTATCAATTGGTATAAGAGTCATAACTCAAATCTTTCATGGTCATATACATGAAGCAAATATTCATATTTATTCTTGTTTTCCATTGATTTCTTGAATCTGATTTTTACAAACATGATCTGATTTTTTTCCCTTTTTCTTCTTTTGAGATCACGAGCTTAAAAGAAAATTTGTTCTTGAAAAAATATTGTTCTTGAGATCATGAGAATAAGAATCGTGTCCATGTAATTAATTATTTTATTGTATAATATATGCAAATGTAATTTTTGGGATGAAATGATTTTTTGGCTTTTATTTCTATAACAAACTCATACTAATCATACATATATATTTGGTGTCACCTTACATAAACCACACATTTGGTGCCAATTTGGAATTGTATTGTTTGAGCACATGTGAATTAACTTAGGGCTCAAGCTAGTTTCAACCATGCTTCATACCTAAAATGATTCTTTTTAAGAAATTAATAGTAATCCAAATATAATTTTCTTTCTTTGGAAGAAATTACTTTCACATTTCATTTCTATATTTGGTCGACTCAACAATTATATATCATAGGTTTCATCTATATAAAAATCACGTTTTAAGTTCAAAAGCCAATCCCGGTGTATTTTCTCTTCCTTCTCGTCTTTTTCATATTATTTTAGTTACAGTTTTTATCTTGCGCGTCTTTTAGCTATGGATTACAACTTGGTATCATGTTTATCTACTAAATTGACACAAGAGAAGGGTAATTCAAAAAGATGTACTTGAATTTTTCCTCCTACTTGTTTTGTCAAGTATCTTATATGTTACTATTGTTTGCAACATTGCTTGAATTTTTCGTAGCCTTGATCATATGATGATATTGGGTTGTATTTGAAACAAAAAACCATTACTGAAATAAAATCAAATGTCCCTTATAAATTTAAAATAGCTCTCTCTCTCTCTCTCTCTCTCTCTCTCTCTCTCTCTCTCTTTTTGGTTGAATTTCTATCATTAATTTTTATATGGGGCTGCGGCATTTGCCCCATTAGATTTCTCTGAGCCAATTTATCTATTTGAATTGTGTGTTTTCCCTATTACACTTATGGAGATTAGCAATATAAATTGCTAACAATTCCCAAAGGCACGTTGTGCATAGGGCAATTAATCTCTTCCTCTTTTTTTTTCTCTGAATGGTAACAGTTAATTGAGATTTGAGAGCAACTTTTCATTTATGCTAATTACACCAGACAAAAGCAAATTCTCAAACAGGTAGACATTTGAATTTGAATAGATTTGCACAAAATTAATTTAATATATTACATTTCTTTATGCGACTAAATTTAAATTCATGTTTTATATTTTTTAAAGTGCCCAACCTCATGTTAGAGTTTGTTGGGACTAAGGATTAAGGAGGGAAAAAGGATAAGAAAATAATTATTTCATTGTAATTTCTTCCTAAAAAAAATGAAGGATGATAGCATATCCAAATATTATAGAGAAAAAAAAAGAAAAGTTAGTGAATATAAAGTGAGTCAAAGCACTGTTTCCAATTTTTGCCCGACAAAATTTAGGAGATGGATTCAAGAATTCATGGTTGAATTTAAATTCATCGATTTAGACAAAATGTAGCAAAAAATAATATTCAGTTTGCTCAAATTCACGGCCAAAACTGCTGAAATAAGTTTCAGGGAAAATATTAAAAAGAAAGATTTAACACATACAATTCTCCAAAACAAGGAAATCAACTGGCTTCAAGCCATTGGTATCCTGCGAAGTGTTCCATACCCCATATCAAGTCTCTTCAACCTGTTAAAATACTTTTTAACCATTTCAATCTTGCTGCTACAACAGATTCTGAAGTCTACAAACTTTAGTCTTGACCTGGCCTGTACTACTTTACCTCTCAAACAATAATTACATGCCCCTTCCACATCAAAATTTAAAATTGAAAAATACAAAAGAAAACCATGAATCTCTATTTTTTCTAAATTTGGTCATCAAGATTCTGATTAGGATCTGTTCTGATTGATGTTCTTCCCAAATAATCGGGAGACTCCAGAAACAGTCGAGGTATCCCACACCTGCATGCTCAAAGGAGAATCAAAACCCTCAAATACATCGAAGTTGCAGGAATATTAGCAATAAGTACAAAAAGCAAGACATTCCAAAGTTCCCACTCACTTCTAATCTCCCTTTAGAGCCTCCCATAGCCAACAAAAAGGGACTGTCCTCAGAGAAGGAAATAGAAAAGACAGCTCCCTGATCACATTTGTGCAAAATTTGTATCAATTACACTGAAGCAAAATACACTAATGTAATCGAACTGGAAGATCGACACAATTATTACCGACTCAAGGCCCAAAGGTCCATCAGGCAGCACAACAGCAACAACAACAAAAACAAAAATTCAAACTTGCTAAACAAATGAATAACTTACAAGTTCAGGATTCTTAGATGCAACACATTTAGGTTGGTTATCTGAAAGATCCCAAAGTTTAACCTGCAAACAATAATGAGCAACAAATGAAAAAATTAAAGTAGAAAGCAATCAGAAATTGCAGAAAACCAAATGAAAACATACACACACACACACACACACACACAAAAACAAACTCTTAGAATTAGATTACCATTTTATCCTGCGACCCAGTGGCCAGAAACTGTAGAAAAATATAAGTGAAAAGTCAATAAATCAAAGAGAGGAAATTAAACATCTTAAAAAATAGGCTAAGGAAATGAGAAGGTCACTTACATTACGCACTGAAGGATTATAAGAGACTGTGCAAACAACTTTGTCATGTGCATGGAGATTAAAAGTTGGCTTTGACTCAGCAGTTGGTTCAGACGTGGCTGTCCGAATATCAAAGCCTTTAACAGTACCATCTCCAAGGCTCACCTGAAGATAGACTCACATGCTGATTAGGCTTCCCCAGAAAAAATAAAATAAAAAATGAACAGTTCAGTAATATCCCTTTAAAAAATTAGCTTCTCCCTCTGCTTTACAGTATTAAAAAATTGACCACTTGAGCAGGATACCATAGATATAATGTCAAAAATACAGACCACGAATGAATGTTCCACATGTGGATCCCATGCCAAGCTTTCAAAATCAGCTGTAACTGACCACTTAAAACCAGTGTGCGAAGGTACCCTCCCGTCCTTCTGCAGAGCACAAGAAATATGAAAAAAATCAAGTTTTCATAGTTTCAAATAAATTCATAAAACTGACAACTGATTAATTTTCCAGAGGATATCTATTCTCCAGAGGAACATGAGAAGCCAGCCATACAGACATCCCTTCGAACAGGCACAAGACAATCTAAGAATACAGCCAAGTTGACTGAATCAAAACTTCCAAGCAGAACCTTTAAATCCCCTTGCTGAATCATAACTAGCAAATACATAACTACGAATAAAAAGTTAAGTCCTTTGAAAGAATATCTACCAAGTCCTAGGCTTTTCATACAAAAATTTAGAAAAAAATCTTTGTGAATGTGCTTTGGAAAGTCCAATCTCACTCATTGTTTCACCAAACTAGGAATTTTCTTCAGTTACGTATGAGTTTCAAAAAGATGCTAGAAAGCACTTCACAGAGCTGAACTCTCAATACAGCTTATGGCATTAGGAGGGCATTTTGACAAACTCAAAAGTGCATAAGAGAAACGAAATGTGAAAAAGGGACATCTAAAATTGCTTCAGACCATTAGTTTCTTTTATGTATTTCTTTTGGTTGGAATCTTTTGGGGATCCAACCCTAGAATAGTCCATAGATTAGCAAGCCCCATAAAACTCCAGATCTCCAACTCATGCTCTTCAAAGAATGTGACAATGGGATATTTGGTGATATTACTATGCATCCCCGAAATAGAGGAACTCATCACCGTTACTATCTTAAACTCGATCAGATAGAGAGCATCCACTGTTAAATACCTAATTATTACCACAAACTACTGCTTTAGTAAACTTCTAGAAAGCCTCAACATGTATAAGTTCACAGTGAATTGAAATAATAAGCTAGCAAGAACCCGTGTTCATTACCATAACCACTGAACGATCAAAAGATCCACTAAGAAGAACTTGTGGTACATGATGATTCCATGCAACAGCTTGAACCTGCACCAGAAAAAAAAAATGAAAAAACAAAATAGGAAAAGCAACCTAATAAATAACATTCAGTATTTTTCCAAAGTAACATTGAACTCATACATACAAAATTTGAATTTTATAAGCTGCTCCAAATATTACACAATCTTTTAACTGACCCAGATGAATGGTTCCTCGGAAACAACTCAAAGAGCAAGGTCACGGGTGGCACAGAGAAATCAGATGTTCTTGTCATCCTCATACCAGTCCTAGAGTGCATGAATGAAAGAGGGCCAACTGGAGAAAACTACCAGAATTTCATCCAAGACTACAAATCATTTGGGATGCACTTAGTGCCTTGGTATCACTAAGTTATGCATAATATGATAATACAAATATAATTAAGTTTTTTATTTTTTAAAATAGTAGTGTATCTATCTTCCTCCATAATTTTTCTTGAGGGAAAAAGGAATGCCAACATCACATGGTATTGAATACAAGGTGCTCAAATAACTTCAACCATTCCAAATATAGCAGAGAGAAGATACTGTGAAACACTGGTTCAGGGATCCATGATGTTTTTCTCCTTTTTCAGTTAAGAAAAACAACTTTTTTTTGGGAAGAAAGGAGAAATACAATTGAAGGACAGGGTTGGAAATCAAACAAAAAAAAAATTATTTACATGAATTCCCAAAATGCATCTCACAAAAAAGTAGATGTAGCTATTTCTTCCTCTCTTTTTTTTCACGGAATCACGGTTATGAACCTAGAAATTTTTTTATTAGAAGGAAAGGGTGAAGTACAACCAAAGGATGGGGAACCTTGAAGAAATTACTTTAATTTTTGTTTTTTTTTTTTTAGAAAAAAAAAAATCAAGATGAGCAATCCACCGCACAGTAACAAATATAACCCTATACAAAATCAACCTAAAGGAGGACAAAATGTAACGTCATCATCTTAATGATGGGTGTATATCCAGCATATCTAAAACAAATTAAGTAGTCGTTGCAATGTCTGACCTATGAATGGTAGTTCTTTTTGGCGGTAGGAAGCGGGTGGAGTCCAAATCAAGTTCAATGCATCAAAACACAGCTTGAATCGATCCAACTAGTACTAGCGAGTGACTAGCATTTTTTTCAAAAGAAAATTTTGGTATTTGTTCATAATTCTGATATTCTAAACCCATATTTATCATTTTCAAATTGTTCAGATACAACTGCATTGAAGAATTGTCTTAAAAATAATATCCAGGTGTCAATCCCTGCTTTAAGTTCTAGCCAAAACAGTGAACTATTAAGATGACACCTAGATCATGTATCATTAGTAGTTTAGGAAGATGAAGCAAAGGGCAATAAACAATTGCATTACTCATACATATAAATGATCAAGATAAAATATAAGATCAAAAGCAAGCTTGCCTCGCCAGTATGATGCTCCATGGTGGTTTCACATTTTCCAGTAGCCACATCCCAAATCTTAACCAGTTTGTCAGCGCTACCGCTAGCAAGTATATTCCTGTATTTAAGCATTTCATTAGAAACAAGCAAAGCATTAAATTCATAGTACAAGTCACCCTACAACAAGAAAAGACCAAAACATGACAGTAACTTTGCAGACCTGAACTCCTTGTTCCAAGCAAGACCAAGTACTGAATCGGTGTGGCTGTCTTTTTTGTATTTAATTGATTTCTAACAAAAGCAAGTTTGCAAAAATGGTAAGAGAAATGGAAGCTGACTGTGTCACATTTAAATCCATCTAAACATAGAAAGAATAAACAAACAGCCAAACAAAGACATTGCAATTAAATAACGAAAAAGTAAATGTTAGAGGTTATATATGTCTTTTAGTAGTATTATTATTGAGTGAGTTAGTATGTTAATTAGTGAGAATTAGTAAGGATATTATTGTCATTAGAATGTATTTAATTTGTATTATAAATAGAGGTAGAGACCTATCATGGTATCAGAGCATGATCCAACCTAAACCCTATTCCCCTTAGCCATCGTTGAAAAACACCATTCCCGTGGCTGTCCTTCCTAGATCCACCTTTATCTCATATTATTTCACAAAACCAACCATACAACCATAAAAATATTCCCCCCCCCCCCCCCCCACCAAAAACAACTCACCCTATGAAACCCCATCACCGAAGGAACCCCCCATGCGCCGGCCAAATGTCGCAGGGCCAACCCCACGCACCAGCGCATGTGTGAAGTTCTGGCCAGCCACTTTTTTCCTTCTTTCTTTTCCTCTGCCATGTTCTGATTCCTTTTCTAGACTATATCAGTTGTTAGGCTAGTTTTTTGTGAAAAAATTCAACCTTTTTCAACTATGCACTCACGGCATTCTGTTAATTTCTGTTCAAGGTTTGTGAAGGCTTCTTTGTGAGTTTTTGGAGCCGCGGCAGCATTCATATGTTCAGTTGTGAGGCTGTGGCAGTGTTACATCCGTCGGTGAGTTGTTCACCTTGTCCGTGGTTGTATTAGTGCTTCACACAGTTTGTGATTGTCCCAATTAGTTTTGATTGTTCTTTTTTTTGGTGTGGTTGCTGATTTGTGAGTGCTGCGATAAAATCTATGAATCCCAAAAATTTGTTTCCTACATCGCTGCCACAAATAACTCAAAAGTTTGATAGAAAGAAATATGTTCAATGGTCTAAGTCTATTTGTATTTATTTAGTAGGATTAGGGAAGTTGTTGGAGATGTGGCTCATATTGAGTGGAATGCATGTGCCGAGAAAGCATGGTGAGGCAAAGAACAACAGAGAAGGTTGCAAGATAATAACCGTTGATGGTTTCAAGATTCAGTTTGCAAGAGAAATAGCTCTCGGCATTAAACCATCGACAAATTGCTTGAAACCGTAGATGGTTTCGTTCGGCGCATGTCACGGAATTTGAATCGGGAGATCAATAGATTGGGGGTTTTGGAGGATTTTCCTCTAGGGATTGCTATAGGAGTGTTTTAAATATAGTCAAAGTCTATTATACGCATAGGGTTAGTATTTAATCAATATTTGTAACCCTTGATGTAAACTTGACAATTAGATAGTGAAAATCAGCCATTTGCTCCCATGGACATAGGCAAATTGCCAAACCACGTAAATTTCTTGTGTCATTGATTTTATTGCTTTCCATTATTCTCATTGTAATTGATTGCTTGTTTCGTATATTCATCGTTGAGTGTTTGCATTACTTGTTCCGGATTGATTTGAGTTTGCAAGATTTTCCTTTGCACATTCGCATCAACAATTGGTATCAGAGCTATTGGTTGCAATGGCTGGGATCTCTTCAGTGAAGTTCGATGTTGGTAAGTTTGATGGAACGGAAAATTTTGGACTTTGGCAGAAGATGGTGAAGGACTTGTTGGTGCAGTAAGGTATGGTGAAGGCACTAGACGGAAAGAAGCTAGAAGGCATAGACAACACGAGTTAGAAGAAGTTGGAAGCGAAAGTTGTGTCTACTATCAAGCTTTGTCTAGCCGATGACGTGATATATCACGTCATGGATGAGGAATCGCCGGCAGCAGTTTGGCTGAAATTGGAGGGCTGGTACATGTCCAAATCATTAACGAACAAGTTGTATCTTAAGCAAAAACTATATTGGCTTAAGATGGTAGAGAGTTCAGACCAGACTCAGCACATCAACATATTCAATTAGATTATTAGTGATCTGAAGCGAGTTAATGTGAAGTTCGAGGAAGAAGACAAAGTGTTGATCCTGCTAAATTCCCTACCTACGTTTCCTACGTACAAGAATCTGGTTACGACTCTGACATGGGAAAAAGAAACTCTGTAACTGGAGGATATCACGAGTACATTGTTGGGGTTCCAGCAGAGGAGGAACGCCAGTGATGAGAGTTCACAAGGTGAAGGGATTGTGGCGAAGGGTAACTGGGATCGTGGGAGAGACAAATTCTGGAGCAGATCGAGTGGTAATAAAACTCAGTCGCAGTCCAAGAGGAGGAAGGACGTTCGCTGTTTTAAGTGCGGAAAAATAGGGCATAAAAAACCGGAGTGTCTAGAGTGGAAGAAGAGGAATGCGGAAACTCAAAGAGGGTTTGTCAAAATCTACTGTAGTGAAAGAAGGAGACTCAAGGAGCAGTGATTGTGATATACTTTCTGTTTCATTGGGTTCAGAACGCCTCATGGATTCTTGGATCCTAGACTCGGGATGTTCCTTTCACATGACGCCCAACAAAGTCTGGTTCACCACTTATAGATTGGTGAGTTCTAGTTTCGTTCTGATGGGAAACGATGTTGTCTGCAAAGTTATCGGAATGGGGGACATCAGAATCAAGATGTATGATGGTGTGGTAAGGACATTATGTGGTGTAAGGCATGTACTTGATCTACGGAAGAATGTGATATCATTGGGCACTTTGGATTGTAACGGGTATAGTTACAAGTCTAAAAGTGGGACAATGAAGGTGCATAAAGGCGTCTTTTAAAGGTGATGAAGGGACAGAGGTTAGCAGGGAATCTCTATGCACTGCTAGGCAACATAGTTGTAGGTAGAGCCGCAGCTGAAAGTTCTGAGTCAGATAATACCGTTTTGTGTAAAACAACCACACAAAAAACGGAGGGTATTCTTAACTACATTATTTTGGATGTTTGGGGACCGGTGAGAGTAACATCACAAGTTGAACATAAGTACTTCATGAGTTTATCACGAAAGGTCTGGGGGTACTCCATGCAACACAAGTTGGAGATGTTTGCCACGTTTAACTTGTGGCTGAGGTGAAATGCCAAACTGGGAGAAAGTTCCTTAGGTCAAACATTGAAGCTGGATACTCTAGTGATCAAGGAGTTTTGTGAGCATGACAAGTTGTATGCAGGGCTTGCAATGAACTTCTTGGTATAGTCAACAAGTATGGCATGTTTCTCGTTTAACCGATTGCCAAGGGTATCACTAGATGGGAGAGTTGCAAGAGAGGTTTGGACAGGTTATGCGGTAGATTTCTCTGGTTTGATAGAGTTTGAAGGTCCAACCATGCACGTTTCTAATGAGGTGAGATCTAAGCTTTGTGCAAAGTCCATACGGTATATCTTTCTAGGGTATCAGAAAGGAGGGTTCATGCTGTGGGATCCAACGGCAAATAAGGTGGTGATCAGTGGAGACATGGTTTTTGAGATTAAAGTAATGGTGCAACGTACTCTGGTAGATGAAGAGAAACATAGGTCAGAAAGATGCAGCAACAATGAGCATGTTGTGTAGGTGGAGTTGGAGACTCAGGACAGAAGTGCAGGGAGCTCTAACTCAGGAGACCAGCAGTATCACTATATAAACTGGAGCAGAAAGGAGATTGTGATGCAAGTGGAGTTACAGACTCAAGGCAAAGATGACATTGTTCATATTACAAGGAGTTCTAGCTCAGGAGACCAGCAAGATTACAATGAGCCCAGGTGCACTATCAGACCACCACTCAGGTATGAGTTTGATGACCTATGTCTTATGCATTCATCGCTACCAGCAAGGTTCCTACTACTTTTCAAGATGCGGTGCATAGCAAAAGGAAAAATAGATAGACAAGTGCTATGGCAGAGGAAATGGAGTTACTACATAAGAATCAGGTGTGGGAGTTGGTGGGGCTTCCAAAGAGGAAGAGCGTGATAGGAAGTGGATAATTATTCTATTGTTTTATGTGAATGGCATGCCAATTATTGGGAAGATTTCGACTGAGGTTAATTAGTTGGAAACTCCGTTAAGAAAATGAATTTGACATGAAGGTTTTGGGTGCAGCCAAAAAGATTCTTGGGTTGGAAATTCGCAAGTATAAAGCTATAGGGAGATTGGGATTATCTCAGGGTGGCTTTGTGGACATAACCACAGGGAAATTGTGATTATCTCAAGGTGGTACACCGGTGACAAATCAATGTAAACTGTCAACCGCTCAGTACCCAAGGACAAACAATGATGTTAGGGTCATGTCAAAGGTCCCCTACGCCAGTGCAATTGAGTGTTTCAGCAAGCAAAAGCGTAATCCATCAGTTCTAAGATTCGCGAATGCAGACTATATAAGGGACTTGGATGACGAGACCTACAATAGGGTATGTTGTGGGAGGACCTATTTGTTGGAAGTCCAAGATACAGTCTCAGGTTGTACTTTCAACAATTGAGTCGAAGTACTTGGCAGTGGCTGAGGCTGTCAAGGTGGCATTGTGGTTTAAAGGATCGTTAAAGGAGCTGGGTATTCAGCTAGGTGAAGTTCCTCTACCACGGACAAGTTCAAGCGTTGCTTGGACTTGGTTTACGTCTCCAGGTGCTACACGGGAGGCGGTCCCATCTACTGTCCCGGGTGGAGCAGTAGGGTATGCTTTTGAATTTCTCCTAAGTGGTGAACATTAGTCAAGGTGGAGATTGTTCGAGATGTAGCTCATATTGAGTGGAATGCATGCGTCGGGAAAGCATGGTGAAGCAAAGAACAAGAGTGAAGGTTGTAGGAGGATAACCGTTGACGGTTTTAGGATTCAGTCTACAAGAGAAATAGATCTCGACATTAAACTGTTGACGATTTGACTAAAATCGTCGATGATTTCGTTTGGTGACTCCAAACTTCCATGTTTTCCCGAAAATCAACATTATTATTTTTAATTGCCTCCTCAAGGCACCTTCGCTCCCGGGGACGTCGCGACAGAAGTGATGTGTGATAATCAAGTTGCTCTTCATATTGCCTCCAACCCGGTCTTTTATGAGCACATGAAGCACATTGAAGTTGATTGCCACTTTATTCAAGAGAAACTTGTCCAGAAGCTCATTACAACCGCTTATGTGAAGTTTGACATGCAACTTGCTCATTTGTTTACTAAAGCATTCAGGGGTGCTCATGTTAAATTCATTTGTGACAAGCTAAGAGCATATGACATTTATACTCCAGCTAGGGGGGGGGAGTGTTAGAGGTTATTTATGTCTTTTAGTATTATTAGTATTGAGTGTATTAGTATGCTAATTTGTGAGAGTTAGTAAGGGTATTATTGTCATTAGAATGTATTTCATTTGTATTATAAATAGAGGGGGAGACCTATCTTCAAGTTAGGTCATTCATTTTAATCAATTCTTAATAGTTAGGACAAACAGGGTCACAATTTAGAATATCTAACTGAGAGTCAGTAATCTACAAAGAGATTGAAAGGATGTGCTTTTGTAATTGCTTTTAGCCTTTCCCATGGGGCTGTATTGTTCTCTAAATTTTGTAATTCTTTCTTATAATCTCATTAACGAATTTTCTTTTCCATCCAAAAATAAATAAATAGAATGATCAACTATGAGTTCGCTATTAGATTCTTCATCCAAATCATCACCAAATTCGTGATCACACACTATGTATTCTACCTCTTTAACAACATCTACGAGTCACAAAGCCCCACATGTAACTTCCTCTTAGACTAATATACAGTGTCCCCATGGCCCCACCCATGACACTTAAACCACTTCTTTTCATTGTCAATCCCTAAATTAATATAAGAAAGATCAACCATGTGTTCACCATTAGAAACTTCATCCAAGGCATCACCAAATTCTTGATCACACATTATCTTCCACCTATTTACCTCCATCTATAAGTGCCACATAAAAGTTCCGAGTGCCCCACCCATGACACTTAAAAACACTTCTTTTCGGCATCATTCCCTACCCCCCCCCCCCCCCCCCACCCCCCCAAACACGTTTTTTTTTTTTTGCATCTACAACTCCTTTTCCTTCTGCATCTCCCCATCCTAGTTGTTCCTATCCTTCTAAAGGGCAAGAATTAGATGGTTAAACAGCATTATAAGGAAAAGATTCCACCTTGGTCTGGCTTGAGCTGGTCCCTTTTAGAAATTATCTCCCTGGCTAGAGGGCTCAACCTTTTACTGGCTGGCAGTGGTTTGTGATCTAACTACCTTAGAATCATACAGAAAGCATACTAGGCTTGCCTGGTGAGTAACTTCATTCGTACTTCAGGCCTTAACCCATTCTTCTCCACCACACTTTTACATGCCTAGCCGATTTCATATTTGCAAATCAAGCATGCTGGATTGATGGTGTTTGGGAGAAGGTGTTCTCAGGCCTATAAATTCGCTTGCCGTTATGGATGATTATTTTGATTGGTATGATTTTATGAGATGACTCAAGATTGTAATGTTTGAACAAGTCTCTTCACACTTAAATTACCATGACATTATCCTCATGATCTTAAACTTCCACAAAATTATCAAAATTTCCATCTGAAATTCAGCTTTCTACCGCCTATGTAACTGAAATGGCAGTCAATTTTTATTATAAGTCAAAATTTCTATGATAAGAGGGAAATTGTGATATGGGTATTGAGATATTAGGTCATAATATAGAAGACACAAGATCATGCTGTCACGAATCTGGATATTGAGAGGGAAATTTAAGAGTATTGGGAAAAAATAAAAACAAAAAGCTCGAGATTTTAAGGATGCAGAAACAAAGAAAGTTTGACAGCTGACCTTTTTCTTTTTTTTCTTCTCGGCAATGCCACCTAATACCATATGTGGTTGGACTTCATCAATCTGAGAATGTCGGAAACAAATATTTTTAAATAATTTTTTTGGACAGTAAAATTTCAAAGCATACATCTCTACTAATAGTTTTATCAGCAAATGATATAGCGAGATCAAGGTCCATGACCAACATACCATGTCAAGGTCCCAAATTTCAATGGAAGGTTCCATTGATCCTACAGCTATAAAGTTTCCTGCAAAAATAGAAATGTGTTAATCAGAGAGAGAGAGAGAGAGAGAGAGAGAGAGAGAGAGAGGGATATGCTTCACCAACAAGAAATCTAAGAAAGCTAGCATTTAAGTCTCTTGTGAAACAAGTAGGACACACATGTGCACACACAAGATTTTAGGGATTCAACTTTGAATTTAATTTAACTTCCAATTATGGTGTCTAAGGCTCCTATGTAAAAGCTGCTTCTTAAGGTTTAGCAGGACAGTAGATATGAAATATAATCACATATATGAACTCCTGATTCTCTCCCTTCATCTTTCTTCTCTCTCTATTCTCCTCATCTTCTCCTCTTGCTCAGACGCATTGTAGGATACAACAAGAAAAGTGCTCTTGAATTGGAAATTGAGTGCAAACCTGCATTACAATTTACAGGTGCCAAAGCAGACACAGCGCGCATCCATGTGAGGATTACAAAACAGAATATCAACAGCCAAAGTCTTAAAGATCCAAAAGAACTCCACAAAACTCCATTAGAGAATCAAGAAAGAAATATTCAACCATTCCTTTCTCTTTATAAGACATAAATGAGAGATGACACAAAAAGGGACATTGCACATCTAATCTTATTCAGGTAAATAATACAACATAATAAAACTATTGGGATAGCTCTAAATACATATCCGTAGAGTTGTGTTATAATTGCATTCCAGGATTTCAGTTCCCATTGAAACAAAAGAACTAAATGACAACATTATAGATCATTAGTGGACATGTTCTTCAAACATAGTCTTCAAAGAGATATGGAATCTAAAGAATGGTTGGAAGGGGAGTGGAGCTTATTGCAACACAAAAGATTTCCCTTGAGTTCACAATTTTCATTTTCCAAAATAACTTACGGCCTGTTTGGAACTTGGAAAACATTAAGGAAAGGAAAATAAGAAGAATTTCACTTTTTCATGTTTGGTTGTCAAGGAAAGTGAAAAATAAAATAAAAAATATACCAAATCAATGAACAAAATTATAATTCTACACATCCTTAACATTTGGTTTTTCTTAATTTTTAATCATATTAGAACAATTTTTTATTTTAAATGGTATTTGATATAGAGAGAAAATATAGTGGAAAAGGAATTTCCTTCTCATTTTCTTTTTCTTTCTTTTTCCCAAACAAAATCCTTGATCCAAACTGGCCATTAATAAACAATGAAAATAGCTTGTCCTTTTCTCAAACAAATTTGTTCTAATCCATACAGAAAATACAAAAGAACGTGGTGTACACAAGAAAAGGCAGATAGAAACACACAACAACTAAAGTTTAACCAGAATGTGTAGAGACGCCACACCTTTTTCTCCAGTTTTAAGTGGGCAATCAAGCCATGCTGTGCATAGGGGAAATGCTGGAATAATGATATCATGATGAACATACATGTTTGAGTCACCATCGCTTGATTCCTCAAGTATCCAAACCTGCTTATACACATTAACCTCACCATCAAGAGAGAGAGAGAGAGATTAAAGCACACATTCTCAAGCTAGTTATACATGCCTCAAGATGACCCATCTCATCTTCAGTACGAGCACAAACTATGATGCCATCTTCTGCTTTTATTGCCATGTCCTCCAGGTCTTCTGAGTCATTATCCTGATAAAATGGGAAAACAAAATGTAATTTTAGAACTACAAGACAAAAAAAGAATGTAATTTGAACAATGAAAAAAGAGATGTCAAACTTACATCCTTAAGGAAGGGATCCACCTCATTACTGGGGTAGTAGGTGTCCCCGAGCCCCGTGCTGAACAGCTCAATTCCTGAAATCAACCAGGAACAAAACACATGCATGATTATGCATCTACGTGACATCTTTTGCATGAAATTAAAGCATGATACAATTCAAAAATAATTTTTGCAGAATGACTTAGAAAAAACAGCATGATCATAATTTTAATAATGTTGTCAAGCCAAGTCTAGTCTGAAGTTCAGCAGGGGGAATCAAAGGAGTTCAATACCTCCTCCAAGTTAACTAATAAAAAATATAAGCATGCGAATGTGCAGGATATACAAATATACCATCATCCTCTTCATCGTAATGTTCCATGTCAAGTTCCCTCAAACCATCAGTGATGTCCCTAAAATTTGTCCCTGAAGTTATGTCACTGGAAGTTCGGCCAACTGCATCTGCGGCACCTAATGCTTGGACAACTTTATCAACTTTTGTTGCAGCATCAGTATCCATATCTTCATCATCCTCCTCAGTCTCACTATTTCTCCTGGATAGACCAAAACCGTCGGAGTGTAGAATCAGCACAAATTTAACCAAAAAAGAAGATACATGTAATCTAGATCTTTGATTGCGGTAAGCTGAATCCTTACCATATTCTGTAATAAAACAAAGTTGACATAATAAAAAGGAATATGATTACTTCTAAAAAAAATGAAAATTCAGTGTGCTCCATCAGGGAAATATAATTAAAAATGAAGCAAAAATTAACTCTTTTCAACACCCAAATCCAGATGAAAGCATTAATCTTAGAGGACAACTTAACTTTCCAATAACTTTCACCATGGGGGAAAAAAAAATGAATTTGCAGATTATATCAAATGAGCCAAAAAGGAACCCTGAAAAGAACACCAGAATTATCTCTAAGCATGACCATCATTCCAGGATGAGGAAAAAAAAGAATCAAGAATTACCATCATCAAATTGGCCAGTTCATCCACTTCTAGTAAGATTTCAGAAAAAATGAAAATCCTACAACAGAGAAGTCCCATAGGAGAATAAAAGAAGAAATAGAAGAATTATTCTTCATGTATGGCAGCGAGTTTAAAAAGATGAGGGAACAAAGTTGACAAAGATGCTTCTGCCAACCAATGATCCTCACAAAAACAATTACCATTCCTAAGCAGTATGTACAAGAGGGGGAAAAAAAAGCGAGAGAGAAATCTGAAAGACAGACTTCCAAGAGCTTGCATGAGTCACATAAATGCTCCCCCTGGTATCTCACCTATTCTTATAAAAGATTATACTTACCTTTTATAACCTTGTGCTGAAGGAATTTTGTTTCTAAAAGAAGCCTTTGCAACCATTTCCTATTAAAGAAATGGTTTTAGACATCAAATTTCCAAGACTGAAACCACCTTAACTTTGGCCTTCTAACCATCTCCTGACTAACAATATGATCCCTCATATCCTCCCCCATGCCAAAATCTATCATCACCCTCTCCAATCTCTCTGCAATAACAACAGGATTTCTAAAAAGAGACAAAAAATATATAGGGACTCAAAAGACAAGTACTAATAACAGCGATGTGACCCCCCGACTCAAAAGCCAAGTACTAATGACAGCGATGCGACCCCCCACTTCCAACCCTCTAAATCTTTTATGCACGCACTCCACCCAGGATCCCAAAAAGATGAAGATCTAAGATCACCCCAAAAAGGAGGACCTAAGTAAGTCAAAGGCCAGGACAAAGGCGAACAAGCTGCCAGAAAACTGAATTCTTATTTTCATGATGGTGGTGGTAGAATATCACTTTACCTAAATGCTTAAGCTGTTAGGTAGTGGGCCAACAATGTAAATCAAGCTTCAACACTCCCCTGCACATGCAGCCCAACAGCAAATGGAAAGATAAACACACAATAAAAAACACACATGCCAGGGACTACAATAATTTTAAAAACACTGTACACGGAGAGATGAACACTGCACAACAAATGCAGGCAACAAGACCAGAACCCAGGACCTCCTAGTA
The DNA here is from genome assembly GCF_029873635.1 of Malania oleifera. NCBI lineage: Eukaryota > Viridiplantae > Streptophyta > Magnoliopsida > Santalales > Ximeniaceae > Malania > Malania oleifera. The sequence goes on from NC_080424.1 coordinate 8,151,757, forward strand.
ACAAACTTTGATGCCATGTTAGAATACCAATTTACATAAAAGCTTAAGTTTTTATGGACCAACAATGTATGTCAAGTTTTAGCACTATGTTTTTATTTATTTATTTATTTTTGATGGAAAAGAAACTATAAAAAGAAAATAAGGAATGTACAAGAGGATAAGAAATCCTTCAAACCAAAACAAAATTGAAAAACTAGAAAACAAAAACCAAAAAAACAAAAAAAAAAAAACAGAAAGGCCCTAATCAAACTAGCAAAGCTATCAAATTTCTCTGCAACTACCCACAATGAAGCTAGATCACAAATCAAATCAATGCATAAAACCTGATCTCAGAATATACAAGCATTCCTCTCTAACCAATGCTCCCTACATGACAATAAAAACACTTAGAAAAAATAACATTTACCGTTTGCCAACCGCTAATGCTTGAACCATTAAAATACTTACTGGAGCTTCCAAAAACATTTTTATATAGAAAAAGACAAGATTTCATTAAAGAAAAAGAAGAAAACATAAAAGAAGAAACAGCAATAAAAATAACACTGCCTTCAAAACTAATTATGGATCCAAAAAGGACACCCCTTTAAAACAATCACCTAAGGACCAAAGAGAAGCCAAGTAATGAATCCTTTCGTATGGAAAAGGACAAATGACCTCCTTCCCTGTAAAAATACTCTCATTCCCTTCCAATCAAATATCCCATAAAACTGCAGAGAACACACAAATCCACAAAATTAAACCATCTCTACTCTTCCCAAAGGCCCAAAGCCTGTAACAGGAATATTCAACAACTCCACTCTCAAACCCTGGCAAACCTAATTCTCTTCAAATAAACCAAACAACTATTCCAAATCCCCCAAGAGAGTGAGCATGCAAAAAAGGGAAAAAAATGAGATGCAAATATTAAGCTATTTGAACATAAGATACAAACATCTTCACTAGCACCTTCAAAGGCCTCCTACTCTGCAACAAATTGTTGGTGTTAACTCTATTAGGATAAACCATCCAAATAAAAGCATTTATCTTAGAGGGGACCTTGGCTTTCCAATCGTATAATGAAGAGGAAAGGCAATAAAGTTCCAATTAAATGCTCAAAAAAAGATTTACAACCATAGACTTGTAAAAAAAACCCAAGCACCGTAACAAACTCCCCTCCCCCACATTTGAGAGAAGGTATCCATCCAACAATATCAAAGAAGAGAGTTCCTCAACCTCCCTATCATTTAGAGACCTACAAAAAACATGAAAAACCCTAGAAGTAGACCCATTTTAGGTAAGAAAGGAAGTAATGACATCATCATGCACCAAAGAGCGATGGTATAAACGAGTAAAAGGGATGAAAAGTGCAGAATTCCCCACCGAAGTGTCTTCCCAAAAACAAATCCAAGACATGTATAAGGAACAAATAAACAAAACCTCAGAGCAATACACCTCCAAGGAGAACATCTTATTCCCAAATTAGTATCCCATAAATAACCTGAATGCTAAATTTACTTTTTATTACTTTAGGTCAAAGGGAGTTCAATTTCTTAAGTTAGTGAAGAGAGAAAAGAAGTTCAAATGTAGGCCATAACAGTATAAGTGCCCCTTACCTTAAACTTGACCTCGCCTTTTATAGGTGAGCCTTCCCTAGTTTAAATGCTATTTATAGGGCTAAGATCTTTTAATTGGGAGGTTACAACCCTTCATTTCCCTCCATTTTTTTTTGCACACCCTATTTTACCCCCACAGCAACCCTTTGACTTCCTTATCTTGCTAGTGTATATTTTTGCCCCCTTAAAAATAACCTTTTTTTTTTTTTTTTCCATTACCCTATAAAATTATACATATTAAAGAGAACTTCAGACATCACCAAGCAAGCATCACTATTTTAGGCCTACTTATCAAAACTCAAGGAACGAGGCTGAATAGAAGCCATCAGATCTCTCTTGGAGAAATCCTGTCAAATTGTATATCTACATGACCCACAAAATTCTATGAATTCAACAAATAAATTAAGAAGCAAGTTATCCCGTTCCAAAACAAAAAGTTATTAGTTATCACCTAAAAAAATGCTTTAAGGAAATTTCACTCCTTAAAAATATAAGCTTCAGTCATTTGGTCATTATTGTTAGATTACCACTTTACCTAAAAACTTAAGTTGTTAGGTTGTGGGCCAACAATGTATATCAAGTTTTAATACTCCCCCACACGTGCAGCTCAATAGCATGTGAAGAGATAAACACATGATAAATAGCATCCATAATAAGGAATGCAATATTTTTTTTTTTAAAATTGCGGGCAACAAGACTAGAACCCAGGACCTCCTAGTAACCAGCTTTGATACCATGTTAGATTACCACTTTACCTAAAAGCTTAAACTGTTAGGTTGTGGGCCAACAATGCATATCAAGCTTTAACAATTATGCTTCTTTTATTTCATTCCAGAAGTCATATTCTTTTGAATTGTAATCACTCTCCTAAATTTTTCTTATTTCACCCAGGTATTCAGAGTTCTTTTGTACTATTATCACTCTTCTCCTAATTTTTCATTCTTTGCATAGACTCATAAATATTTTTTTCTTCATTAAATTTTGGTTAAGATGCTATGAAAAGAGGTAATAGAAATTCACATTACACATCCACACACTAAAAACATAAAGTTTTTATGGTTTTCGCTGCTATTTTCGATCAAAAGGGGAATAATAAAGAAGCAGAACAAGTGATATGGCATGTAAGTAATCCAATTCAGTTCACTAAAATGCACTCTAACAAAATAAAAAGAATCAAGGGAGGAAAATAACATTTCTCAATCCTCATGTGCAACACCAGCCTGGGTAAAAGAAAAAAAGAGAGGGCAATGAGAAGCTTTACCTCCCATCTAAAGCTTCACACTTCAAGATCTCATCAATTTCCTCTTTTGAAGGTGGCTCCGCCACATCGGGAAAAGACTTTGCGACCCCTTTCCGGACCCATGAAATTGCTGCTATCATTTTTGACAGCAATATTTTAATCTAGAGAGAGAAACCTCAAAATATGAGAACGGCTATCCAAGCATATCAGAATGTATGTACTATACTAAAACATAAATCCTTGTACCAGTAAATTCATTTCGAAGGTAGCAATGTAATTCACTGATAATTCCAAAAAAAAAAAACTAATAGAGGAATCATGAAAACCAGCTAGCATTGGGGGGCTATCAGTTTTCATTGGATAAAGTAGCAACATCATCACAAACGGAAAAACAAACATATGGCGGGCAGTCCTCTTCCTCAGTTCAAAATCAAAACGTTAAGAAGAAGAAAAGGAAGAAGAAGAAGAAGAAGACGACGACCCTGCGCATTTGAGAGAGAGCGAGTGAGAGAGAACATACATGTGATGGTGCGCGACGCAACTACTGGAGGACGCTAATAAATGATAGTGGAAGAAGATCGTGCACCGCCGGAAATTCCAGCAGCTTGCTGGTTAGCCGATTGCCGACAGCAACTTCAAGGGTGCCGTAGGGAGAGAGACCCGGGGGGGCGGGGGGGGGGGGGGGGTGGTGGGCGCTATGTCGCGGGACGGCTGGGGAGGGAGAGAGCGTGCCCGCGGAGCCGTTTTAGGGTTTTTATTTTTTAAATTATTTTTAACAAAATAATTGTTTATTTATTACTTGATCACAATGTTAAAAATAATGAAAATAATAAAAATTAGTAACGAAAATTAAAAATTAGGAATTAAAAATTAAAAATTGAACATTAACGCATGGTTGGTTACTGTTTATAAAATTAACAAAAATTAAAAACTCGATTAAAAAATATTTATTTTTTTCATTCAATCAAATAATAATTAAAAATGTAATTTAAATAATAAAAATTAAAAATAGCACAATTAAAATAAAAATTATCATAAATATTTTACTTGATTATTATATTTCAAGGCTCACTTTTAACTACAAGAATAATATAATATACATGAAAAAATGGAGAAATAGTAAATTATTTTTCAAAGAACCTAATTATTTTTTAAGTTCGCATGGTCATTTTATTTGATTTTAATTAAAAATTATATGTTATGATTGATTTAATTCACAAACCTTAATTATTATAGTAGAGCCAGAAAAATATTTATTTACATTGTTAATTATTTTTCTTATTTTCATTTTTGTACAATGAAGAAAGAGGTCATAAAAACATGCTTATTTACATTGTTAATTATTTTTTTCATTATTGTTTTTCGATTGTTTGGGAAAAAAATTAAAAATCAAAACATTATGGTTTTCAAATGTTTTTAACAACTTGTTTCAAAATATTTAAATATTCAAAATTAATTAAAACTGTTTGAAAATTTAAATGGATCCTGAGATATAGGCATCTAAAGGTTTAGGCTAAGAAGATTCCACATATCATATTCAAAATTTTGATTTAGGTTTGTTTATGATTGTTCCATCTGTGTTTGGTCTTTATGATCTTTATTGTTGAAAAGATCAGTTATGTAAAATACAATATTTGTGTGTTGTTAACTTGCACTTGTAGTATATGATGGATTGCCATGTGATGTTTCTATGATACAAGGATATTAGATGTGACGCCTCTCATAGGTTTTGGGCTTCATAAGGAGAGGGGAGAAGTCATGCTTGCTATAATTTGAATAGTTGGGTAGGAGGCTCATTACCTAATTATCTTTTGAATTTTGGTTTTAGGGCTTAATGGAAATTAGAATCTAGGAAATAATCTTATGTTTTGTGGTTCCATATTGTTTAAACGCTAACCAATAAAAAAATGTCACAAATATTTTTAAGCACTACATATATCTTTCTCTATTAAGCTTAGTTTTTTTATTTCATAGTATACAAAATGGGAATTGAATCGAAACACTTAGTTTTATGAATTTTCAAACCAAACCAAACTAGGTAACATAAAAAATCGATTAATTTCAATTTAGATTAATATAATTCGATTAATTACAACAGTTTCACCATTGTTCCCTTACATCACTAGTTTTGGCTATTCCTACTACAAATATGTATGCTCACACTTTTGTGATTATAGTGAGTGGAAACTCACTTTCTCACCTTTACATGCACCATTGATGCATTTACACTTCCTATTGCATGCCCAAGCATAAAAATCAATTTACAATTCCAAATCAAGTGATGCATATAGAGAATTAATGAAGTGAGGACTTGCACTAGAGGGCCTTTGAACCAAATGGCTTTTGACTACCCTTCTTGAGGCTTGAATGCTCGAGATTGAGGGTTGGCGAAGGCTTGAAGGGTTGACTATCCTTCCACATAATGATTATAATGGTTGTTTTGTGTTATGTTTTATTTTAAGTTTTGTTTTATTTGGGTTTGTTTGTTGCACCAAATTGTATTTTGGGTTTTGTTTTGTTCTAATTATGGGTTGGTCTGCTTAGTGCTTTCGAGTGAATTTTGGTTTAGTTCATAGGGTCAATATGGTCTATTTTATTTAGGTGGACTTGGATTATAAATGCCTTAGTTTCACTTGTTAACGCCGAAGGAGCCCACGAGTGGGATTGATACACATGAGTGAACACCAACTTAACCTAAAAGTTTAAGTTTATTAGGTTTTAGGTTCAATCATGTGTGTAAGCACCCATCATCTACTCAAATTTTTCAGTGTGGGACAAACTTACGAGTAGAATTCTTAACAATCCTTTATTAACTGGCACTCCGAGCAAATTTAAGAGCATGTTTAGTTGTAAAAAATATTTCTTAATTTTTATTTTTATATTATTATTATTTAGTTTTTAAAGTTTCTTATTAAAAAAAGATAAAAATAAAAAAAATAGAGTTTACTTAGTTGTACTAAACCATTTTTTTCCCTAAATTTTAAAATAATTACAAAAAATAAAACTTGAGTTTTAAATTTTTTTAAAATTAATTAATATGTGAAATCATGTGTGGGATTTGAATTTGAATTTGTGTGAATTTGGAAGAACTCTAATAGAAATTATGTTATAATTCACACAAAGTTTACATCCAAAGTTTGAATTTCAGGCTCCTAAACATAAAGTACAAAATTAGAAGTTTTAAAAGTAATAAAAAGATGTTTTTCTAACTTTTCAGTACAAAGACTAGCAAAATGGTAAAGACTTTACAAAGAGTCGTGGAGGGGGGGGGGGGGAAATGGAGAGGCATTTTGGGGGTTGGGAGGTCCAACAATGGTCTACAAGATTGGTGTAGTGGGCGCTAAAAGAAGCCAATGAACAGTGGTTGTGCAGTGGTGTTGAAGATGAAAAGGGAGGGATCAGCTTTGGAAACTTGAAAACAAAACTCACTTAACCAAGACCTGAGCTGATCAAACCAAGCCCTTGGAGCCTGCTTCAATCCATAAAGAGCTTTGTGAAGCTTACAGGCATAGGTAGTGTTGGGCTTTTGTGGAGCCTAGTTGTGTTTTAATTTGAATGATGACCTGACCTCTACTTAATTAGAGATTTCTATCCTAAGGCTTAGTCCATAGAGTGAAGGACCCAAGCCGCAATGCTCATGGATTAAGCGGCGCAAGCCGTACTCGTGGGGGTCCGGGGGCAACGCCCTTGGGAAATTTTTTGGAGCCCATTCGGAACGGAACCCTAGGCGCAACATATAAAAAGGATTGCTTTCTGGTGATTAGGGTTGGCGTGGTTGTACCTGCGAAAGAGGGAGAGGGAGAGCATTGTATCGCCGCACTCTTTGTGTTTTCTTCCTGATAATATTGAAATCCCTGCAACTCCGTGGACATAGGCAAAATTTCCGAACCACGTAAATATTGTCTTGTGCGTGTGATTGATTTTTCTTTGGCGTTATTTTTCTTCTATTTTGTTTCTCATAGGTTTCGGGAATTTGTTCTTTATTCCCAACAAGTAAGATGAGCAGGATCCACAAAACCCTGAGGTTGTTGCATGAAAACATCATCTGTGAGATTTCCATGTAAGAATGCACACTCAATGTCAAGTTGGTGTAATGGCCAGTGCTGAGACACAACAATAGAAAGAATGAGACAGATTGTGGAAGGTTTGACGACGGGACTAAATGTTTCATGATAATCAAGACCAGGCGACTGATGGAAGCCTTTGGCAACAAGTCTGGCCTTCCGACGCTGAAAAGAACCGTCGGCATTGGTCTTGGTTCGATAAACCCAGCGACAACCAAGGATGTTGAAAGAGGGATTTGGTGGGACAAGCGACCAAGTACAAGTGCGGGTTAGAGCATCAAATTCGTGAGCCATTGTTGCACGCCACTGGGAAAATTTCGAGGCGACTGTGTAGCTCGAGGGGTCGTCCGGAATGGGAACTATGGTGAGGAGGCATTGAAGAGCTAGGTAGGGTACGGTGCCACGAGAGAATACTTTTGAGCTGGAGGAATTAGTCTGGGACCGAGTGATGATGGGAGATCGAGGAGAGATGAGGATGGGTGGAGCAGCAGGGGGGTTGGAGGGTGAGGGGGAAACATGAGTTGAAGAGTTAGGGAAAGATGAATTAGGGTTTGAGGTGGGAGCTGGGCCAAGTATAGATGGAGGCGAGGCAAAAGATGGGCTGACAGGGTGTAATAGCGGGGCTGGGCCGAGAAGAGAGGGAGAAAGAATGGGTAAAGGGGCTGGAGGGGTTGAGGTGGGCTGGGTAGGGATTTTGGGTTGAGAGTGAGCGAGAGGAAAAGATGATTCGTCAAAGGTGACATCACGAGAAATGTAGAGTCTATTATTTGAAAGATTGAGACATTTGTAACCCTTGTGAGAGGAGTTGTAGCCAAGAAATAAACAAGGGGGACCGAAAATTAAATTTGTTAGGGAGATATAGGCGAAGATTGGGCCAGCAGAGACAACCAAAGACCTTCAAAAAATTGTAATCGGGGTAATGATTAAACACCATTGAAAAAGGGGAGCAATGGTTTAGGGTAGGGGTGGGAAGACGGTTAATTAAGTAAACAACGGTCTCGAAGGCATCAGCCCAATAAGTGAAAGGAAGTGATGCTTGGGCCAAGAGAGCAAGCCCAGTGTCAACAATGTGGCGATGTTTTCGCTCAATGAGTCCATTTTGTTGATGAGTGTGAGGACAAGAGAGACGATGCTAAATGCCCAATTTTTGACACATAGAGGATACATGTTTAAATTCACCACCACCATCAATTTGGAGTGTAGTTAATTTTGTGTTAAACAGTCGCTCAACAAAGGGTAAGAATTTGGAAAATATTTGAATGACATCAGATTTTTGTTTAATAGATAATAGCCATGTAAAACGGGAATAGTGATCAACAAAGGAAACATAATACTTGTAATCCAAACGAGATACAAAGGGGGATAGGCCCCAAAGATCAGAACAAACTAATGCAAGGGGCCGCTGATAGACAGTCTGACTGGGGGGAAAGGGGAGTTGGTGGGACTTTGCAAGGGGACAAACTAGACATAAGAGGGAGCCTTCAGAGGTGCAATACTTCAAGCAGTTGGTGTGTAGAATGCGACGGACGAGAGCTAAGGAGGGATGACCCAATCGGTGATGCCATTGTTGGAGGGAAGTGTGCTGACTGACATGAGTGGAAGGAGAGGATGGCGGAATGGGAGGAAAAACATAGAGTTTGTCACAAGTTGGCCCGGTGAGGAGGATTTTCTTCGCCTGTGAGTCCTTGACAGAAAAATGAGAAGAATGAAATTCAAAAAAGCAGTTATTATTAGTGTAGAATCGAAGAACTGAAATGAGATTCTTAGTGATAGATGGAACATGAAGGAGATTTTTGAGAATAAAGGGAGAAGAAGTAGAAAGAGAGGAGTCACCGAAATTGTGAATTGGAAGTCCAGAGCCATTTCCAACCTTGATGTTATCAACACCATGATATTGTTCTGCAAAGAGGTTCAGATTCGATAAATCATGGGCAATATGGTGAGTGGCAGCAGAGTCAGGATACCATAAATTGTCTGAAGGTGAATCTGAGGCAGTGAAATTTGCTGAGAAGTTGCCATGAGGTGAGTCATATTGAAAGGCATGATTGAATCTGTTTCGGCACTGAAGTGCCATATGCCCAAACTTGTTGTAGATCTGGCAAGTTGGGCGAGTGGTGGAGAATTGCTGGGATGAGTGGTTAACAGTATTGCGAGCTCCATGATTGTGAGAGAAGTGTCTCCCACGACCACGACCATGTCTACCAGCACGATGAAAGGGGCGACCTCGTGAACCAGTAGCAGAGGTGAAATTTGCAGAGAGTTTTAAAGACTGAGGTGTGACTGTGGAGACATGGGAAAGACGATTTTCATGGATGAGAAGTAGTTGATATAGTTCATGAGTGGACACGGGATCAGTTCTGGTGGTAATGGAAGTGACGAAGGATTCATAGGAGGGACCAAAACCATTTAAAATGTATGAAACCAGCTCTTTGTCAAACAATGGATTTCCAGTTGCAGCAATGGAATCAGCAAGACACCGGACTTTGCCAAAAAAAATGAGATTGAAAGGTCCCCGCGAGAAAGATTGGTGAGTTGAAATCTGACTTGAAACTCTCTGGCTTGTGAGTGACAGGAGAACATGGTAGAGAGAGAGCACTAGAGGTCTCGAGAGGTTGAGGAAGAGAATACATGGCCAAGAATAGAGTCGGAGAGTGAAGAGAACAGAACACTGAGAACTAGTTGATCAGTGCGTCGCCAGACGAAGTATGCAGGATTAGATCTGGGTGGTTGTCCGGCAAAGCCAGGGAGAAATTCCGACAGAGAGGAGGTTGATCCATCAACATAGGAGAAGAGATCTTGGCCCTGTAGATATGTTGTAATCTGAGCTTTCCAAAGAAGATAGTTTTCTGTGGTGAGTTTGGTTGTGATGATGTGAGAGAGAGAAGAAGCTGAGGGAGATGCAGGGATAGAAGAAGAAGAAGAGGACAGCTCCATGGATCTCGACTGCTCTGATACCATGAAAGAAGCCAATGAACATTGGCTATGTAGTGGTGATTTTATTCATATGCGAAGCTCTTTATATACACTTACAGAGGGAATCAAAAAAAGAATAAAAAATGGTTACAAAACAGAAAGTTACAAAATAGAAAGGAATAATCTGTTGGAATTTAGCTGGGTTTGTTATAACTATTGATAGGCGCTAGGCAAAGTCCAACTTCTCCAATGTTAGAGAACCTGAATCTCGATCTCTCGACCTATTCTTTTTTTTAGGGAGGGGGGGCTTTGTCAATAAAATTAAAGGGGCAATATAAGCGCAACATTCAGTGCAAGAAGTGTTTTGAAGGTGTCCTTTTTTGTGTCAAAAAATGTCTCGGTCATGCGTAAAAATAAAAATAAATAAATTAAATTTCAGAACTTATTGGATACATGTCAAAGAGTGTCAAGTAGGTATCGATATCTAATACGTGCAAAATACCAACACTTCAGAGTTTGAAGTATGGTGTTTACTGGTTATGAGGGCTGGCTCATGTGTTTAGGCTGGGTTTTGTTTTATCTGGGCTTGTTTATTGGACCAAATCTTATTTTGGGTTTTGCTTTGTTTTAGTTTGTGGGTTGGTCTACTGCTTTGGGCTAGACTTTGGTTTAGTTCCTGGGTCGGTCTTGTTTGTTTTATGTGTAGGTGGGCTTGGGTTATAGGGGTCCTGGGTGCCATATGGGTGTCCGTGGCGGCATCTACACATTCCCAAACAATCAAGGGCTCTTGTTATTTTTACATTTTAAAATTTTCTTTTTTGTAATTTTCATGGATTTTTCAATATGTAACTTTTTAGTTTTCCAATTAGTAATTCTCGTGTGTTATTTATTATGGAAGCATGAATGCACAAGAAAGATGGGAGGGATGAGAGTGGGAACTTAAAATTTGAGAGAGAAACAATCCTAAATGCACACTACCCCCACGAGGCAGAAAATATTTTCACAAAGGGGGGTCAAAACAAAAGGAAAATTAAGATTTATATTTTGCAAAACATCAATTCAACAACAATTAAAAACAAAAGGCAATTAGAAAAAAGTAAGAATAAAAATCCTTTGTTTCAATAAGTTATCATTGGATGAAATACAATGACAACAGTAGTTTTTGTTGAGACCAAGTATAGTTTAGATATTAATCAGGTGTTGTTCATGGATTTCTCAAGCGTAAGAATACTCCTGAGCTCTATTCTAGAGTGTAGACTAATGCTGCTATTTTAATTATAGCCTTTTGAGAATGATTATGCAATGATAATCATTTTAGATAGCCCAATATACCAAATCCCCATCTTCCATACTTTAAAAAAATTATTTTATTTTTTACCAGGCACCACACGGGTTTGATTAATTGCCTAAATTGAATTGGGTATCCAAGCTAAACGTACTGCAATTTGCACTAGTCAGAGCATAGAGATTGATACGATGAAAGACAATCTGAGATGGGTAATGAGCTACTGAGTTGCTGCGTGCCCCCAGCCAATAAACTTGCAATAAGCCAAAAACATTGCCCCTCGTATATAACTAATCAACTTATATAATTTTTAATGCAGGTTTAGTTTACTTATTAGGTTTGTGTTTCATTCAGTCAAATTCAGATGATTTAAAAAGTCAAAAATGGACTCTCATTTTCTTGCACTTAATGATATTGTTCATGGAAGCTGGTTTGTAGTACAACAAGTCCTTATCATTCCCTTGATTCCCAGAGATTCTTGTCTCATTCTCCATTACTCATAATTAACCATAGCAGATTAAAGACAAAAACCATGAAGGAAGAAAAATGTGATAACAACTTTCTTCAAACAGATGGTGTGCACTCCAAAAAGGAGCAGAAACTAACCGTTCAGGGTTTCCTCGAAGTCCCCCCCCTTCACCAGCCCACCCAATATGAAGGAGCCGTAGAAAGGGCACTTCCAAAAAGTCGCAGTACTCAAACCCTTTCGCCCAATCCATGACACCCATAGTGAGAGGGGTGGCAGCAACGGCGGTGGCGGCGGCGGCTCCATCGCCTCCACCACCAATCTCACAAGCGTGGATGGCCCGCGCATGGGCATAGATTCCATCATTATCATCATTATTGCAGGGTGATATTGAGTCACATTTGAAGAATCTTGAACAAGATCCACACACCATCTCCCCTTTTTCCTCCCGTCCGTCCGTTGCCCGGAAAGCAACTCAACTTTATTATCATTGCAAACTTGGAACAATGACCATTGCGAATTCCACACATTGGCGGCTTGCTTTGCGTTGGTAGCAAGTGTCAATTGATAATTACTTATACCAAAGCATATTCCTGATGATATATTTCTAATTAGTCAAAACATGTTTATAATTATGGATTTGTCACATATTGAAAAAATAAAGCGTAGGATGGGTGTTTGTATAATTAGAAAATTGTTTTGACAAATTAGATTAATTAGAAATATATCATAAGAAATATATGATAATTCTTCAATTTTCTTATGATATATTTCTTTCGATAACTGTTTAATATGCTTTCTTTTTTGCCTAATTAGATTAATTCTTTTGACTGCAAGGTCTTTTAAATTATTTATTTCATTTTCTTTCATTTTCTCAATAAATTCAAATGATACTTCTTGACCATCTATTTGTGTACGAATACCATTTTCATTAATTTGAAATGGATAAATCAATGTAAAAAATGTTGTTCCAAGAATAATTTCTTATTACATATTTTTGACAAGTATGAAAATAGTTTTTAGAAAAATTTCTTGATTACAAATATCTACGTTTGAAATTTTGTATTATATTTGTAGTCTTGTATTATTTGCACCATATCATTGTGTTGTAGTTTTCTCATAGTATTAAGTTGGGATTAGTCCTTCTTGCACACAATTTATGTATGCTCTGGTGTCCAATAAGGCCCAAGCAATAAGAACAAATGTCTTATTAATTATAATTTTAACCTCTGTGTACCACTTATGTATATTGACTTTTGATAAGTATCCTAAAAATGCTTCTTTCTCAAAGTCAACTTGAAAATTATTTGCTTCATCTTCTTTTTTATCTTTTGTTTCAATTATGGCTTTTCCTTTATCACATAATGAATGAACCTTAATTTGTAACTTTTTCATTTATGATTTTATCTTGTTTATCTCTTCCTTTGTATTATTTACTTCTCGTTGTAAATCTTGGGTAGTTGGCTGATTATTTGTATTACTGACCAAAATTTCTTTTTCCCTATAATTGTTGATAATTTCTATAATGTCATATTCTTTTCGAAACTTAGGTTTTTCTTCTTTAATTAACTACTCTTTTAATTTTGTTAGATATTTATTCTTAACTTTTAGATCATCAATATGTTCAATCATTTCTAACATTACTTCACTTTCTTTTGAAATTACATTAACTGATTTTGAACATTTTGTTACAAAAATAAAATTCAACTTCTTCATTACATGATTCTTTATTTGACGATTCTAAATAATTTGAGGAAGAGGTTTCCTTTACCTTATGAATAACTTCTTTTGATTCTAGAGATGATTCAGATGATAAATCTTTCGATTCACTACTTAAGATTAAAGAAATCATTTTTCTTTTGAGTTCATCATTACGATTCAATTCTTTAATCTCTTGTTTAATTCTACAGTCTTTTGCATAGTGTCCTTTTCTTCCACATTTGAAACAAGTTATTTCCCTTTTATCTTTATATTTTGTTTTACTCTTTGTTTGCCTAGAATCTTTTGAATAATTTTTCTTTTTCCTTTTGTAGTAATTTTTGTCATAATTTTTATAATACCTTTTAAATGGTTTTTTATAATAATTCTTTTTATGATGCTTATGTCCTTTTGATGGAACTTGGATTCTTTCATACCTATATTGAGTACAAAAATCTCCTAATTCTCCTATATTCTTTTTAAATTCATTCTTCATTTGGGATTGTATTTTGAGTTCATTTGCACAATTTTAGACCCCCATGATTTATAGCACTTATTATTTGTCCATATGTAATTGCTGTATAATTTAATGTTATGATATCATTAAACATAAATATGTAATATTAAACCATCACTATTAAAATTTGTATTATATATAATAATAATATTATAATATATACAATTAATATAGTAGTGCTAAATATTAATATATTATGATATAATGGTGATATAATTATTGATTTTAATCTTAAAATAAAAAAAATAAAATATTTATTATTATCATTAATTACAAATATATATATATATATATGATAATAAAATTTAATAATGATATAGTATACGAAAAATATAATACTATTATATTATATTATATTATATTATATTATATATATATATGCGGGTGCATAATAAATATGACATAAATTTAAAAAATAATATTCATATGATGTTAAATATAATACACAATAATATAATATATCTTATATATATATCTAAAAACTAATATTAAGATCATGATATCATTAAATATAAATATATGATAATATTTTTAATATAAAATATTATAACCCTTATTATTAATATTTATGCTATATGTAATAATATTATAACAAAAAATAATAGATTAGTATTAAATTGTAAAATACTATGACATAATTATGGTATAATTATTTATAATATTATTATATATAATCTTAAAATAATATAAAATATTAATTATTAATATTGTTAATACTTAATATAATTATGTAATAGTAAATCTAATAATGATATAATATACAAAAGAATATAATACTATTATGTAATGAAATAAAATCTTACGGTTGTTTTTTATTATATTATTTTTTTACATTAAATAATAAATTATGTTATAATATTATAATACATGAGATTTCTATTTCTGTTTAATAATAAAATTATATATTAAAATATAATATAATTATAAAATATAAGATAAAATGTAATATTAATAGTATAGTTAACAATAAATATGATAAAATATAATATGCAAATTATATCAAGTACATGATTATTAAAATGTTTTATTGTAAAAATTTAAATTAAGTGAATGAACTTTTTATACTATAATGTCATCATAAATAAATTTGACTTATTTTTCGATTCCTATGTTTATATATACCAAATATTATAATACATTTTTTATTCCGATTCTATGCTGAACCAAACATTATAGAAGAATCTGAAATTGTATTTTTGATTCCAGTTCCGAGTCTGATTCTAATTCTATTTATAAACCAAATAGTACTTAAATGGTAGTGGAAATTTGTAGGTAAATACGTCTATGATATTTGTTTTTATTGTTCTAATTTAATATTGACAATCAAGATTGTGACAATAATAAGTAGTTTGCTGGTACGTGAATTCCTATGTAGAAGAACAAGCGGGGTGAATATAGTTTGGTTTTGGAAAACTCTCCAAAGCTTAAGTTAATTAATAGAACAATAGTAAAGAGACTTACAAATCGAGCTAACTTATACTTGGCTCCCATTAACTTCTAGGGTGGGATTTTTGAGATCTGCCCCTTTATCACACTTAATGAGCCAATGGCGGGCCATAATTTTGTGAAAGTGGGATCGAGATTATATTTAAATTGAAAAAATCATAAAATTTTTTATATTGCTCTCACATTTATTACACTTTGATTAAAAAATTTTATTTAATCAAAATTTAAATTTGTCTATATATAATAAATAATTTTAATTATATTTATAACATTAATATTTGATACTGACATGCACTATTTAAAAAATATATATATATATTTTGGACATATCCTATCCTTGTGAATTTGTTAATTTAATGCCTAAAATTTAAAGAAAAAACAAAAAAAAAAACCATTTTATCCAAAAAAAAAAGGCACATATATTATATACACAATTTTTTTTGTATATATATCATACAAAAAATAAAATGGAATATATTCATTTAAAAAATAAATGTGAAAAATAAAAAAAATATTGAAACCTAACTATGTCAATGTTACTATAAACTTATGAAAAGTTATTTTTATTTAGTAACCATATTTGTTTTCTGTTGTAATTTATTGTGATATCAAAATAATACAGTTTAGCAAATTTTATTAAAATATAAAAGCAAGCTTAGTTGAAAGAGAAGTTGAAGTAAAGTAATATTTTTGAGGTTAGAATGGTAATTTGGGTTTTTTAGTGTTTCATGTAACGGAAGAGTAAATGAATATTTAAAAAATTTTGTAAGATATTCTAGTTATATACCTTAATGGAAGATAATTTGCTCTTAAAGATTTAGAACAACACCACATACATTGATCATAAAAACGATATATTCAAAATTTGGAACAAGATATATAGATATTTGTAAAGAAGATACAAAAATCAAATTGTGATGCCCAACCCAATACTCATCTAAATAATGGGGCTGCCCCCTAGTCACCCTTGAATTCATCGCAACATTTATAAGAGATTATGATTGTGTTTTGCACCCACTTTTCGAATTTACTGTAAGCATCACTATATTTAGGTTGTGATTGCCCATGCTTACCCTCTCATCATGCTATAGCCATTGTCCTTCTGTAGGGCATGTGCACACTTGCATGTGACTATTTTATTTTACTCTCATTAGTTGCCTTCAAGCCTATTGGTCAAAGGTGACTTTTCTTGTGGGTTGTTGGGGTTGGTCTAGTTTTAGGTTAGTATGAAGTGTTGTGGTTTGGGCTAATATTGAAGGTACCTTTTACCTAATGTGCAATGATCTTTGGGCGATTTTGTGTGCGGCGTATAGCTAATCATTAGCCAAGCACTTTGGTGGGGATTCCCTTAAGATTCATACATTAGTTTTACGTGTTCCTTAAGTGTTTATTTTATTTTATTTTAATTTCGGAGATCATATACACATATAGTGGACATACACCATTGTTTGGGTTCTTCATGCTTTTACAGCTTGCCATGTGTCAAGGGTGTCAAGTCTCTATCCCTTCTACATGTATTTAACGAGGCTTTGCTTCCTTCTCCTTTCTTCCTTAATTTTCATCTTCAAGCTTCTTATTTACTCTACTACTCCTATCTCTTACTCTAACTCTCATCTTTCTCTTGATGACCTCACTTTGAGGTCATTGTCCTTTCTTTTCTCCTTAGCCTTTGGGTACACTATTGGTGCCATCTTCTATCTTCCTTAGGTCTTGCTTTCAGTATTCTAAAGGGGTCCATATATAGTGTCGGTGTTTATTATCATTTCTTAGAGAGCTTCCCCCTCTTTTATGCATCTTCCTTATATTTTATTTTCCTTTTGAATGACAATAAGAAAAAAGGGGATCCTTGGTCTTTCATCATGGAGATTCAATCTATAATGACCTGATTTTAATGCCATTTTTTCCCCACATATATAAACTGTAAAATTTCACCGTTCTGATACCTTCTAATATAAACCATAACATCATCACGGACCAGGTAAGGACCGTGGAACTTTTATAACCATAAACTACCTATGCAACGGAAAGCGGAAAGCAAATACCCACATCAAATATATAAAATATCAGAGAGTCAGTATCTCTCCAAAGTACACATACTTAACCATTCCCAAAATACCTTCACCTGAACCTAGGGACTATTCAAAAAGTGACTTCCCAAAATACTTACCCTCTAAACAAGGCAGTACTGTAGTCCCCTCTACCTGCGAGCCTAATCTGCTCACCTATTTAGTTCACCTGAAAAAATATGAAATACTGAGATGAGACAACTCTCAGTAAGACGAAATATGCTATTACCAGTGTGTGGCAGATGAGTTTGCATATTGTAAAATCTGATTTAAAAGTACTACAAATAACTGAGTATGAGAAAACACGTATAAATAATACACAGTATAGCTCATGCCTATGTTGCTTCACATAAATTGTTTTTCTGAATATTCTATTCATAATACTTCTAATATTTATAGGTATGTCAACGATTTCTGTAAATCAGGGTATATATAATAACTGATAAAAATTCCCTAGATGGATAATTGAAAATCATGATTTAACCCCTTATGACAGGGTTGTGCGGCCTGCAGGAGGGACCTATCACTGGCTAGCCGACCAGGATAAGTCAACTGAACTTCGAAAGTCAGATCGGCCTCCTCAACCTTAACTGACGGGGAGCCTGTCCACAACATAGGCACAATCAACTACTGAAAATCCACATACTATCTGAGTTATGTGGTTGTACTTTGAACTGAAAATAGCTATATATATGTAACTGATATTTCTATATTACTGTTTTACCATGATTCTGATATAACTGAAATAACCATAACATGAAATAACTGATCTGTACATGCTGTGTAATCTGAATAATTGTATATCTGAATACTGAATATCTTAGGTGTTATGGTTTTGAAATCTGAAAATCATGGTATACTGAAAATGTTGTATTATTTTTTTTTCTGAATATATTCCATAAAATGTGATTCTGTAAAATCTGAGTATCTATCTATCTATAGATATTTTTACGTACAAATATATATATATATATATATATATATATATATATATATATATCGTACATCATGATATTCTGAAATTCGTATAAATTCAATCTAATAATATTTTCTGATAATATACTGTAAATCATGATATCTGAAAGCTATAAAAATATTATACTGTTCTGATACTAACTCATGCCACACAACTAAATATGAAGTTTCTGTACTGAAATCTATACTTTCTTGAAACACATAAACCTACTGATAATATTACTAATTTAACTGGCATAGCATATTTCCCTTACCTGACTATCTGAGTACTAAATGCTATTTACAATCTCACGCATGCGGCGTTCATAATTTCAACATCTTGAGATAACATACGTTTAATTTCCCAATCAAACAACTGAATTGACCTAGATAATTATCACATACATATTCTCCCCAAATCCACATATGCACAATTTTTAGACTATAAACCATTTATCATTTTACGTGGGTTCCTAAAATATCACCCACTGAGGTCCTCAACCCATGCTTGCAGGGTCCCAAAACACTTTATTCCTGAAAATATAATACCCTAATTTTAGTTAACAAAACTCCAGTATATTCTCATATAATACAAAATCTATGCTCAAATAAACCTGGTGATACTAAAAATACCCAAATAATCTACTTACCCTAGTTTTGGTATGGTTCCCAAACTTCTCAAATCAACATTTTGCTTCGTCTATGTTGTAGATAATCTCCCCAAGATCTCTGTGGTAGCTTCTGATGGTCAAACCGGGGAGAAACCGAGCCGAAATCATAGAGAGAAGGTAGAGAAAATGTATTTTAGAGAGAGAAAAAATTTTGCCTAAAATTCTCGTAGAAAAAAATGATTTTCGGCCTTATATAGAAAGCTTGTCCATGTGACCTCGTCAATGAACCACATCACCTCGTCGACGAGCACTTAATCCTTGTCGACAAGTTTCAGAACCTGAAAACAGCCTCTCAGTAAGTACTCGTTGACGAGATACGTGTCCACGTCGACGAACCCAAGAAGGATGCTCGTCGACGAGCGCCTTGCGTTCGTCGACGAGACCCTTAAGTCCCCTTTTAAAATTTCTTGTTTCTCTCTATTCTTTTTTTATTTAGTTGCTATAAATTCTCTGAGTCTTTACACAATCTCTAGTGCATCTTCATAAAAGAGAGACCAATGGAGGTAAGAGATTAATTTATAAAGGGCAATAGGCTTTTGACTACTTGAGAGGGGCCCCTCAAAGAGAAGCCAATAGTGTATGACAATTAGTACAACTAGCCCCCTATAGGGTATATTGAGTTGCCAAGGTGACACTCTATGGTTCTTTATTGTTGGATGCATGGTGCTCCATCATTCATGTAATGACTCGAAGAATAATGGTATTTAAATAATAAAGAGGGAGGGAAATGGAAACAGAAACAAAAGGAGGCAACAAACGTTGCACTTTAGATGTAATAACCCAGAAGATTTACACAAGGCCTCGTCAACAAAACCATGTCTCGTCGACGAGACTACACCAAGAGGGGTTTTGGGCAGTCTGAAATTCGTCGACAAGGAAGTAAGGTTCGTCGACGAAATCACTAAAGAACTCGTCGACGAGATGACATGTCTCGTCGACGAATCCGGGCCTATATATAGTAAAAACCTAAGTTAATTTCCAAAAAAATGGCGTAAATCTTTCTCTGTCTCTCCCTCCCTCTCTCTCTCTTTAAACGCCTCTCCCTCATTCTCTCTTCGATTTCAGCCCTGTTTCTCGCCGGATAAAAAATCCGAGGCCACCACGACGCTCCTAATGAAGTTTTCTGCAAGACTGTTGGAGCTGATTATTAGTGGAAGTGGTTTGAAATCCATACCAAATTCAGGGTAAGGTGTTTTATTCAGAATATTCTTTCCCTGCAGTTATAGGAAATGTTGTATGCAGGAAAATATTGATATTTTGTTCTGGGGGATGTCGCTTTCAGGATGTTGAGTGGAGAACCCTGCGGGTGTTGGGCTAGAGTATTGTTGGGGCTTTTCACAAACTAGGTAAGGGAAATATGCTATGCTAGGAGATTTACTTACGTGATCAGAAATTTTATATATATATATATATATATATATATGCATGTATACTAGTTATTATATAGAATATGAATTTTTTAAAGTATGTGTGGCCTGAGTAGATATTATCTAGATATGAAGTTTTATACCATTTTTCAGTATATCAAGTTATGCAGATATAGTTAGATATTTACAGATTTTATACAGACAGAATATGTATACATATATAGTTTTTATTTAGACGACTACACTGATAGATATATACAACAGTATATAGTTGTTTATTTAGATCAGTATATACAGTGTATATAGAAAGTTATGTTTTCCTAAATGCCATAACACTCAGAGTATACAGATAGATTATACAGACAGAGTATACAGACAAATTATACAGTTATAACATCAAAATGCTATAGATATTATGGTATTTACAGTTTATATTAATTGTGTTATGGTTATTTTGGAAACATAATGAAAATAGTGAAAAAAGTATAGTATATATGTATATAGTATCATATCCTTGTAGAAATATTATAGACAGATACAGTTACAAAGCATGGTATCGTTGCTATATAAAGAATAAAGTGCACCCACATATCTCAGATTGTGTGTGGGTATTGTCAAACTGTGCTCGGAGAGGATGCAGCTCCCCAGTTCGCTGGGTTTAGGGGGCCAGTTTGACGAGGTAGCAGCCAGTCCCGAGCTTAGGAGTGGATGCAGTTTGGCCAGGTTATGGTAGTGTAGAGTATGATGACTTACCTGGAGGGTCGACCAGAGTTAAGTCCCTCCTATGGGCCACATAATCCTGTCATGAGGGATCAAATCATGTCATACAGAATCCCTGGGAAAGAGCACAGTTATATATGTGTATATGTATACAATTTTACATCGTTTGTCATATGTAGTATGATATAGCAGTATGAATGATAGAAAGTTCAAATGGTACAAATATTTAAAGCTACTATACATGTGTTTTACAGATTTGCTAGATCATGCAGTTTTAAATACTATTATTATAGTTTTACGACTCGGTTGCCACACACTAGTAATAACATATTTCCACTTACTGAGTGTCGTCTCGCCCCATTACTTTACCACTTTTCAGGTGAGCCAGCTAGGCGAGCATATCAGGTTCGCGTAGAGAGTTGACTTGGTTACCCTGGTTGTAGGATAAGTTTGTGATAGGGTTTTTGTATTTTTGTGGTAGATGATACTGGAGGGAGTTATTGTATATGGCTATGGTATGAATGTACTGAATTCTAATATTGTTTGGTATATATGGTTGCATGACTTGTATATCCGTTGCGTAGATATGGTTATATATATATATATATATGAAATGGTGAGAATTTTGAGGTGTTTACAATTCAAGTAGTTGATAATAGGTTCATCCAACTTGATTTGTTGTATTCGCGTGACTGATAAGGCCTCTAGTTCATCTTTAATTTTGTATAGTCAATAATTCTTTACAATTACTGTCATTTTCCCCTTAGAAGTTGTAGCATTGTTAAATTGGAGAGAGCATCTACCTAGGCATTTTGTTCTTGAGGAATGGTTTTTCAGTGCAAGCCTTACTCATTGTTTTCTTACAAGCTCTTTCACCTCTAAGCCTTTAAAGGAGTTGGTTCACCGCTAGTTGGTGTTTGATGAAAGCTTCTACATGGTTGACAATCATAATTCGGTCTAGGTGCAACTTAGAGATAAGGGCATCATATTTCGCTTTGTTGTTTGTCATTTTGAAGCCAAATCAAAGAGCTAGTTTGGTGGTCCCCATGCAATGAATATTATGCTTACTCCCCTAAATTATCTATTGAAACCCATTTCAATGTAAACTTCTAGAGTGGATGAAATCAGTTTACTTTAATATTTAGGGTGGTGCACTTGACAATGAATTCAATAAGTACTTGAGTCTTTATGGCAAGCCATGCATGATTGATGTAGGATGTTAAACTGAGTTAACTCCATGGCTCACTTTGTCAACCTTCCCAATATCTCTAGCTTTTATAGGACTCATCTAATAGGCTAGTCTATTAACATGATCATTAAGAGAGTTTGTAGGGATTCTAATTTAACGATGCTAAGATTAGAGTGAATTCCATCTTCCCCATCCTTGAGTAATTTAGCTCTAGTCCCTTAAGGAGGTGATTTGTTACAGCAAACATAATGGTGTGTTAAGGCCTTATCTTGAACTAGGACAGTGCTAATTGTAACGACCCGAAGAATAATGCTATTTAAATAATAAAAAGAAAGGGAAATGGAAACAGGAACAAAAGGAGGCAGTCGACGACGTTGAATTTTGGATGGGATAATCCTAAGAAATTTTCCAAGTTTGGTCGACGAACATAGGGGCTTTGTCAACGAGGGTTCTTCAGGATCTCATTGATGAAGTTCTATCTCGTCGATGAGAAGATACCGAGAGAGAATTTTTGGAAGCTTGAAATTCATTAACTAGGGTTGAAGTTCGTTGACAAACTTTTTACAGGACTCGTTGACGAGGTGACGTGGCTCGTCGACTAATCCCGCATTATAAATAGGGTTAAACGTGATTTTTTAGTTCATTTTCTGCGTAGAACCTCGCTCTCTCTCATCCTTTGGTTACCTACCCTTCTCTCTAAGATTTCAAGCCGATTTTCTGCCGGTTCGACGATCTAAAGCCACCACGACACTCTTGGGAAAGTTCTCTGCAAGTCTTCCGGAGCGGATCGTCGGTGGGGCTGAGTTGGAAACCATCCCAAATCCAGGGTAAAACTTTTTACTCAGTATTTGGTTATTTGACAGTTGTAGAAAGTGTAGTACGTGTAAAAATACTGAACTTTAGTTCTGGAGAATGTTGTTTTCAGGGTGTTGAGTAGGGAACCCTGCGGGTGCAAGACAAATTTTCTTAGGGGCTTTTCAAGAATCAGGTAATGGATAAATTAAGCTAGTATTTTATAAAAAGTATGTATAATATTATAGCATTTGATTACAGGAAAATAAATATATTTATATATGATTTATATTTGGGAAAATACTGTTGAAAATGATGGTATGTTAAATATACAAAAAATCTGTTTAGTGTGGCATGAGTAGAAATTGTTATGAAATACTATTTTCTGGGAATGTGTTAATGATATGGATTTTTATAATGAAAAACCAGAGCATGGGCCGAGATTTTTATATATGTTTGCCGGCGTATAAGCCGAGTTATATGTATGATTTGCCAGCATACGAGCCAAGTTACGGAAATGATTTGCTAGCGTAGGGGTTATGCTATGGATATGATTTGCCGGCGTACGGGCTGAGCCATGGAAATGATTTGCCAGCGTATGGGCTATGCTATGTATATGATTTGCTGGCGTACGGGCCGAGTTATGGTAAAATGTGAAATACCGGTGTACGGGCCAATGATTTTCATGATATACGTTTATATGCAAAATGATATGATTGATTTGATAATTAATGATATGAAATATCCATGTTTCACAGTTTCAGTATATGTTATATGATATCATAACTTGGTTGGATTGGTCTAGGCTAGCACTTGCACGGTACCGTTGCTATGTGTCCATGGTCGTCATGATCATGATATTTGTGTTAACGCCGCTGTACAGAATGGTGTGAGATTGGATGGTTAATGTAGTTTTTAAGAAGTGTGTGAGCGCCCTTGGTATACGGACAGGTCTAGCAAACCCATCAAACTTATAGATTGTACTCTTGACTTGGAAGTGGTCAGCTAACCATTGTCAGGTCCCGCCTTCGGGCCACACAACCTAGTCATGTCGGGATAATACATGATAACAGCCAGCTAACCTACCAGGATTGTTTCCGTATTATTATATATATGAGATGAATTATGCTATGGAAACCATTATGTTCTGCCATGTTTGATTATACATGTCTCCCTAGAAATGATGTATATACAGTTTTACTGGTTATGTTTATGATTATATGTATATCACCGAAATGTTCACGTTGCCACACACTAGTGTTAGTTTATTTCCCTCATTGAGAGGTGTCTCACCGCAAAATTTAATAAACATTTCAGGAGCCCTTGATAAGAGAGCGGGGAAAGCCTCGCTGATCTAGTACTGTTGATCTGCCCTTCCAGAAGGGTAAGTGTTTTGACAGGGTCGGATTTATTTTGTGGGATAACCCTAAGATATCTTTTGGGTTGTGTACTGTGTGTATATAAATACAGTGATTGTAGTAACTCTGGTATTGTGATGTATGCTATAATGAGATGTATATGATTGTATGTTTCCTACTGCTTAGGCTTCCGCATTGTGTTTCTAATGTATCCTTGGTACCCACGGGTCCAGGTAGATTATGATCTGTTGAGTTTTGTGATATTGATTTTATTATATTAAAAAAAATGAGGAAGTTAAGCAAGTCGTCACACTAATGACTTGGGATGAAGTAAACAAATAGAGTGGAACAATTTTTATGTGTTTTGCTCTTTAAAATACTAGGGAGTGATCCTAAGAACTTTTTCAAGTCTTTGAAGGTTTGTTGGTATTGTTCCATCTATTAGATTTTGGGGTACCTTCCTGTAATATTGATAAAAAGGTGCAACCTGTTGATAGTCATGCAATGAATATCTTCCATGCTGCCACTCTCAATCCCCACAATCATTGTACCTCATACACATTCCAAGGATCTTTGATCATGCCCATCAAGGCTTATTCTCTATTCTAGACATTCCTTAATTCCTCCGTGGCTTACCAACAAATCGAAGAACTTCTTGTAGGACTCCAAAAACACATTTGGTGGGATTTCGATTTCATTTGGTATATATCTTCTCAAGATCTTGAAGGCCTTGACTAGGTCAGTGACGTATTGTAACGACCCGATCCTTTATATGGACCCAGGTGTCACTCACTCATATATAATACCTGTACCTGTTCTAGATACATAGACAACCCGCCCTAAACAGGGACATACCAGTGTAACTCATACATAATAATAATGTAAATGTTGTGGAAAAAAATAAACATTCATTGGGATTTCTATTAGACTTATACCAGAGCTTACTAATACATCCACAATTTACATAAATTGGAACTTAGAATAAATCTAGTTATTACAACCCTCCAAAAAGGAACTTCACCTAAGTTTAATACAAGATCCAAATGCTTACGTAAGTTAACCAAAAAAAATCTCCCAGCCCCTTTTGCTACTAGGACCGATGTCTTGATGGACCTGAAAAATGAGTTGTATAATAGGGTGAGCCACCTCTCAGTAAGGAAGAAAGTGTTATAACAGTGTGTGACTGCATATATGCACATTTTCATACAAACTCATACATTTGAAACATTTGTTTATAATACTGTATCATATAACATTTATCTGCACATCAAATATTTAAATCATGCATATGATTATTAGAACATCTCCAGCTTGGTATGACAATTTTCCTGTTTACCCCATGGCACAAGTTGTGCACTGATTGCCTCTGACAATGTCCTGTTCGTGCACACAAAGCCGAGCATTCTTTATGATCCGACCGCCACCTGGTTTATTTTTACCAGCAGCTTACTAACTCCTCGCAGGTCAACCATCTAATATACCCATATTGATTTTCTTATGTATGGTTGCACTACCAGCATCGGTACCTAGCCCTAGGAGTTTATTTCAACCCTCGAATTGGAGTATTTTTCAACCCCTTTTTCTGAAGTTTCTTTCAACTTCTTTTGGTCACAAGCTATGGTTCCAGTATCATATATATAATTTATAGCAAAACAATAACCTGTGCAATTCTAGTATTTTTCACAAATTCAGATAATCACATTGGGTTCAAACTGGCGCCTTTCCACTCAGTTTACCCCTTTTTGTTTACTGATTCAGTTCGGTGTATCACCGGCCTCTGTTTTTCACATTCTCAGTATAACAAATTGGAACTTCGTTCCCATATCTACATCAATAGTATAGAAAATTCATACATTTCCATTTCATTATATATCACACAAATTTAATCCCAAAAACCGCTAAATGATAGAAATCCAGTAACCATCATTTAAATGAATAAATAAAGGATTTGGGCATCTCCTTCTATAGTATAAACACAAATAAATGATTTTTGTAAAGTTTAGAAATCATACGCCGAAATCCTCGTTTTTACCAAAAATCATAAAATCATAAATCCAACATTTCTACTCGGTGGAATTTAGCAAATAAACAGTTAAATCATACATAATAACATAAATTAGTTTTTTTAGCGGTTTGGTTTTTCCAAAAATGCCGTTGTAATCAAATTTCCCTTACATTACACTCGAAATGAAATTTCGTACGAACACGGTCCAAATTGACAACCCGGGATCTTGGAAACCTAAAACCACAAAATATAATCTTACTATATTTTCTACTACTATACAAATATCCAATCAAAATTAAGATCAGATGCCTACCTCGATTTTTGGGAAAACTCGAAAATCTCCAAAACAATGATCCGATCAGCTAATATTGTAGAGTTTTCTCTTCTGATCCACGTGGTACCCTCCGTTTTTGGAAACGGACGACGAACGATTAAGAATCTTAGAGAGAGAGAGAGAGAGAGAGAGAGAGAGAGAGAGAGAGAGAGAGAGCTTTTGGGAGAGA
Source organism: Malania oleifera (assembly GCF_029873635.1). NCBI lineage: Eukaryota > Viridiplantae > Streptophyta > Magnoliopsida > Santalales > Ximeniaceae > Malania > Malania oleifera. The sequence continues at coordinate 8,178,603 of NC_080424.1, forward strand.
CTTAGCTCTTAAGCAACTCAAATTGGATATTTATAGGGCCTTTGACCAAATCCAATTCGTCGACGAGGCGGCGTCTTCATCGACGAATCTGCCACAGAGCTCGTCAACGAGGCCATCCCTTCGTCGCTGAGGTCAAGTTCCGGATATTTCCTAACCCGCACGGTATTTGCTTGTCGACGAGGCTCTGAATTTCGTCGACAAGGCTCTGAAGGACTTCGTCAACGAACGTGACCCTTCGTCGATGAATCCAGCTTATACAAGTTTTGGGTCTTTACACGTATCCTCTAGATTGGAACCTTTTATTGGAATGTTGTACATGTATGCTTCTATTTTGTGGCCTATTTGGTATTTGATCAAAGATTTAGATCACCTACGTATGGAAGATGGTCTTGTATTTTTTAGCCTAAATGGCATAACCTGGTAGCATATGTCCCTTGCTTGGTTAGGAAGGACATATTTGTCTTGCATTTTTTTAGCCTAAATGGCATAACCTGATAGCATATGTCCCCTGCTTGGTTAGGAAGGACATATTCCATAATTTTTAAGTGCCAATTGGATCTAATATTAACTTGAGAATGCATCCGTAAAGTAAAGAAGGCTATACCTTGAGGTCACATACGCCAATTGATCAAATTTCAAAAAGGGAAAGCATTAATCTTCAAAGCGTGCCTTATATATTTAGATCAACGAAGTTAAATGAACATGTCTTGAAGCACACCAAGGATTTTGTGCACACAAATAGCATAACTCAAATTAAAAACAAAAGAAAACAAGAAAAACACAACAATTTTTTAGGTGGTTTGGTAGCTAGTGTGTGTATATTCACAAAGTATCTCTATAAGATCTCCGCTATATCATCAATTAAAATTATCTAAAGACTTCAACTCTTTGTTAAAGTATTTATATGAAAAAAAATTTCAAAATACCCTCATACAACCATATAAAGTTACTAACTAACTATCTCAATACCCTATTGTATCTTGGGAGCTTTCTCACATCGCTCAAGCTAAAGTTTCATACATGGAGGTGCTAATCAAGTCAGGTTCATGCGCAAAGCCTCCCACTTTTTTGTTTTTGAGACGATGATGTCTGAGATCTTGGACCCACGTAACGTACACTTAAAAATGAATGATCCTTCTAAATCCGAGTTACAACTCCACACAAAACACAAATATCTCACTGGCAATATACATGGGGCATGCATGTGTGCCATGTCTATGGTATCATGAGGGGCTGCCCTCCTTCCATCCATGTAGTTGTCGGTAGCATGTAATAAATTATGTAAAGGGATGCTAATTAAAGTAAGCTAATCTTTTAAGACAACTGTTTGTGGTGCATGCAATGGCTAATATCAAAGATCCCTTCCCCCAAAAGGGCTCTCCCTTTGCTACTTGCGCTGCTAAGCGAATCCACGCCCACGACCCACCCACCATGCGATGATCGCTTAAAAAGGTTGATTAAGTTCCCAGCATTATACACTTTTATGTCAGATCAGACGACAGGGTTTGGAAAATATTGTACTTGCAGGGCACGGTTGATGGTGAGGAATCGTCAGGATAAACATGTGTGTGTGTGTGTGTGTGTGTGTTGTAGGCAGCAAAGCTAAGCGAAGCGAAGCTAGGCCATGCGTCCTTGTATGCGTGTGAATATATCAAGCACTTCGGATGGTGGTGATGGAGGTGCGCCATAATAGTTGTTAGATTTTTCTGCTTGAGAATATAATGAAAGTATTAGCTTAGACTGGGCTGATTCGGACAGCTAGCATACATGGGTGTGATAACCAAATACCTACGTACGTGCCTATTGTATTTGCATGTTTCATTGTGCCCGGTTTGGAAGGAAGAAAATATTCATAAAATAAAAGAAAAATATCAAAAAATTCCCATCTTCATATTTGGTTATTTAGAAAAGTCATTAAAAAATAAAAAATATATCAAATTCATAAATAAAATTTTGATTTTACACATCGTTAATGTTTACTTTTTCTTAGTTTTTAATCATATTGAAAGAAACTTTCATTTTGGATAATATTTAATAGAGAAAGAAAATATAAGGGAAAATGAGTTTCCTCTTTATTTTCCTTTCCTTTCCTTTTCACAAGTAAAATTTTTAATCCAAACGATAAGCCATCTTTGGTAAATGAGAGTAAGTGCTTCTTTAATTAGAAGATAGGATTGGTCATTATATAAATGAGCGATTTTAAGTTTAACTTTGGGGCTCGTTAAATAAACGAGCAGAGCCATGAACAACCTCTACTAATTTTGGCTCGTGAATGGCTTGGTTGTAGACTTGGTTGGATTCGCTTAATAGGTTTGATTATGCTCATTGATGGCCTTGCTTAACAAGGTTGAATTAGGCATGACTATAGTGAACTTAAAAGTAGGAGTTGTTTGGGCATGATCTTGTTTACCTCAAACTCTATAACCTAAATTTAATAATAGGACCATTTCCCAAGGATAATAAGTTGTATTGTGAGGGCAAGAGAAACCTTAAAGTAGTATTGGTATAAGTCCCTTTGTGCCCTTTTGCCTAACAAATCCCTAAAAGTCTTTCATCGAACTATAGTGGACTTAAAAGTAGGAGTTGTTTGGGCATGAGCTTGTTTAGCTCAAACTTCATAACCTAAATTTAATAATAGGACCATTGCCCAAGGACAATAAGTTGTGTTTGGGCATGTGCTTGTTTAACTCAAACTCCATAACCTAAATTTAATAATAGGACCATTGCACAAGGACAATAAGTTGTGTTGTGGGGGCAAGAGAAACCTTAAAGTAGTATTGGTATAAGTCTCTTCGTACCCTTTTGCCTAGCAAATTCTTAAAAGTATTTTATTTGACTTTAGCCGACTTAAAGTAGTAGTTGTTTGGACATGAGCTTGTTTAGCTCAAAGTCCATAACCCAAATGTAATAATAGGACCATTGCCCAAGAACAATAAGTTGTATTGTGGGGCAAGAGAAACCTTAAAGTAGTATTGGTATAAGCCCCTTTATATCCTTTTGCCTAACAAATCCCTAAAAGTCCTTCATTTGACAAAAGTGGACTTAAAAGTAGGAGTTGTCTGGACATTAGCTTGTTTAGCTCAAACTCTGTAACCTAAATTTAATAATAGGACCACTGCCCAAGACCAATAAGTTATATTGTGGGGGCAAAAGAAACCTTAAAGTAGTATTGCTATAAGTCCCTTTCTTTCATCTCTCACAGTGAGAGGGTTCAAAAAACCAAACTATTTTTTAGCATTTCAGTATTTTGACTCATAATAGTTTGTTACATCGTTCATTTTATAATAACAAGCTTTAAGTAAGTATATTCAAACTTAATTTGAACTTGACTCTAGCTAGACTTGGTAAAAAAAAATTAAGATTGAGCATGCTAAAGTTCGACTTACCTTTCTTTAAATGGAACAATTTCCCAGCCCCTCTTCTTAATCTAACTTTGTAGCTTTATAACATTTTTAAAATCTTGGCTCACGCTTTTTGTATATTCCCTTCTTTTTTCTCTCATTTTTATTAATCTTTTTCTATCTTTCAAAAAAATATTTTTTTTGGCCCATCTGGTTTGCATCAATCCCTAAAAGTGACCTTATATTATTTTTCATCTTTTATATATGAGTAATTAAAAATTAGAAAATAATACGTTATTTTTGAATTAAAAATAGAAAATAAAAAATTATTTCTAAAACTAATTGACGAGTCACTAGGCTCTTGAAAGTATATGTTTAGTTGTAGTCTCGGGACAACAAATCTAGAAATTAGTTCCACAATGACCTATGATTTTTACAATAAATACTTTTTTTTAGCAAGACCTTGATAACATACACAAGTTTTCAATAACACCTAAATAATAACATTTAATTTGTCATAACATATAGAAAATAATTCACAAGATCATACTTTCATTAGAGCATAGTTATGTTTTAGTTTTGATACCACTCAATGAAATCACTAGAAACATGAATATTTACACACTAATTATTAAACATTACTTACTAGGAAAACACATAATATTTGATCGAAGATTTATTTAGATATGTAAACAAATATAAGATCGATATTTATTGAAATACTTGAAGAAGAAGTATATTTATTCTTTTATGCTACTTTTTAGAAAAATTAGCCTCCTTATATATGGATTTTGGGGACTTCAAACATGAAAAAAGATAAGATTGATACGTATTGCCTTTGTATACAACCAAATGACGTGTGACTACTTTTGTTCAGAACAGATTTCTTCACATAGATATTGTGTACTTCTTAGACTTCCTTGAAATATTACTGATTCAATGTTAGGTGAAAAGAAAAAAAAAGAATGCTAAGATCTTTAGTATCCGTTTGCATTAAGAATTTAATTTATTGGGAATGAATTTTTTAAATTTTGCTCTCATTGGAAGTCAATGGAATAACGCCATCAAGTCAGTTGGCCAAAGATTCATAGAAAGATGTTGGGGTCTAATGGAAATCCTTCTTCCAAAATGAGGATAAGAACTGAGATGGAGATGTTGAGGTGATTGCCCCAAGCTCTTCCCAAAGGCAAGACCTAGCTACTCCTTGCTGCCAGCTACACCACCTGCTCATCAGTACAAGTCCACGTGTCAATTGCCCATGTCATACTCTCACCCACCACCAAATAAGAATTAACTTAATTAATGGGTTTAACCAACATTATTGTCAACCTTACCTCCTCCTTGTGCTGCTGCCGCCAGTGTTGAAACCATCAAAGAAAGGAATTATGAAATTGAACCAGTTGCTGTTCTATAGCTTAACATGTGTAGTGTCACCCCTTTGACAATTGGCCACCCTTAAGCCGCCATGACCTGTATCCACTTTACTTCCAAAGTGGTGCAGCTCCATTGGAAAACTTTTGAATTTTGTATGGGGGCTTTCGACAGTCGATATATAAAATGCATAGGTCAGGAAATTAAGAAATGAGGGTGTACTAGAATTTAAGGTAATAAACAAAAATATTTTTATAAGAAGCCTAATATTATAGAGATAGACATAAGGCCATTTTTCCTTTTTGAGTCTATTGGATTTCATTTGGACTAGAAGGGCATCTCCCATTCCATATCCGTTCTTATCCTTCATGCAATTTGATCCTGAAACCTTTAACTAGTATGCAAGTCTCAATCTTTTATCGCATGTCTACTAACTAGGTGCATTTATGATCTATGATGTGCCTCCATGATTTTAGTGGTTGCATTTGTGTTTTTATCTGGTGAATGTGTACAAGTCATCACTATTATATGATATAACATCCCTTTTGTTAAATAAAACCTTCTTTTTCCTTTAGTCAAATTATTTTTCCTTGCGATAATTTGGGTACCCTTCCCGACGTTATTTTTTAGACTTTAGAAATAGCAATGTATAGTCACCATCGTGCCACTTTGGGCACTATGGTGCAACACCAAACTCAAGGGGTGAAAGTCGCCCTACCCATTGACGCACCCCTAGTAATTCATTGGGATAAACTCTCAAGCGAAATCAAATCTATAACTTTGAGGTCACAAAATCACAAGTCGCTCTTAATACTTGTGATATTACATATTCTCTATTTGAAGTTTCATTTCACGTATTAAAAGACTCAGCTTTTAGAATGAGTGTGGAAATAAGAATAATTATCTTCTCGCTATTTTTCTACAACAAATTAAAATTCATTGACACCCTAATTTTTTTTATTTTTTATTTTTGAAGTCAAGTGGTTCTCCCTAACCACAATCTGAGTAACTTTGCCATCACCATCCACTTGGGCTTTAGAAAATGGCTAAAAACATGCATGCAAATTAATTACCCGTCGTGCATCTGAAGTTGCATTTCACATAAATGAAATAAAAACCTTTCAAATATTTGAGCAATTAAAACTAGAAATGAAGAATGATGACCATTTTTGACGATATCTTTACAATTAATAAAAACCCATTCATGTCCCAAGTCAAGTTTTTTTTTTTTTTGAACACTGGACAAGGATCAACTCCCTTATAGGGATGAACATGTTGATTGTTAGGAAGGAATTCAATGTGAAGACTAGAATGACCATAAAAAAAAACTGAAGGTTTTTTTTTCAATCACTCCTACTTGCAAATTCTCAATTCTCCTCCAAAGTGAACCTTAATGCTAGCAGGATGATTGGGATTTTGATCGACTAGTGGACAGTCATCAATTGGTTAATCCCCATCCCTTTGTTTAATAAGTAGAATTGACAATTGCTAATCCTTCGAGCTTTTCAAAAGATTTTCTCTAGAAATTTGCTCTTAGCTATATATATAATTTTGATATTGGAAAAAAAAAAAGAGAAAAATATAGAAATAGGAAAAACAAATGCAGTTGAAAAAAGACAAATGAATCTACCCAAAATGAGAGAGAGAGAGATTAAAAGAGTAGAAAATGCTAGCTCGAAAGAAATTAGCTCATGAATAACATGTTCTCTCCAATTACATAAGAACCCCAGCCTATGTTAGATACATGCGTATACATGCAGCTTGTTGAAAAATAACAAGTTCCCAAAATTTTTCTCTTTATCAACTTGTATTTTGTATTCATGCTAGGGCACAACTAGAACAATTGGATTTTCAAGCCTAGTTTCCCTTTATTTCTTATACCCTTATTGTTGTTTTAAGTTTATCTTGTATCACAATATGTTCCACGAGGTCATGATTCCAATCATGGCTTTTATGTTTGATATATTAGAGTATGAATTAAAGTTGCAACTTTTAAGATTGAAATTTGAGAAAAAAGAGAAATAAATTGGAAAAGAAAAATGAAGCTTATTAGTGAGAAGACTTACAGGGCAGCCTAGGAAAGCATTTAAAAAAAAAAAAAGAAGATGAATAAATACATGCATGCTCAAAAAGTTATGTTTTTCAACTCTAAAATTGAAAATCAAGTAAGCCAAAGTAGATTATCAACTCGAAGATCTAATTAGGAGATAATATCCAAGACCATTTGATAGAAAATTAAGCACCTTTTGAAGTGATAATGTGATTGAAACGGGAGATAGTGGATTGGTTATGAATGGACTTGTTATGTCAGTTCTCATAAGAGGTGTGTAAGGATAGGCATAATGAGAGAGTCGTAGAAGTCATAGAAAGGAGAAAGAAAATAAGGGAGGTGATTCGAATTAGATTAGAAGAGATAAGAAGATGGAGAGAGAACGAGATATAATTAGGGGAGTAGAGTTAATAAGATATAGAAATAGAAGGATAATGTGGCACGGAGGCTGAAGTAATAGTTGTTTGTTACATTACTTGAATTGAGTTGAATGTGTTGAAAGTCCATTATAACTGAAACTAATCATATATTTATACCCTCTCCAAGTAAAATTTGGATTACAAGTCATAAATTCTGTTGACTCAATGAGTCATTCCTGTTTTGATTATGACAAATCCAATAGTTCTTACCTGCGTACTGAGCTTATCAACAGGAACTAATCCTTAGCACGCATGGATGGTAAGGACGCAAGGAAGCCATAAGGACTGCAACGTTCACATTATATGGTGTCATTTGAAGAAGTAAAGGAAATGAAGACCAAATAATTTCAATTGTATTTATTTCTTATTTTATTTTGGGCCTGTAATATTAATCATGGTCTGTAATAATTAATGTCACTACAAAAAATAAGGTTATTAGTGAAGGATCAAAACTGTCACTAATACTTATAAATTCGTCACTAATAGTATTAGTGACGAATTTATAAGTATTAGTGACGATTTTAAATTAGTTTTTATATTTGTCGTTACTACTAATTATTAGTGACGAATTTTGAAACCGTCACTAATAATGTCGTAGTAACAGATTATAATCGTCACTAAAACTCTAATACCGTCACTATAAATTCTATATTAGTTCGGCACAAATTCGTCACTAATAGTAGGGTATTTGTGACGACCTGCTTAATTTTCATACATTTTTTTCCTTTTATAATAAAACCAATATAATAAATCCAGCAGATCATAATCATCCTGAATCCGTGGGTACCAGGGATATAACAGGAACACAAAACGGAAGTCTATGCAGCAGGAAACATAAATCATAAATACCTCATTATACCATACATCATAATACCAGGGTTACTACATCCACTGTAATTATATTTACAACCCAAAAGGAGTCCTAGGGTCATTCCCACAAAATACATCCGATCCTATCAAAACACTTACCCTTCTGGAAGGGCAAACCAGTTGTACTACGTCAACGGAGCTTTATCCGCTCTTCTATCAGGGGCTCCTAAAATGTTCATGAAATTCGGGGTGAGACACCTCTCAGTAAGGGAAATAAACTAATACTAGTGTGTGACAACATGAGTATTCCTGTGATATACATATAATCATATATATAAACATAACCAGTAAAACTGTATGTAATTATTTTTGGGAAAAACATGTATACTCATTTCAAAGCAGAACATAATGGATTTCTACAAGCATAATTTATCTTATATTATAACAATAATACGAAAACAACCCTGGTAGGTTAACTGACTGTTGTCATGTATTACCCCCATATGATTGGGTTGTGTGGTCCGAAGGCGGAACCTGACAATGGTTGACCAACCACTGCCAAGTCAAAAGTATAGTCTGTAAGTCCGATGGGTCTGCCAGACCTGATCCGTACACTAGGAGCACTTACACTTCTTAAAACCACATCGACCATCCAACCTCACGCTACTTCGTACAACAGTATTAACACAAATATCATCATAAATCATGAACACATAGCATCGGTACCATGCAAGTGCTAGCCTAGACCAAGCCAACTAGGTTCTGATAACATATAACATATAATCAAACTGTGATATGTGGATATTTCATACTATTAATTACCAAATCAATATCATCGTATCAATTTGCATATTTATATATATCATAAAAATCATCGGCCCACACGCTGGTATTTCATATGTTTCTATAGCTCGGCTCGTATGCCGACAAATCATATCCATAGCACGGCCCGTACACCAGAAAATCATATCCATAGCACAGCCCGTACACCGGCAAATCATATCCATAGCACGGCTCGTACGCTGACAAATCATATCCATAGCATGACCCGTACGTCAGCAAATCATATCCATAGCACGGCCCGTACGTCGACAAACCATATCCATAGCAGGGCCTATACGCCGGCAAATCATATCCATAGCACGGCCCGTACGCTGGCAAATCATATCCATAGCACGGTCCGTACGCCGGCAAATCATATCCATAGCACGGCCCGTATGCCGGAAAATCATATCCATATCATTATCATATTCCTAGAAAACAGTATTTCATTATAAAATCTACTCATGCCATACAAAATGGGTATTTTGTATAATCAGAACATATTATCGTTTTCAGCAGTATTTCCCAACATAATGCATATATAATATACACTTCTCTGAAATCAAATGCTATAAAATCATACTTATAATTTTCATAAAAACACCTAATTTAGTTTATCCCCTTACCCGAGTCTTGAAAAACCCCTAAAACAAATAGCCCCGCACCTGCAGGGTTCCCCGTTCAACACCTTGAAAATAACATTCCCCAGAACTAAAGTTTAATATTTCTACGCGTACTACACTTCCTACGACTGTCAAGAAACCAAATACTGATTAGAAAACCTTACCCTGGATTTGTGATGGTTTCCAACTCAGCCCCACCGACGATCCACTCCAGCAGACTTGCAGAGAACTTTCCTAGGAGCGTCGTGGTGGCTTCAGATTGTCGAACTGACAGAAAATAGGCCCGAGATCTTAGAGAGAAGGGTAGGGAATTGAAGGAGGAGAAAGAAGAGATTTCTGTAGCCAAAATCCACCAAAAAATGGCGTTTAACACTATTTATACACTAACCTTCGTCGACAAGCCACGTCACCTCATCGATGAGGTCATGAAGACAACTCGTCGACGAACCCTCTCCTCGTTAATGAAATTTAGAACCTCCCAAAACCTCTCTCGGTATTTTCTAATCGACGTAACGTACCCTCGTCGACGAGCCTAATTATAACTTCGTGTTCATTGACGAGGCCTGCTGCCTCTTTCCTTTCCCATTTCTATTTCCTCCCTCTCTATTATCATTTGATTATTATAATTATTAGGGTCACTACAGTATTAGTGACGAATTTCAAAACCATCACTAATAATCCACTATTAGTGACGAATCCTGAAACTGTCACTAATAGGGGAGTATTAGTGAAGGATTAAAACTATCACTAATACTTACTAACCTTTAGTAAAGGATCATAATTCGTCACTAATACTTATTAACCATTAGTGAAAGATTATAATTCGTCACTAATAGTATAGTATTAGTGACGGTTTTAAATTTGTCACTAATAGTTGAGTATTAGTAAAGGATCAAAACCGTCACTAATACTTATAGCCTAGTGAAGAATCATAATTCGTCACTAATAGTTGGGTTTTAGTGAATGATGAAAACTGTCACTAATACTTGGCATTTAGTAAAAGATCAATATTCATCATTAATAGTATAGTATTAGTGACGGTTTTGATCCTTCACTAATATCTATAGAAACCGTCACTAATTAATTAAAATTTAATTATTTTTTAAATCATTAATTCCTGTGAAAATCTGTAATTACATTTTTGCATAGATAATATTAAACCATAATTATTAAAAAGATTCACAAATTATTAAAAATTCTAATTCAAAATCAAATACAAATACATTATACAAATTCTGAATATTTTATACATGGATCCCATATGTTCAAATGACAAAAAAAAAAAAAAAAAACAAAAAAGATCAAAAGTTGCATCCTTTTATAGTGCATGTGATGGTGTTGATGGTGTGATAGCCGCAAACCCTGCAAATTAAGAATTATAAAAAAAAAAATTAGTATACAATTTTTGACCATATACGTACTATAAGTATCAATGATTGGATAGAAAAATAAACAGACATTCGGGCAAAGTTAAAAAAAAAAAAATGATACTATTTTAAATTGCTAAATTTTATCAGTTTTGAGAAATTTTGATAGCATTTCCCTTATAAATAGGAAAATTTTCATAGAGATATGTTTGAAATCTAGGTGTTTACACAAACAGTTCACAATAATCCAACTAGCAATTAATAAATTTTATTAGTGCACAAGATCTTCATATAATCAGCATTAAATAATGTAATGTGTTTATGCATCCCATAAACAATCTATATCAGACTATAGTTTTATGAAAAAATAAAATGTGATGTTGAGATTTACATGGCTTCTTTAGAACTCAAAAACAACTATAATAATAAAATAATGCAAATGAGTCCATTATTGATAAAATTTTCACTTAGCATATGCAAAAGTAAATTTAGAGATGAAGTTCACAATTCATTTGAATTTCACTCATCCTTTCAAAAATATTTTAACATTCAGCACACTATAATCATTCTCACAAATATGGTATATGACTTTGATTATTTTGGGAGAAATTTAACAAATTTTCAGTAGCATGCCACTTGTAAATAAAACATTTTTCAAACCCGCAAGTCACAAAAGCATGCAATTTTAAAAAAATTTGCACCATACAAATGTTCAATGTGCTCAAAACAACCTTATGACCCAAAAATAAAGACAATGATATGCATGAAAGTCCATCGGATTATGTTTTCCAAAATTATAGAAGTTTTGAAAATTTTGGCAGCATTTCCCCTGTAAATAGGACTTTTTCCATAGAAATATGTTTCAAACCTGGGTGTTTACACTAAACAGTTCAGAATAATCCAACCAGTAATGATTGCATACATACATACATACATACATACATATATACATACATAAAGATCTTTATTTGACTAGATTTTATGCATGCTTTTTATCTTTGTTTCCCTAATTGAGTATTAAGTTGGGAGTTTAATATTGTTAGATCTTTAGTTGAGGAGTTGGCCGGGAGGCTCCTGTATTACTTGTAGGTTATAGTGTTTAGAAGATTTATTTGGGAGGAGATTAAGAAAACATTGAAATTTAACAAATTTTCGGCAACATACCGTCTGTAAATAGAACATTTCCCAAACTTGCAAATCACAAAATTTCTTCCTAGGTTTAACTAAGCCAGCAGCAGTAGTACATAACCTGGGGTTTGTCTACGCATATATAAAATTGTAGAAAAGATAATTCAAGTCCCAATAGCACAAGCAATACAGTTCCAGTATCTCCCAACAATTCACAATTCAACATATGAATAGAATTAAATAAGTACACACATGCACATTTTTAGAATGTATATTACCTGATGGCAGGAAAGAGAGATGCTTCATTAAAAGATATTGATTTTAATTTATTTGCTTTTAGTTTTATTTCAAATTAGTTATTTCAGGAAGGTGTGTATCCTTATTTTTAGGAAATTACTTACCTACTATATGCATCATAAACCCATAGAATTTAAGTTTATTATTTTCGAATAAGGGTTGCTCACCCTGAGTGTGTGCATGCACTGCATCAATACATATGTACATGTTTTAGTGCATGTATGTATCTATAGGTAGATTTGTTAAAAATGACCAAATGTGAATTGTAAGGCAATCTACTTATTTAAAAAATGTACATGTATGTATCTGTAGGTAGATTTGTTAAAAATGACCAAATGTGAATTGTAAGGCAATCTGCTTATTTAAAAAATGTAGGTGTCTGACTTCTTCACACCTGTCTGGGTGGGCATAAATATATGTTTATCATGTATAAACTTTACCAACTGACAATATTTAAGCATATTTCTTACATGATCAGTTTTCCCAAGTATACCCATTCATGATTTTTTTTTATCTAGTTCACGAGTATTAGACTTAAAAGTATGAGGTATAGATGCTGAATTTTCTATGCACAAGAATAGAACAATTATATACTAGGATTTGATAGCTTACCTAAAAAAAATCATTATCATGATGTAAATGACTCTAAAATTGTAACCTACCATCCTCTTAACCACTTGGCAGTGAACCATTAATTACCAGGCCACTAACCCCAACAATGATACTGCGGGGGTAACTCAATACCTCATTTTTTTATTCTAAAGTTCACATGCAGTCTATTTTGGTCAAGGGTTCTATCCTCAACTAAAGATGAAATGTCATTTCACTAGTCTTAAAAACTCTACAGTAAGGTTCAAAGATGCGTAAAAAAAGACAGTACTGATTCATGAAAGTGAACTTAAGAGAAAAGAAAATAAATATTTTAACTAAAAACAGAAGTGAGAAACAGATAAAATTTATACATATCAATAAAAAGCATTTGTGTGTGCATACACCTATATATATATATATATATATATATATATATATATATATATTATATGTTGTGCAACACCTAGCGTAAGGCATCATGTGTGCAATCTTACCTCCACACTTGGAGAGATTTCCAAACTTTTGAAACTTTGGATTTGGATGTCACACACTTACCATAGAATCAATGTAATGACCTGAAAAATAATGATATTTAAATATTAAAGAGAGAGGGAAATGGAAATAGAAACGGAAGGAGACAGCAAGCTTCGTCGACGAATGCTTTGCGTTCGTTGACGACATTGCATTTTGGATGGAATAACCTGGAAATTTTACACAGGGTCTTGTCGACGAACGCAGGGAGTTCGTCGACGAGCTCATAAGTAGGCCTCGTTGATGAAGCCATGCCTCGTCGACGAGAAAATACTGAGAAGGGTTTTTGGGACAGTCTAAAATTCGTCGACAAGGGAGGAAGTTTGTTGATGAAAGTATTAAAGAACTCATCGACGAATCCGACTCTATAAATAGTGAAAACCTGAATTTTAGACGAAATTAGTGTAGGAAATCCTCTTTTCTCTCTCTGTCTACATCTCTCTCCCTTTCTCTCTTCAATTTCGGGCCTTTTTCTTACCGGATCGAAGATCTGAAGTCACCACGACGCTCCTAGCGAAGTTCTCTACAAGTTTGTTGGAGCTGACCGTTGGTGGAGTTGGCTTGGATTTCGTCCTAATCTCAGGGTAAGACATTTTATTCAGTATTTGCCTTTCCTTCAGTTATAAGAAATACAATACACGAAGAAATACTGATGTTTTGTTTTGAGGGAATTGATTTTGAGGGTGTTGAGTGGAGAACTCTGGGGGTATAGGGCCAGAATTTAGTAGGGGCTTTTCAGAGTTAAGGTAAGAGAAATATGCTATGCCAGGGTTTTAAGAATATTAACAGAGTTTTCATAAATACATATATACCAGTTATTATGCAGTTTCTACAGAACGAATGTTTTAATGTTGTGTGGCCTGAGTAGATATTTACCTGATGTAAAATTTATACAGTACTTCAGCATATCATGTTATATAGCATGTATGTATAGTTATTCACAGATGATTAACAGATAGATTTATATAGATTTTATTTAGTTCAGTATATCATAGTTTTTACAAAATGCTATGTTTTCCTGAATACTATAACACACAGTTTATAAAGACAGATTATATAGTTATAGCATCGAGATGCTACAGTTACTCAGATTTTTCAGTATAGAATTATAAAGTTATAATTATTTTGGAAACATAATGAAAACAGCAGAGGTATATATATATAAAAATGTACTTATATAGTATCAGATCCCTATGAAGTTATTACAGAGAGATACAGTTTACAGAGCACGGTACCGTTGTTATATACAGATATAGTGTAACCACATATTTCAGATAGTGTGTGGGTACTGTCTAACCGTGCTCGGAGAGGATGTAGCTCCCCAGTACACTGGGTAGAGGGGGCCGGTTAGGCGAGGTAGCAGCCAGTACCGCGCTTGGGAGTGGATGCAGTTTGACCGGACTGTGGTAGTGTAGAGTATGATGACTTACCTGGAGGGCCGACCAGGTTAAGTCCCGCCTACGGGCCACACAACCTTGTCATAAGGGGTCAAATCATGACATATAGAGTTCTAGGGAAAGAATACAGTTATATATATGTATACAGTTTTATAGTTTTTATTGTACGTAGTATGTTATAATAGTATGAATGATAGAAAGCTCAGATGATACAAATGTTTTAAGCTTTTATACATGTGTTTTTATAGATTTTCCAGATCATGCAGTTTTAAATATTATTATTATAATTTTATGACTCGGTCGCCACATACTAGTAATAGCATATTTCCACTTACTGAGCGTCGACTCACCCCATTACTTTAACATTTTTCAGGTGAGCCAACTAGGCGAGCAGATCAGGCTCGCAGATAGAGATCACTTGGTCACCCTAGTTATAGGGTAAGTTTTGTGTAGGGTTTTGTTTTTTTGGGTAGTTAACACTGGAGAGAGAGATGTATTATGTAGCTATGGTTGAAAATACTGAATTCTGGTATTGTATATACATGTATATGTGGTTATGTGATTTATGTTTTTTCGATGCATTGGGGTGCCCATTACATGCAGGTATTGGAGTAATTTATTATTATAAAAAAAATGGTGAAAATTTTGAGGATGTTACATTTTTGGAATTAGAGCTGAGGTTGCTAGCTTCTGTAGACTCTAGAATGCAGCGGAAAACAATACCAGAATATAGGAAAAAGATTTGAGGTTTTATTTTGTGATCTAGATACAGGATTTCGTGGTATTTTCTGTAATTTTTCCTGAGGTGAAGATTTCAAGAAAACCATAGTAAACTGTCGACGAGTCATGTGTTTGGGTTGCAGGAGTGGATTTTGGGGTTAGGATTAGAAGGGATGGTTAATAGAAAATTTGGAGTTTTAGTTGAATAAGTTGGGTTTGTAGAGAAATAGAATTCTGAAATTGTTTTCTATGTGTTTTCAAGATGGACCCAAGAGGCAATAGCGCTCACGTTAGTGGGAATGATGGTGTTGGCCCTTCTAGCGCAGCAGGTGGAAATTCAGATGCTATGCTACGTAGTGTGGCTCAACAAGTTATGGCTGAGATAGCGCGGAGTGTTGGCCTAACAAGATCTTTCAATCGGTTTTTGGTGATAACAAACAAATGATTATTTAACTTGGAAAGGTTGAGTTTTTGTGTTTCAGGAAATAAGGATCAAGTATGGTTCAAGTAAAGATCAAGTGTAGTTCAAGTAAAGATTAAGTGTTGTTCAAGTGAAGATCAAGTATGAATCAAGTGTGGGTCAACTATTTAATGATCCAAAGAGAAACTAAGACATTTGTAGCTTAAGCAAAGAACTTCAAAAGCAAAGATTGAGGAAGATGTCAAGCTTGGCATACAAAGTTTTAGGAAATATATTGTAAGTATTTTAAAAGTTAAATATCGTTTGAAATATGTTTTGAAGCTTTTCCAAGAAATTATGAGCACCTAAAGACCTATTTAAGTTTTTTTAAAATAAGTCTTGCAAAAATTAGAATAAGAGAGCAAATCAGTTTTAAAGAAGAATATTTTCTAAAACAGGTTCTTGGCAGATCAGATGACTGAACTTTTCAGTTCAGATGACTGAAGTGGCAACTTCAGATGACTGAACTTCATGTTTAGACATCTGAAGAATTACTTCAGACGTTTGAAGAATAAGTGTAGACGTCTGAAGATTTTATGGATCAAAATAGAAACAGGCAGTAGCAGTTTAGACGTCTGAACTCGACACTTCAGACATCTGAACCTGGCACCTCAAACGTCTGAATCCTCACTTCAAACATCTGACCCTGTGTCCAGTTCAATTTTTAAAGGGTTTCAAGAACTTCAGATGTATGAACTCGAATCTTCAGACATCAGAACACTGTTCAAAGGGAAATTTTTTAAAAATTTTATATTTTAAAATATAGCCGTTTGAGCCCCAAATTTTCAAACAACTTGGGAAACTCTCTAAGGAAACTCTTGCAACAAGGAAACTTGCTTGGAAGCCTATAAATACATGGTTCTTGTAAATCAAAAATACACCAAGCATTGAAAATCTCTTAAGCTCTCTTGCTCTCAAAGTCTCACCTTGATCAATCTCTTGTAAGCTAAAAGTATTGTGATTCTGATATTCATACTCATCAATTCCTGAAGAAAGATTACTGATTTCTCATCTGGAGAAAAGGAATTTGGTGAAATTCTTGTTAAGCTTCAAAAGTGTATTTCTTTCTTGATATTTATCTTTTGAAGTACATAGTTTCAATTTGTACTAATCTGCTCTTTGTGTGAGCATCTTTTGTACACCAGCTTTTTGATATCTCTCTTATAGATTTTGGACGATTCCAGGCTGTTGGATCGTTGACCCTTGTTTGGAGAAGGCGGGCTCTAGACTTGGCCAAGGAGTAATTGTAAACAGGAGTTGTTCCACCCGGTAACGGAACTGCTATAATGGAACCCTTCAGTGTTTTGCCAAGGGCGAGGATGTAGGCTGTGTTGAAGCCGAACCTCGTAAAAAATCTTGTGTCTTTCTCTCTTCTTTACTTTCTATTTTCTGTACTAGTTGTTGTTGTGTGATTTAAAGTGCATGTTGCAGGTTTTAAAGTTAGACATAAACAAAGACTTTTGATATTTAGAAAGTACATTTTGATTAACGGTTTGCGGAAACCCAAAAGGGAGTATGTTGGTTAATCTACGGAAATCTTGATCAAGAGAAGTGCATACGAAGAGGTTACTCAAAGAAGGTGGTAAACATTCATAGGGAAATTGAAAAAAGTACTAATATTCTTGGTTAAGTGGTTGAATTGCTTTGGTTTCATTGATTGGCTTGTCAATTTAAATTTCAGTATTTTCAAGTGTGATTATCAGTTATTAATTGTGTTTCTCTTGGTGTCAAAAGCTCAAAAATTATTAAAATAAAAAAGAATCCAATTCACCCCCCTTCTTGGCAAGCTATTCCTAATTTCATGGAGTTCTAGAGAGTAGGGAGGTCCATCTCCAGTTCAGGGATTCACCATAAAGAAATTCATGAAGATGAATCCGCCAACTTTTTCTGGCGTGACTGACCCTACAGTTGCTGAGAATTGAGTGCGGGAGATAGAGAAGATCCTGACAGTACTTCACTGCACTGACGAGCAGAGAGTTATGCACGCTACGTATAGATTGGCAGGGAAGGCTGAGAGATGGTGGACGACCACTAAACTATTGGAAGAGCAGAGGACGACTCCAGTGCCGATGACCTGGGCCCGTTTCAGGGATATATTCTTTGATAGATACTATACTGCTTCGGTCAGAGAGGCTCGAATTCAGGAGTTCCTGAGCATGCCCCAGGGGTTGATGACAGTTCAGCAGTACGCGGCGAGATTTATCGAGCTTTCGCTTTTCTGCCCATATATCATCCCCGATGAAGTAAAGAAGGCCAGAATGTTCGAGAGGAATTTGAGGCTGATATCTATAGGCAGGTGGCAATACTAAGGATCCAGGATTTTATAGAGTTGGTTGACAGGGCCATTATAGCAGAGGAGAGTCTACCGAAAGAGATTGAGACATAGAGTCAGAAGAAGAGGACTGCACCCTCGAGCTTTCAGGCGGGTCCCAGCCGAGGCCCTTAGAGGGGAGGTAGATCTGGCGGAGGTCAGAGACAGATGGTAGAGCAGGATGGATTTCAGGGTAGTTAGCCTCCTACCATTTGTACCAGATGTGGATAGAGACACCCGGGTGAATATTGATTAGGGGATAATGTTTGCTACCGCTGCGGGAGACCCGGTCATATGGCTCGATCCTATTAGATGACACCAGGTTATGTACTGACTCCTATGCCATTTCAGGGAGGATACCAGATGCCCCGCGGAGGTCAGCAGAGAAATACCGCGCCTGTAAGGGTTTACGCATTGACACCGGGGGACGCTGAAACTACTGGAAACGTGGTCACAGGTACCCTTACTGCTTTACCATATACAATTGTTGTTTTTTTTTATACAGGTGCCACCCATTCCTTTATATCAGCGGGGTATGTCAGAATAACTAGGGTAGAGACTAAGCTACTAGATGTAGAACGATCTGTGGGTATGTTGATGGGACCTGTGGTTAGATGCAGGAGGGTACTCCAGAATTTTTCAGTAATTATTCAAGAGACAGTGCTGTTAGCCAATCTTATGGTCCTTGATATGTAGGGGTTTGATGTGATACTGGGCATGGATTGGCTAACAACTTATCACGTAAGTATTGATTGTCATCTGAAGGAAGTAATTTTTAGACCCCCACGCAAGTCAGAATTTAGATTTGCGGGTTCACATGTACGTGCCTCACCATAGCTAGTGTTGGCTATTCAGGTAAGGAGATTGTTACAAGGTGGTTGCCACGGGTATGTCGCATATATAAAAGAATTTCCAAAAGAAGAATTGAGACAAACTGACATACCAGTAGTGAGGGAATTCCTAGATGTATTTCCAGAAGAATTGCCTGGTTTGCTACTAGATCATGAGATTGAGTTCACTATAGACTTGTTGTCGGGATCTGCACCAATATCGAAAGCATCATACTGTATGGCCCTGGTAGAGTTAAAAGAATTGAAAGAACAGTTATAGGAATTGCTGGATAAAGGTTTCATCAGGCCCAGTGTGTCGCCTTAGGGTGCGCCAATTTTGTTCGTGAAAAAGAAAGATGGAACCATGTGATTATGCATCGATTATAGGGAGATAAACAAACTGATAGTCAAGAATAAATATCCTCTCCCTAGGATCGATGATTTATTTGATTAGCTCTAGGAGACCCAGGTTTACTCTAAAATTGATCTACGGTCAGGCTACCATCAGGTGAAAGTTAAAGCAGGAAATATTTCGAAGACCGCATTTCGTACCAAGTATGGGCATTACGAGTTCTTAGTGATGCCATTCGGGTTGAGTAATGCACCAGCAGTATTTATGGATCTAATGAATCGAGTGTTTCATTAGTATTTGGACCAGTTTGTGGTTGTGTTCATTGATGATATATTGGTCTACTCGAGGAGTTTTGAGGGGCATGAGCATCATTTAAGGCTAGTGTTGCAGATATTGAGAGAAAGTAAATTATATGCAAAATTTAAGAAGTGTGAGTTTTGGTTAAAACATGTCACATTTCTCGGCCATATGATCTTAGAAGCATGTGTATTAGTTGATCCAAGTAAAATAGAGGCAGTGGTGAGTTGGGAAAGGCCGGGAAATTTTTAGGAAGTCAAGAGTTTTTTGGGATTAGTAGGTTATTACCGGTGTTTTGTGGATGGTTTCTCTAGGCTATCAGGTCCATTAACATGACTTACGAGAAAAAATGTAAAATTTGAATGGCTGATGACTGTGAGCAGAGTTTTCAAGAGTTAAAGTAGCGGTTAGTTTTAGCTCCAGTACTGGCTATTCCTTTAGGGGAGGATGGGTTCGTAATATATAGTGATGCCTTTTTGAAGGGTCTTGGATGCGTGTTGATGTAGTACGGCAGGGTCATTGCATATGCGTCCAGATAACTTAAAGAATATAAGAAACATTATCCTGTCCATGATTTAGAGCTTGCTGCAGTGGTGTATGATCTCAAGATCTGGAGGCATTATTTATATGGTGGAAAGTGCGAGATTTTCATGGATCATAAGAGTTTAAAATATTTCTTTACCCAGAAAGAGTTAAATATGAGGCAAAGAAGGTGATTAGAGCTTATTAAAGACTATGATTGCATGATTAGTTACCACTCAGGAAAAGAAAATGTAGTGGCAGATGCTCTGAGCAGGAAATCTGGGGGACCCGGACTTGTACTGGCAGCTATGGAGATTCAGCACTCAATTCTGATGGATTTGGAAAGGCTCAACATAGAATTGGTAAAGAAGAGTCCTCAGGCAGTTATTGCCAGTCTAGTGGTTCAACCTACACTATATGAGAGGGTTAAAGCAGCTTAGGGCAATGATGCAAAGTTGGCAGAGGTGATGGCTAGAGTGTGGGATGGTCGGGGAGAGGAGTTCAACATATCAGATGACGGAGCTCTGCAATTCCATACTAGGCTATGTGTTCATGCAGATACTGAGATCAGGAGAACTATACTGGAGGAGGCTCACAGATCCTTATACACGGTCCATCCTGGCAGTACTAAAATGTACAGGGACATGTGAGAGTATTTTTGGTGGAGTGGAATGAAGAGGGAGATAGTCGAGTTTGTTCAGCAATGCTTGACATGTCAGCAGGTTAAAGCTGAGCACCAGAGACCGGCAGAACAGTTGCACCCACTGTTCATTCCAAAATGGAAATGGGACCACGTTTCGATGAACTTCGTTACGGGGTTACCACCAGTACGACAGGGACTGAATGCGATTTGGGTGGTTGTAGATCGTCTGACAAAAACCGCTCATTTCATCCCTATTAAAATCAGTTATTCCATGGACAGGTTGGCAGAGATACATGTTCAGGAGATAGTTCGCGTCCATGGTGTGCCGGTATCCATAGTCTTTGATCGAGATTTTAGTTTACTTCATGATTCTAGAAAAGTTTTTAAGAGGCTATGGGTACACAGTTAGCTTTTAGAACTGTTTTCCATCCCCAGACATACGGTCAGACTAAGAGAACAATTCAGACACTAGAGGATATGCTTCGTGCTTGTGTGCTTGATTTTGGAGGCAGTTGGATTCAGTTTATGCCGTTAGTTGAATTTTCTTAGAATAACAGCTACCAGGCTAGTATCGGCCTGGATCCATACGAGGCATTGTATGGTAAGAGATGTCGTTCTCCTCTCTTTAAGGACGAGGTAGGTGACAGGCGAGTTTTGGGTCTAGAGATAGTACAATAGGCTTGTGACAAGGTCCGACTAATTAAAGAAAGAATAAGTACAACATAGAGTCGGCAGAAAAGCTACGAAGATACTTGCCGCCGAGAGTTAGAATTTGATGTGGGAGATCGAGTATTTTTTGAAGATAACTCCTCTAAAAGGAGTTATGAGGTTTGGAAAGAAGGGCAAGTTGAGCCCTAGGCATATTGGCCCTTTTGAGATACTTGAGAGAATAAGGTAAGTTGCCTATAGGCTAGTGTTGCCACCATCTTTGGCTAGAATTCATGACGTGTTTCATATTGCTATGTTAAGGAAATACGTCGCAGACCTGTCCCACATAATCAATTATGTAGAGATAGAGTTGAAGGATTCATTAGTTTATGAAGAAATACCAGTACAGATTTTAGACAGAAAGACACAAGTACTGCGCACCAAGAAAATTCAATTAGTAAAAGTTTTATGGAAGAATCATGCTACAGAGGAAGCTTTTTGGGAACTCGAGGAGCAGATCAGACAGAGATACCCGCAGTTGTTCCAAGAGGTATAGAGGTACTCAGGTAACACATAATAGTTAGATAAGTTTCTTTTGCAGGTACATGTATTGATTTTAGTTAGTAGATAGTTTTTAGTTTTATATGTGTAATTTCCCAGAACATAAATGTAACCACGATATTCCTCCCCCACAAGTGAAGGCAGGAAATAAAATAAGTAGACCCTTTTCCTTTACGAAATGATGGAGTGTATAGATGGAGATACAGATAGTAAATTTCAAGGACGAAATTTATAAGGAGGAGAGAATGTAATGACCCGAAATATAATGATATTTAAATATTAAAGAGAGAGCGAAATGGAAACAGAAACGGAAGGGGGCAGCAGGCTTCGTCAACGAGCTCATAAGTAGGCCTCGTCGACGAAGCCATGCCTTGTCGACGAGAAAATACCGAAAAGGATTTTTGGGACAGTCTAAAATTCGTCGACGAGGGATGAAGTTCGTTGACGAAATTATTAAAGGACTCGTCGATGAGGTGACGTGTCTCGTCGATGAATCCAGCTCTATAAATAGTGAAAACCCGAATTTTAGACAAAATTCAGCGTAAGAAATCCTCTTCTCTCTCTCTCTCTCTTTACGTCCCTCTCTCCTTCTCTCTTCGATTTCGAGCCTTTTTCTCGCTAGATCGAAGATCCGAAGCTACCATGACGCTCCTGGTGAAGTTCTCTGCAAGTTTGCTAGAGCTGATCGTTGGTGGAGTTGGCTTGAATTTCGTCCCAATCTCAGGGTAAGGCATTTTATTCAGTATTTGCCTTTCCCTCAGTTTTAAGAAATACAATACACGAAGAAATACTGATGTTTTGTTTTGGGGGAATTGATTTTCAGGGTGTTGAGTGGAGAACTCTGCGGGTATAGGGCTAGGGCTTTTCAGAGTTAAGGTAAGAGAAATATGCTATGCCAGGGTTTTTAGAATATTAACAGAGTTTTCATAGATACATATATACCAGTTATTATGCAGTTTCTACAGAATGAATGTTTTAATGTTGTGTGGCCTGAGTAGATATTTACCTGATGTAAAATTTATACAGTACTTCAGCATATCATGTTATATAACATGTATGTATAGTTATTCACAGATGATTAACAGACAGATTTATATAGATTTTATTCAGTTCAGTATATCATAGTTTTTACAGAATGCTATGTTTCCCTGAATACCATAACACACAGTTTATAAAGACAGATTATATAGTTATAGCATCGAGATGCTACAGTTACTCAGATTTTTCAGTATAGAATTATAAAGTTATGGTTATTTTGGAAACATAATGAAAATAACAAAGGTATATATATATAAATGTACTTATATAGTATCAGATCCCTGTGGAGTTATTACATACATATACAGTTTACAGAGCACGGTATCGTTGCTATATACAGATAGAGTGCAACCACATATCTCAGATACTATGTGGGTACCGTCTAACCATGCTCGGAGAGGATGCAACTCCCCAGTACACTGGGTAGAGGGGGCCGGTTAGACGAGGTAGCAACCAGTCCCGCGCTTAGGAGTGGATGTAGTTTGGTCGGGTTGAGGTACTGTAGAGTATGATTACTTACCTGGGGGGCCGACCAGGTTATATCCCGCTTACGGGCCACACAACCCTGTCATGAGGGGTTAAATCATGACATATAGAGTCCCAGGGAAAGAACACAGTTATATATATGTATACTGTTTTATAGTTTTTATTGTATGTTGTATGTTATAATAGTATGAATGATAGAAAGCTTAGATGATACAAATGTTTTAAGCTTTTATACATGTGTTTTATAGATTTGCCAGATCATGCAGTTTTAAATATTATTATTATAATTTTATGACTTGGTTGCCACACACTAGTAATAGCATATTTCTACTTATTGAGCGTCGACTCACCCCATTACTTTAACATTTTTCAGGTGAGCCAGCAAGGCGAGCAGATCAGGCTCGCGGATAGAGATCACTTGGTCACCCTAGTTATAGGATAAGTTTTGTGTAGGGTTTTTTATTTTTGGGTAGTTGACACTGGAGAGAGAGATGTATTATGTAGCTATGGTTGAAAATACTGAATTCTAGTATTGTATATACATGTATATGTGGTTATGTGATTTATGTTTTTCCGTTGCATAGGGTTGCCCATTACATGCAGGTATTGGAGTAATTTATTATTATAAAAAAACAATGGTGAAAATTTTGAGGATGTTACAATCAATGCTCACCCTAATCAATTTTATATTTATATGTAGTTAAGTAGGTCCTATATGTGTGCATTTTACATAGTGAGCTCAACCATCTTACTTCTGTACCATGAAAAATTATCAATACTCCCAACAAGTGTAAGCTTGTGGCTAGTGAGTTGCTTAATTCATTTTGTTAATTCTCTAGCACACAGTACACACTTCAATATGGACATAACTTCATATGCAATAAGATGATAGCTCTTGCTACACAACATATAAAGCCAAATCATTCAGAGTAATGGGCTGTCTTGAATGACTTAATAATTTCAAACTCTCATATAAAAGAAGCCTTGACCCAATTCTTTAAAAAAAACCTATACATCTTGATACATGTGACTAGTTTTCACCAAAATTTCCAAAAATATACTCAAAATTGGGCTGTCTTGAATGACTTAATAATTTCAAACTCTCATATAAAAGAAGCCTTGACCCAATTCTTTAAAAAAAACCTATACATCTTGATACATGTGACTAGTTTTCACCAAAATTTCCAAAAATATACTCAAAATTTCAAATTTTGAAGGGTGGTTAAAAAAAAAAAAACAAAACTAATGTTGCTTTTCTTTCAAAATTTTGGTTGAAATTTTGGACACATCACCTCGAGTTTTGGGAAATTTCTCCAGTTTATAATGATTTAAAAAATTATGAAACTTCAGTTATAGTTCTTAGTTCCTACTTTTCTTCTAAATGAGATTGGGATTTCATATTCGTTTATATATGTGGTTGGGGGTTTACATTTACTTAAACTGCATTATAAGTAATAATAATGTTTAAAATTTAAAGTATGCCAATAATGAATTCATTTAAATAAATTATAGTGATAGAAAATAGATAAAATATAATGACACGATAACTAGCATTTAATAATTTATAATGATCATATTATACTCATGTACCCTCTTGCTCAATATTTTGTAAACTATAATCAGTGAAGTATATAAACACTAAACAATATAAGATTTCGTTCCAATATCTAAGTTACTGGGATAAGAACAATGATTTTGAACAACCAGGAACATACAGTTGGATTGACATTTTATAATAATGATTTTGGACAATCAAAGAAATGTAAGATTGTTATTGTAATGATTTGGATGTTCTTTACTTCTTCATGTGCTGGACACATGCAATTTATATACCATAAATACTATATACTAGTCATGAATTCATTTTTTTGAGTTTATCTTTTATCCCAACTATGCATAATCATGCCCATTAACATCTCCCAAAGTTCCTTCAAGGATGCCATCATTTGTATAGGTTTCCATCATTTCTTAAATGAAATTGAAGTCCATATTGAAATTGAGATTTTTGTGAATCAAGACTCCAAAAATTTCTATCTGAGTTGAAATTTAATTAATTGTCTTGATGTTTCTTAAACATTTACAGCATTATCATAAAAACATCAATAAAAATTCCGACCTGTAAAATTTACAGTTTGATCAGAACGTAGAATTGATTGAGGGAACCATGGAATGGAAACAATACCAATTTCAACATTATTTCATCAGCATGAAAACATATAGAAATAGCTAAGCACAAAACGATGACTCGTAACAATAATTATGAAATAAATATTCTACACTAAAAATACAAGTTGTAGTGTACTTATTGACACTATTAAGCTTGAAGAAAACCATAGGTAATTTCTTGAAAGTACAACATACTACAATATAACCATATCACTGGATCCATAATAAGACAGATCCCTCTTCTGAGAAAGGTTTAGAATCAAGTATTAGAATAGTAAAGGACAATTTTTCAAAGAATAAGGCATGGGCGGCAATAGCACACACATACACATGCGCGCACACACACAAAAAATTACGAATAAAAAGGCAACAACTTTGAACAAGTTAATCTAGAATATTTTAGCTAGTGAACATTTTTTTAGCCCAAGGAGATGACAAAACCTATAGGAAAAAATGTTTTTTTTTTAACAGTGCATACCTAAATGAACAACATAAGCCACCACTATTAAATAGAAAATAGGTGTCAACAATGTGGTGAGTTGTACATGCATTCATTTTCATTGTTCACTATGCCTGCATCACTGAACATGTTGGTATAACACTATTACTCATGGAAAGAATACTAGTCACATAACACATAGACACCCTTCTACATTTAATCCAATTCAAACTTAAGCATTGGAATTTAACAAAATTTTGGTAGCATATCATCTGTAAATAGAACATTTCCCAAACCTGCAAGTCACAAAAGTTCCTCCTAGGTTTAGCTAAGCAAGTAGCAGTAGTACACAACCTAGGGTCTGTCTACGCATATATGAAATTGCAGAAAAGATAAATCAAGTCCCAACAGCACAAGCAATACAGTTCCAGTATCTCCAACCAATTCAAAATTCAGTATATGAATAGAATTAAACAAGTAACAGAACTATCAACATGCAGTTCAAACTACGTTTTACATACCTTCTAATGAGAGGAGCTACCTGCATCATTTGGTAGAGATTGGCACATCATTTCTTCGAACTACGCTTGCTTGTTTGAAATTGCGGCGAGTGTGGCTTCAACGGTGGAAACCTTGTCTTTCAAACTCTAGTTCTTCATCGAGACGTTAGACACCATGTCTTTCAAACTCTGGTTCTCCACTGTGACGTTAGACACCATGTCTTTCAATTGCTGGTTCTCCATTTCCATCGTATGCATCTGCTAAACCATCTCGTTCGCCCAAGATTCGATGTCTCGACGTGCTTGTTCCATCTCAGCACAAGCCACCGCACCCATAGAAGATGATGTTGTAGGGGTGATGTATCCACTTCCAAGACCTTTCACCTAGGCCCCCGCTTGTTCCCCAAGCACCTGAGCGGTTATCTGGTAATCCGTCATTTACTGGCTCCCCTCTACAACAGGTGCATCCCTTAGCTCGATCATCCTCGCCTATTTTCAGTCATGAAAATGATAAAAAGGAAGAAATAAGAATACAACTTCGATGTTTTGAATTAAATTATAAACTACAAATTTTCTTTGACTTACATGTTTGCCCTGCGCATCGTCGCACCATTCCCCCGATCGCCTTTGGTGTGTTCTCTAATAAAGATCCGAAAGTGGCTCCTCTGCTCCAGTATCGGGATCACGCTAAATTATTATATAAAACATCATTAATATTAATTCAGGTAATGGTCAGATAGTCTAATATATAAAAATTACCCTTCGATGATTTACGAATAACTTTAAACCACCGCAATGTGTCGTAGGGAGTTTGCTACGGTTTGCAGCATTTTTTTCACATATAGCCTACAAAAAAGATGTAATGACTTCTTATTAGCCAAATCAAAGCTTAAAGTAGTTATTATAATACAAACACATCACCTGATAGTGTGGATCGCGGAAATGGCGACACACCACCTCCTAATCCTAGTGGGATATCTTATTGTATGGGTGGGTTGCTGCTTGATCTCCCATCGCACGAAAATGCTCACGCATTTTTGCACGATAGGTCTTAAATTTATTGCATAGTTGGAAATCCACCGCCCTCTTCACATGGTCTGCATGGAGAATGTCCATATTGAACTCCTCCTGCATAGGTAATACAATTAGAATGTTAAATAGTTGCTTGGCTAATATATAAAGTCAAAAAAAAAAAAAAAAGGTTCGCAGACTACTTACCAAGATGCGCATGTAAAGAACCATATGCTGCACCTCAGTCACCAGTAGCTAGCTAAAGGCGGTGACTGGAGCATACTGTCGGCATATAATGCCAAGCTCTCGTGTCCACGTTGGGCACCACGCAGGGCTGAGAAGCCTGGAGGAATGTTGATTCAAATGTGCTGACCCGTACTCTCCAGATGCTTCTTAAGTGCCGTGTTCTTTGCTACACCACGACCTGACCTGACTGTGGATGGCGATGCTGAAAGAAGAGTTAAATTAAGAACAATATTTTAATTATACACGTGAATAACCATCAATAGTTTACATCGAAATAAATTAATCGTAACCTTACCAACACTACTCATCATGGTGGGCAACTCAGCCTGTGTGTCATCCCCAGCCGAGGTATCCATGTCTGGCCGAGGTCCTGATGGCTCAGAAAATGATGGTCACATCAGGACCGATGAGCTCAGCCGGTCTCAAGGATGCCGGATCTTCCTTATGCGATGTAGTCGAGAGCCTGGAAGGAAGTCGGCCACGACGACCTCCTGGTGCAATGTCTGCAAAATATTAGACAAGTAAATATAAGAAGTACGAATATTAGATGGATGTATAATAAATATATTTTTATTTATTTACACATGCCAGATACATAGTGACAAACATAACATGCTTACCCACCTATACGTCCTCAATATCAATATCATCCTCACTTTCTAAAGTGTCTTCCTCTTCACTATAGTACTCGACCCCTGTTTCATCTTCCCCATTAGTTTCCTCATCATCGATGAAGTAAACGTCTACAGAAGGTTCAATTGTAATATCAGCAGTCCCTACATGTTCTGCTAAGGAACCAATCCTATTCAATGGTATAGGATCAACTCATTCTTCGACAACATTGAAAGCAGATTGCACTGCTACATTGAAAGATTACTCATCTTCTTGGAATGTAGCTTCACTGACACTCTTCTCCCCATCTGTAACTTCTGTAATAGCATACAAACATCAGGGAGGAATCTTTTGGGCCACATGCCATTCACCCTTCAATTTTGCGTCTTTAAGGTAAAACACTTGTTCAACCTGCGTCGCTAGCACAAAAGGGTCATTTTGATATGATGTCTTTCTAAAATTGACACTGGTAAAGTAGGCATTCGTGTTTATCTTAGTCTTTTTATTGCCAATGTCCCACCAGGTACACTTGAATAGGTTGACGAGTCTGTTGACTCCGTAGTTAAGCTCTATAATGTCATCCAAGACACCAAAGTAGTCAATTTCTCCATCTTCTTCTGTGCCTGCAACCCCATAATTTTGGGTTCTTCTATTCAGTTCGAGCGACTTTGTATGAAATCGTAATCCATTGACAATGCAACTACTGTAACTGTTAACTCGTTGATCAGGGCCACATGTCAACGCATACAAATCTTTACTTGATGTTGGTTCTTTATTGTAATACATGACTTTCATCTATTAAATAAACAGGAGTTTAGATGAGTAAACCGTCAATATTGAAAATGTACATTGCTTCATACTCAAGTAGTATTTGTTACTTACATGACTCCCAAACCAATTGACAAATTACTTCTTATGTCTTTCGTCAACATTCCTTTCATTTTGGGTCAGAAGTTCAACTTTATGTTCGCTATATGCAACAATAGTATATGTTAATGTCAAGTAAGTATACAAATATGCATATGTAAATACAATGCAAAGTAAGAAGTTTCAAACCACATACTCGATATATGGAACAATTTCATCACAATCATTGAGGACGTAAAAATGGGCCTTTTGTAAGTCGTCCATATCAATGAAATTGTAAACCCGTGCACCGAACGACTGAACATTTTCTCAAAATATAAAGCTCCTCAGTTTTTTATCTTTGACATTAATAGCATGAACGTCTACATTTCACTCCTCACAAATTAACCTTGTGTCAATATCATGTAGATACATTAAGCAAAATGCAAAACACTCACTCTCAATGTATGCCTCAATGATTGAACATTTCGTCCCTGCCTTATTGCTCACATACCCCTTCAAAGTGGACAAGAACTTGTGTATTTTACATAGCATTATTGACTTGTAGACACAAAATGGAAAAAAAAAAAAAAAAACGAGGAAATCACGTGACCATTATAGAATGACTTTATAATTTACCTCTCAATAAGATACATTCAACAATATTGGACCGGTCCTCCAATTATGGCCTCCCTTGGTAAATGGACAGCTAAGTGAACCATCACATCGAAGAATGTAGGCGAAAATATTTTCTCTAGCTTGCATAGTATGATCACGATGTCATCCTCTAATCGTTTAAGTACATTTACGCTCAATTTTTTGGAGCACAACTGTTAAAAAAAGATCCCCAACTCAATCAGCACCAAGCGAACATCTTTGGTCAAGTATCCACGAAGGAAAATGGATGGAACCCATTGTAGAACGTCGTGACAGTCATGACTTTTCATTCCTAACATCTTCCCTTCCTTCGTGTTTATGCATCGAGTCATGTTTGATGCATATCCATCAGGGAACTTCACTGATTTCAACCATTCAAAGAATTTATTCTTCGTATCTTTTGAAAATGTGTAACGAGATGATGGCATGAGAAGTTTGTCCCCATCACGAAACAGGTGCAACTCAGGCCGTATTCCCATATCTTCCATATCCCAGTGAGCATTTGCGGTGTTCTTTGTCTTCCTATTCATATCTAGCAATGTACAAATGACATTCTCACAAATGTTCTTTTCGATATGCATGACATCCAAGTTGTGGCATAGTGGAGGATCTTTCCAATATGGCAACTCAAAAAAGATGCTTCTCTTTGTCCAATTCAACTCCCACTCTACACGTTTTCTTTTTCTACTGGTTGGTGGTTTTCCAAATTTCACATCTCTAATCAACCTGAGCTGGTTTAATATCTCTTCCCCACTTAGTCACTTTGACTGCAACCTTCGTTCAGGTGTTCCATTAAAGCTTTTGACGCCAAGAGTCCTCCAAGGATGTCCAGGTAGTAGAAAATGATGATGACACATAAAGCATAACTTGCATCCATGCTTCAAGGATAAGGACCGAGCATCCTTATTACAGACTGGGCATGCTAAGTAACCTTTTGTGCTCTAACTCGATAGGTTGCCGTAAGCGGGGAAATCATTAATTGTCCACAACACTGTAGCATGCATCCGAAATGTTGTCCTGGATTCCACATCAAATGTCTCCACTCCTTTTTCCCATAGTTCTTTCAACTCATCAATTAACGGAAGCAGGTACACATCAATATCATTACCAGGTCTCCTCGGTCTGGGAATAAGCAGAGACATATAAATGAAGGGTTCTTTCATACATTGCGATGGTGGTATATTGTATGACATCATCATAACTGACCACATGCTATACAAGTTGTTCATGTTACTGAAAGGATTGAACCCATCTGAAGCAAGGTCAAGTCTGATGTTGCGAGGATCACTAACAAACCACAGATGCATTTTTGGAGTCTGCTGGATAGCTAAGGGTGTTTCCATCTTGAAGAAGTTTCTCTTGATGCCATCTCTTATCGGTAGCAGTCGTTTTGCACATGTACAATCATTGCAGTCACAGGATTAATGGACAATATAACAAAACTTTTTAGGGAATCTTTTTACCTTTCTTCTGATTTGTTGTATACCTCGGTTCACGACATTCTGGGCACTTGTTCGCATGTTCATGTTCACCATAAAAGAGTGCACAATCATACCTACACGCATGTATTAGAGTGTAACCGAGACCCAATTCATGCATGTATGTTTTTGCCTCATAAAAGGACTTCGGAAGTGTTTCACCATCAGGCAGTGCCACCTTAGTAAGGCTTAAATTCACGTTGAATGTGCTATGAGATAACCTATGCATTGTCTTTGCATGAAGCAACTTTATCAAAAACTCTAATTTTAAGAACTTTTTGCAGTTTGGATATAAGGACACTCGTGCATCCCTCACGAGATTAGCAAATGGTTTACCGAGTCGATTCAACGTACTAGGATCGCAAGGTATGGTACCTGTTGAAGTAGATTCATCACTAGTACGCGACACACTGACATCGTCCGTGTCCACTATCCCCTTTTGTAAGTCACCTAATATTTCGATTAACCCTTCCGAACGTGCATCACCACCTACTATATTTGCCTCCTCATCTTCATTGACGTAATCTTCATCGTGGAACACCCATGTTGTGTACCTTTTCTCCTTTCCAAAGTCTAATAAATGTGTATGAACCAAATCAATGTGTTTGAATGTTATGTTTTGGCATTTCTTGCAGGGACACCTTATTCTACTGGCTTTGTCTGCACGAGGACGCGTGAACTCTATGAAATCATGTACCTCTTTCACATATTCTGGCAAAAACCTGCCCTGAGCGTTCATCCAACTCTTATCTATGTTCATTAATTACCTTATAATATGTTCAAGTAAATGGTGTTGATTACATTCTCATAATGTTTATGACGCACGCATCGTGAATCCTATAATCAACCACGTTCCATCTAAAGGGTACAGATCCTATCCCATTCAGGAATGTTGCATTTATATTGCGATCAATTGCTCAAATTCCTTCGTCGTAGTCATTATAAATTTCAGCAGCATCTCCCCATGGTTCTCCAAGTACATGAGATGGGGGAAGGGAATGCGTTACTAGTTTTGTTGCTAGTTTTCTATCACTAACAAATTATCACGACACCCCACTATGCACCCAGAGAACACAAGTAGAGACGTGCTCGAAATATATAATGACAATTGACAAAGCATGAGTGATGACGACAATGTAAATACAACTTCCCGAACTGTCCACATTGGACAATTCAAGAATGATTGAAATACAAACATTACTAATCGTAAGTGAACAAATAATTAACATGTTCAATTGATTATTAGTCAACATAGTATGACTAATAATCAATTGAATTTCAATAATTATTTTATCTCACATGTACGATGAGGCATGAATGTATAGTAACCATTCTTGAACGGGTCTAAACTTCAATGAACACAAGAAATGATAATAATTAATTTGGTAGTTTAGTTCATATGACGTTTAGTTCTTAGCCTTTCACTGTATTTTATACATTGTTGTTCTAAAGATTTTCTAACCATGCACAATCTCAAATGAATGCACAAGAAGGATAAAAAAAGTGAACACTTATCTGCCTACCTTATTTGTGTAAGTAACATCCACATAAATTCTAAAAATAGCCAGAAAAATGTAATGATATAGTGAAGCACAAAATACAGGTAGAAACCAAAAGCACAATGTATTTTCATTAATTTCAGAGGCAATACAATGTAGAGAGAAACATCAAAGCACACGTACAACCATTCAAAAGCATGGTAAAAAAAAAATACATGAAAAAATAAATAAAATAAAATAAAAGCAAATGGTGCATGAGCACAGTACATAAGCAAAAAAGAAAGTGCATAAAAAGATCCCAGGCATCTAGTCTATCCTAATCAGAGTTAGAATCAGAATCAAAACTAGCCGAGCAAGGTGAGGTGGCTACTGCTCTAGTGGCGTCTCGGTCCCGTGCCAGTTTCTTTAGAAGACGGCAAAATTCAGGGGTAAGAGAGGAGGGTGGTAGTTTGCATGGCCTGAGGATACGATGCGGCACCAACTCGTCAGGAATGTCCGCCAGAGGCGAAGCCTCAAAATCATATGGCATGGTTGGCCTAATCGTATAGAATAGCACCGGATGAGCGGGCATGTCCTCTATAAGCCCTGGGGTAAAATTCATTGATTGCTCTCTAATGGGTGGTGCAGCAGAACGTGACGGGGGGAACTGCACATCCTTAAGAGTCACCCTTGGTGCTTTTGTCTAATTCGAAATCCTTTCGCGCTCACTCAGGGCCGCTCGACCCCTGGAAGAAGACTCTCCCCTTGGCGGGTCCTGGACCCTATACCGCTTGGTAACGCATCGTGACGAGTGGCCATGCTTTGAGGAGGTCCGACGCTTCGTTCACGGAGGCATTGGCCAGGAAAGACGAAAGCCTACGATTTATGTTGAAAACAACATTTTTTTCAGAGGGGCATACTTAACAATAAAATTACGAGAACATTTTCACACTTATTAAAAAAGTTCAACATAAATTTAATTTTAAAACTCATTTACTAAACCAAAGAAAATCATTAGGGATGGCTCAGGTGAGCGCTTCATTTTAATATGTATATATATATATATATATATATATATATATATAATTATAATATATTAATTCATAAATAATAAGGTAAACATTTAAGCTATTTATGGTAAGTTTGATTCCCCTCTTTTGTCTTGTCCTTTCTAAAAGATAAAGGTAGGTAAACTTTTAGTATATTTTTTTTAGTTTCTAAAAATCAACTTTTAGTTTTTTAAAAGTTACAAAATTAAAACTTGAAAAGCTAAAAGCTAATTTTTTTTTTTCACCAACAAATTATTTTTTCTATTGTTGTTGTAGTGATCTTGAAAAAAAAAAAATGTAAGATTAATTATAATTAATTAATTAATTAAACATTATAAAATTGAATTAATTAAATATTACTAAATTGAATTAATGAAATGAATAATAGGATGGATATATATAAGTATACATATAGGATAAAGTAATGTGGGTATTTATATATATATATATATATATATATGTATGTATAATATTAATAAAATGTTATTTAATTGAATTAATAAATTAAATAGTATATAAATATATATATATATATATATATATTTAAGGTTAAGATATATATGATTAAAGTAATAAGTACATAA
Organism: Malania oleifera; assembly: GCF_029873635.1. Taxonomy (NCBI): domain Eukaryota; kingdom Viridiplantae; phylum Streptophyta; class Magnoliopsida; order Santalales; family Ximeniaceae; genus Malania; species Malania oleifera. The sequence continues at coordinate 8,213,284 of NC_080424.1, forward strand.
ATATGGTTAAAGTAATAAGTATATATATACAATGTTAATAAAAAATAATAAAGAAAATGATGGTTTTAATGCTATTAGGTAGATTGGATTTCATTTTGAAATCGAATTGCAAGGAATTTGAACCCTCCAGTAGGTCTCTTTACCTCTCACACTTTTCACGGATTTTTCCTTTATTTTCTCTTTTTCTCTCCTCCGACCTCCTCCTTTTTCTCCTCAATTTCTCGACGGATTTTTGGCCAATTGGGAAATGTAAGGTACCATTGGGTTCCTAACTTCGCTACCAACATTTTTATTGGAGCGGATTTTTTGTGAGAACGGCGTAGGTACCATTCTTGGGGTAAGGTAACTTTTTTTCTATTTTCTCAATTTTTTTTTTTAAATCTTCAGTCAAATTGATGATCAGCTACCACCACGGGATCCTAGTCGCGATCATCGTCATTTTGACTAGAGTAAATTTTCAATTTCGGTTTTTTAGGCACCACTTCAAAGCGAGAGTGAGATTTGGGGAATTAAATAAATTGGTTATATTTGAGGATATAATTATTTATTTGGAATTTAAGGGTTTAGGAAATATAAAAATAATATTTTATTTAGGATTGATTTAATTGAACCAAAATTATTGAACCATGGTCTGGGTGAGCGCTGCAGGCATCTATGTGGGATTCTTGTCGGTGTAGTTCAAGGATTTAGATAAGGGGGAAATTTTATATATTAAATCAGGTTTTCATATATGAAATGAAAATGGATTATGTTATATATGTGTTTAGGGGTTCATGTGGGTACAAAATGCCAACCATGTAAATTATATTTTCTGAGCTTTGGGTTGCCTATTTAGCTACGTATATGTGAAAATGAACTGATGAAAGTGGAAAATATTTTTAGGATAATTATGTAAGAAATGAAATTATATTTTTAGTATATAAACGTTAAATGTTGGTTGCCTTATTTTACAAGCAATGTATGAACTTTTCTGTTAAAATGTGTGGCATGAGTCGATAGTAATGTTGTTTGAACATATGTTATATGTATGAGATGCAGACTATGTAAGAAATGCATTATTAATGAAATGTTATAAGGACCACGTTGCTTGTGTTTGATAATGCTACCATGTATGCAATGACAGCTAAAAGGAGCTATAGACTAATTGATGACAGCTAAAAGGAGCTGTGTTAGCAGATTCTAACGCATATCTATGTAGATTAATTAATGTACAGCTAAAAGGAGCTATAGTGCGTATGAATGAATTGAAAATGAATGAAATGGAAATGTGAATGAAATGAATATGAAATGTGAAATGTGAACGATGAAAAAGTGTGAAAGGTTACGTAAAGTGAAATGTTATGAAATGGTAAAGTTATGAACATGAATAGTTATGGATGGTTGAATAATGACAAACAGAATAATGTATTATGGTATTATCAAGTATTTATGTTACTAGAACAAGTTACGTTAGGGCGGGGCAAACACTTCACCTAAGGGATTATTGAGAAAGGCGAGTGCACTAGTAGTATCAGATGTAGCAGTAGACTGCATGACGCACTAGGGCAGAAGGAAACTACTTGTATGAGCGGGTAGATTTCCCTATTCTTAGGGGCCTTCGCCGGTAAACTTTTGTATGAACTATGTGAGTATGAGATTAATCTATCACTTGAGGGCTTACTGAGTAAGGTGAGTGTCCTAGTATGCTTCAGTGGTGACCATTGTGTTACCTTATGTATCAGAGCAAAGGGGTGCTACTTGTATGAGCAGGTAATCACCCCTATCCTTGGGTAATCTCGTGGGTGAATATTTTGCATGTATTTGATTAGGTTCAGAAAATGATTTCAGAATTATGTTAATGATTTTGCAAATGATATTAAAATATTATTTATGATTCTCATGTTGACCACACGCTGTTTTAATATATATTATTTCTTCTCTTACTGAGATGTGTCTCACCCGATTACAAATTTATCTTTTTAGAACCACCATGTAAATGAGCTTAGAGAGCTCAAGGTTGATAGCATTTTTGGGATTATAGAAAGAGAAAAAGGGTATAAACATTTTAATGATATTTTGGGATATATATAAGTTATGTTTTATGTTTTATGTTCTAAGTCTTCTGGATTTTATGATGGTTGGAACATACTAGTGTTTGTGAATAATGAATGTTTTTGGAGATATGTGTAAATATGAGAATACAGGTGATGATTAGTTATTGTGGGTTATGGATGGAAATAGTAAACTTTGGTATTATATCTGTGGAGATTATGTTTATGTTTTCCGCTGCATATATGATATCTGTTATGGATTATCGAGTTTTTATCAAGTTTAACACGTCGGACCGACTTTAAGGGTTCAGGGCGTTACATTTGGTATTAGAGCAATTATTTTGGGATTTTGAGAACTTAGGAAATGATTTATACCAGAATATAGGAATGAGTTAGGATGAAAAATAGGAGATGGGTAGGTTAGGTGTTGATAAGTATAGGATTTTGTCTTATAACTTGGAGACAGAAATCCCTTGGCAGACTTCTGTGATTTTTTGATTTAGTCAGCAGTTTCAGAAAACCACCGTAAATCCATCGACGGTGATGTTTCTTAGCCGTAAAATTGGTCCTTATATGGAGAATTTGGATTTTTATTAGATTTAATTAAATGATTATATTGTTTGGGGTTATGATATGGAATTCTTATCTCTTTTCTGCCCTATTTTCAGGACGAATCTTGGAGATAAGAATATAGAGGCTGAAGGAAGAGAAGATTCAGATACTTCCACTGAAGAGGACATTGATACCTTCAAGGTGCTGCGGGGTATTGTTCGCCAGGTTAGGGCAGAAATGAAGAAGAACCCTAAAGAACAGAACTGTCCACCTGTAGGTTAGGGTTGTAGCATTAAGAAGTTTATGAGGATGAACCCTCTGACCTTTGTAGGAGGACCTGATCTAGTGGCTGTAGAGAATTGAGTATAGGAAATAGAGGAGATCATGGCCGTACTCGATTGCACGGATGAACAGAAGGTCCATTATGCTGCATTCAAGATGATTGGAGAGGCAAAACGTTGGTGGCTTTCTACAAAGCTGCTAGAGAAACAGAGGCTGGTAAAGATAGCTCTTACCTGGGAGAGATTTAAGGAGCTGTTCTTTGACAGGTATTTTCCTTTATCTGTCAGAGAGGGAAAGATTGAAAAGTTTACTAATCTGACCCAGGGGGATATAACCGTTGCAGAGTATATAGGGAAATTTGTGGTGCTTTCTCGCTTCACATCGATCTTGATCCCGAATGAGGTAAGAAAGGTCAGGAAATTTAAAAAAGGCATGAGGCGCAGAATATACGAGCTGGTGGTTGGGTTTCAAGTGCAGAGTTTTTCATTTCTAGTTGATAAGGCTTCGGTATTGGAAAAGAGTATCCAAAGCAGTACAGAGCCTTCATCGCAGAAGAAGAGAGGCCTGCACTATCCAATTTTCAAACAGAGGTTAGTCAGGGATCAGTGAAGAAAGGAAAAGAGGCAGTGGACTCTGTATGCCAGAAATGTAATAAAAGGCATAGGGATGAGTGCTGGCTTGGGACTCCGAATTGCTTTAGGTGTGGTAAACTAGGTCTAGACTCTATGAGTCCAATCCGGTTTTGATAATGACAAATCATTTGCTATTTAATCTGTGCATTGAGCTTGTGAACAAGAACTATATTAAGCATGTACAGAAGGATAACGAGTCATGGAAGTCACAAAGTAAAGCTAACAAATCTTGGCAAGCTCCATGGAAATCAAAGAGTACAAGAATCAAGATGCAAGCGGCAAAGTTCAAGAACAACTTGGGAATGGTTATTTAGAACTCATGTACTTACATTTTCATATGATTTAATTTGAGGCTCAACATAACTTAGAAAGACTTTAGGATTCATGCATTTCATATATATATATATATATATATATATATATATATATATATATATATATTTAGGGGACATTCATGGACTTAGAAATTTTTTTAAATCATGGAAAATATGTTTTATAAAAGACCTGAGAAAAGAAGTAAAGCAAAATTTAAAACTAGAGAAGAAAAATTGGGAAAAAGGGGACTTCGGTAGCCTGAAGAATTAATGGGAATCACAGTAAGTTGGCAGAGGCTCTTCAGTCGCCTGACCTTGGAACCTCAGGCATCTGAACCCACTTCAGGAGCCTAAACTTCCCTCTTTAGGCGCCTAACCCTGTATTCCAACTTGATTTTTCAAAGGCTTAAGGAACTTCGGTCACCTGGGCTTTCGACCTTAGGCGCCTAAACTTGCGGGAAACTTAAAAACTTGTTTTTTGTCAAAAGAACTCGCAAGCTTTTTCTTTGATCCAACGGTTGAGATCAATCCTAAGCGTAAGATACTATATATACTAAATATCTAAACCCTAGAACAAGACTAAGGCACACAACAAGAGAAGAACACATCGTATTGCAAGATTGTAGAGAAACTTGAGCTGATTGTTTGCACTTCATTCTACTTTCATCGTCTTTGGGAAATTCTATTCCGAATATCAAAAGGCATTCATTCATTCAACTGTGCTTCAAGGTTTGATCTTTCAAGTTATAATTCTTAAGAACTTCTCATCTCATTACGTATTCTTGAACATCATTAGAAAAGTTTTGATCTTGAGTGTGCTTATTCATATAAAAATTGATTTTTGATAAGATCATTACTTGAGAAAGTTTATTTAACTTAGTTGATTGATTTTTGATTCAAGAGTATATAAATATACATACATATATATATATATATATATATATATATCATTTATTGAGCTTATTATTGAAAAACCTATTTTGATTAAAAGGTTGATCTTGAAAGTGCCTATACATATACATAGTTATTCTAAACAAGATCATTACTTGATTTAAGTTGTGTGATTGATTGAAAGGTTTGTGTTAAGTGTGTGTTTTCTAAAGGATCTATATTTTAGATATATTTTAACGCTTGATTAAATATCCTTGGTACTTATAACTATATATTTTTAAGGGATAATTTCTAAAAAGCAATATACTCAGTTTATGATTGAATACTTGAAAGAAAAACTTTGTGATTTTGATTGATTTAACATTCAAGACAAAGTTTTTTTTTTAACAAGTTCACTTCAAATATATTTGTGCCTTTTTGTAAAGTGAACCAAGAACCCTAGTATACTCCAAACCATTTTAAATATATCTTTACTTGGGAGTTTTGGTTAAATAGGGATTTGTGTGTTGAAGCATATCATACATTAAAACGATTGCATCGTTTTTCATACATTCATGAGCTTCAAGTTATATCATATGTTAATGTATTAGGAATTTGATTTGTACTCACACGCTTTTGTTAGAAACATCTTTGAGCGTTATTTTTTCAGATTATATTGTATACACGATTCCATGTGTGAACCAGTGTGTGAGGAGAGAGTTGTATCTCTTGTAAGTAATGGAGTAGGAGGGAGTTGTGCCTCTTGTAAGCAGCGGATTGTAAGGGAAGCTCAGTCCCAATTTAAGGAGCGAGGATTTAGTGAATCCTTGAGTGGTTGCTCAAGGCGAGGACGTAGGCTAAGTCGGCTAAACCTCGTAAAACTGCGTTTGTCTTCTCTCTTCCCTTTACTCTTTATTTTCAGCACTGTATTTAAATTGTGTATATTGCATGCATAGGTTGGATAACTTTACACATAAGTAATTGAGTTACAAGAATTCATTGGTAAAATATATAAGAAGAGTTTAAGCGGTAAATAAGTGTCAAAGAATTTTTAAATACCCAATTCACCCCCCCTCTTGGGATTACACCTGATTCAACACTAAGACATATTAAGAACAATTGTCGGAAACTGTTGCCTGTAGTATCTGTAGCCAACCATGATCGGGGAAAACAACAAGTACCACTAGGAAGAGGTGCTCTAGCATGAGTGTACTCATTACTTCAGCCTGAGCCAAATAATGCCAGGGGCGTAGATATGAGTTTATGTTTAAGATAATAATGATTTAATTTGACAATGAATGATTGAAAAGTTTATGTGATAATATATATTGAATTGTGTTAGATGTTGTTGGGTAATGAATTCAAGTAATGTGAAAGGATGATTAGTTAGTAAAATTTCGAAGAAGAAATTTCTTAAGGATGAGAGAATGTAGTGATCCTAAAAAAAATAAAAATAAATAAATAAATAAATTATAATTAAGAAATTAATTAAACATTATAAAATTGAATTATTTAATGAAATGAATAATAGGATGGATATATATAAGTATACATGTAGGATAAAGTAATGTGGGTATTTGTATATAATATTAATAAAATGTTATTTAATTGAATTAATAAATTAAATAGTATGATGGATATATATATATATATATATATATAAGGTTAAGATATATATATGATTAAATTAATAAGTATATAAATGTGGTTAAAGTAATAAGTATATATATATATATATATATATAATGTTAATATAAAATAATAAAGCAAATGATGGTTTTCATGCTATTAGGTAGATTGGATTTCATTTTGAAATCCAATTGCAAGGAATTTGATCCCTCTAGTACGCCCCTGCCTGTCACACTTTTCACAGATTTTTCCTTTCTTTTCTCTTTTTCTCTCCTCCGTCCTCCTTATTTCTTTCCTCAATTTCTCGATGGATTTTTGGTCAATTGGAAAATGGAAGGTACCATTGGGTTCCTAACTCTGCGACCGGCATTTCTACTAGAGCGGATTTGCCATGAGAGCGGCATAGGTACCATTCCTGAGGTAAGGTAACTTTTTCCTATTTTCTCAATTTCTTCTTAGATCTTTAGCCAAATCAACGATCAGGTACCACCACGGGGTCCTAGTTGCGATCGTCGTCATTTTGGTTGGAGTAAAATTTTAATTTGGGCTTTCTAAATACCACTCCAAAGTAAGGTGAGATTTGGAGAATTAAATAAATTGGTTATATTTGAGGATAGAATTATTTATTTGGAATTTAAGGGCTTAGGAAATATTAAAATAATATTTTATTTAGTGTTGATTTAATTGAAGTAGAATTATTGAACTAGGGTTCGGGTGAGCGCCGCAAGCATCTGTGTGAGATTCCTGTTGATGTAGTTCAAGGATTTAGGTAAGGGAGAAATTTTATATATTAAATCAGGTTTTCATATATAAAATGAAAATGAATTATGTTATATATGTATTTATGAGTTCATGTGGGTATAAAATGCCAACCATGTAAATTATATTTTCTGAGCTTAGGGTTGCCCATTTAGCTATGTATATGTGAAAATAAACTGATGAAAGTGGAAAATATTTTCAAGATAATTATGTAAGAATTGAAGGTATATTTTCAGTATATAAACGTTAAATGTTGGTTGGCTTATTTTACAGGCAATGTATGAACTTTTCTACTAAAATGTGTGACATGAGTGGATAGTAATGTTGTTTGAACATATGTTATATGTATAAGATGTAGACTATGTAAAAAATGCACTATTAATGAAATGTTATAAGGACCATGTTGCTTGTATTTGATAATGCAACCATGTATGCAATGACAGCTAAAAGGAGCTGTAGACTAATTGATGATAGCTAAAAGGAGTTGTGTTAGTAGATTCTAACGCATATCTATGTGGACTAATTGATGTACAGTTAAAAGGAGCTGTAGTGCGAATGAATGAAATGAATATGAAATGTGAACTGTGAACGATGTAAAAATGTGAAAGGTTAGGTAAAGTGAAATGCTATGAAATGGTAAAGTTTTGAACATGAACAGTTATGGATGGTTGAATAACGACAAATAGAATAATGTAGTATGGTATTATCAAGTATTTATGTTAGTAGAACAAGTTACGTTAGGGCAGGACAAACTCTTCACCTGAGAGCTTGCTGAAAAAGGTGAGTGCACTAGTAGTATCGGATGTAGCAGTAGGCTGCATAATGCACTAGGGCGGGTAGATTTCCCTATTCTTGGGGGCTTTCACTGGTAAACTTTTGTATGAATTGTGTGAGTACGAGATTAATCTATCACTTGAGGGCTTATTGAGTAAGGTGAGTGCGCTGATATGCTTTAGTGGTGATCGTTGTGTTGCCTTATGTATCAGAGTAGAGGGGTGCTACTTGTATGGGCGGGTAATCGCCCCTATCCTTTGATAGTCTCGTGGGTGAATATTTTACATGTGTTTGATTAGGTTCAGAAAATAATTTCAGAATTATGTTAATGATTTTGCAAATGATATTAAAATATTATTTATGATGCTCATGTTGACCACACGCTGTTTTATTATATATTATTTTTTCCCTTACTTAGATGTGTCTCACCTGATTACAAATTTATCTTTTCAGGACCACCACGTAAACGAGCTTGGAGAGCTCGAGGTTGATAGCATTTTTGGGATTATAGAAAGAGAAAAGGGTATAAAAATTTTGATGATATTTTGGGATGTATATAAGTTATGGTCTTCTAAATTTTATGATACTGGTGTTTATGAATAATGAATGTTTCTGGAGATATGTGTAAATATGAGAATACAGGTGATGATTGGTTATTATGGGTTATGTATGGAAATAGTAAACTCTGGTATTATATCTGTGGAGATTATGTTTATGTTTTCCGCTGTGTATATGATATTAGTTATGGATTATTGGGTTTTTATCAGGTTTAAAGCGTCAGACCGAGTTTAAGGGTTCAGGGCATTACGGTTGTCCTTAATTTTTTCTAACACTATAAAACGGTCAATGTATTAATTATATTTCCTAAAAAGACCATATTCATTTTAGTTATTATATACTTTTAAATACCTAACAACTTTTTTCATCAAATACTCAAATCTAACTTTTTCTTTCTAGCAGCTCCTTTTTCACAAGGAGACCAAACATTTTTAAACCGACTTCAATAAACTCATTCTTATCATCTCTTTTTAAAAAGGTCAATTTTGAAGTTATTTTTTAAGAATTTATGTTTAAATTTTCATTGTGTACATTAATAGCGGAAGCAAATTTATTATTCATAAGAACGCCCAGCTCACCCCCCCTCTTGGGTGCGTACCAAAACCAACAATGATTTATGAATATCAAAACTTGGGACTTTCGTTTTTAGGGTGAAATCCATAGACACCCTTAGATTGTTTGGTAAGATTTTATTTTAAAATTCTAAAAACATACTAGATAGTGATCAGTAATATTTTTTAACAAAATTTTTGCAAGTATTTATCATTTCACTTAAGTTATATTTTAATATCATAGTGGAATTTGCACATTTTATCTTAAGATAAAAAAAAAAAAAATTGGATCTTAACTTTTTTTCACTTTTGTCTGCCAACAGCACTAGTTCTTAGAAGGTTGATAATGAAATTTGAACATTGTAAAATAAAAAATTATGAGTAATAATAATTTTTTTATAAGAACTTGTACGATTGACTATCAACTAATCAAAGATTATTTTTTTCACTAAACTATAATGCAAGAGGAATTTTTTTTTTTTGTCATTGCAAGAAATTCAAGAGATGTAATGTCATATTTCTGTTTTTTTTTTAAAAATCATAACATGCTTTCAATTTTTTTTTCCTTAGTTTTGTGCCTTAAGATGATGACGACCCACTATATACATGTTCTTATTCCAAATAATTCATTAAAATATATAATAAAATTCCAAGTATAATATTAGAAATATAAATGTAGTAGGACAGAGATATCATTAAGAAATAGTCCAATTTGACTAAAATCATTCAAAACTTTTTTAAAACTTCTCAGCTCAATGATATATTAATTATTCACATTGTTTAAAACTTAGATCTAAATATTCACAAAATAAATCCTAAAAATTGAGTAGTACAATATAAATTGGTTTGACAATAGGAAACTTGGTTTGAAGTGAAATATCTCTTTTTTCCCTTGCGTGTATTAATGAGAAGAAACATAAATAACGACTTTTCGACCGAGTCTTTTTTACCTTATCTTTTCGAACTCTTTTTTCAATTTCTTATAATAGGCAACTACTTGAGGGAAAATTATGTGTTTTGAAAATTAATAAAAAATACAACTATTATAAATTTATAAATAGTATACGATTAATGTATGACGACATCCTAAATAATTCAAAGTCTGCAAGATGCTAAATTTAGTACAGGGAATATAAAATGCTAAGATTCAATGAATAGAATGAGTTACTAATAGACTTACCTTTTTTTTTTGTTAAGTGTACAATATATTGATTTTTAGAAAAGAAAAACAGCATTAGACTTGAGAAATAGTTGATTAAATGTATATAAAATTATTAGTTGATTAAATATGCATAATTTAAGGATTTGAATAGATTTGAACAAAATTTAATATAATTTTAGATTATATTTTATTTAAATTTATACAAATTTAAATTTAGAATCTCTCCAAATATAAGATCAATTTATCTTTTCGAAACCCTTAAATTAAGATAGCATAGGGTGCATAGTATGTCTTTCTTACCACCACCTACTACAGAACACACAAAAGATAGTGACCCTCACGTGTTTTAAAGGAGAGTGACAAAGGGATTATGGATTTCCCAGTTGTACTTTTAATTTTATATCAATATTTAATAAGCTTTATGGCATATGTATTCAAAAGCACACAGTGCCACTGCTCTTTCGATCTCCTAAGATTAATTGAAATCTAAGGCATCCATGTGTTGGGTATATCATCATATATATGGCCTGTCGGGACCATTATATATATATACATTGATATTTTTTTGATGGTTTGATTTGTCTTTGATGGATGGATCAGAGATCATGCAAGGTTCTCTGTTGTAGGGAAGGGTCCCAATTTGCATGTGATTTCCCAGTTAATCCAAACACAAACAGAAAAATAGACACAATCACATAATAAACATCAAAAACTGAAAAAAAAAAAAAAAAAAAAAAAACAAATTCTTCAAATCCCAATTCAAAGAAACATAGCTTAAAGGCTAGAAGGCTTCCGGTTGTTGATCTCCTTGGCGAAGGCGACGGGGACAGATTCGGAGTGTCAGCGGTGGCGGCGAAGAGAGATGGATAGACTGAGAGAGAGAGACTGGAGAGATTGAGAGATGGAGAGATTGAGACAAGTAAACATACCTTGAAGGTTGGAAGGCTTTCGGCGGTTGATCTCCTCGACGAAGGCGACGGGACGGATCAAGAGCGTCAACGACGGCGACGAAGAGAGATGGAGTGTGACGCACCGAAACTCGCCAAGTGGGGCCCGGATGCTACGTGTTCCTATCACCTATATCTGATACCATAATTATCATGCACGCAACGAAATATAAATAAATATCCTCAAGTAAATACCAGAGTTCTATATAGCAACCTAAAAACGAATACTACAACATCAAGATATCCGTATCCACAACTAGTATTCAAAACATAACCCAGTACGAATATATTTGTATATATATATATATATATATATATATATATACCAGTATCTCACAATATCCCAAAAAAAACCACCAAATACAATCCCAGCTTAGGCTTTCAAACTCGATCTCCAAAAGAACCTGAAAAATTGTTAATCCACTAGGGTGAGACACTTCTCAGTAAGGATGGAATAAATTGTAACAGTGTGTGACAAATGAGATTTAATATTTACATATCAAAATAAACTGCTTCTCACATAATATCAATAACAACTAAAAAAAATGTACCTTTAATAACATCCCCGACATCTAATATCATACACACATCCAATATGCACAAGTACATATTTTTTATACAGACGCAAGTTTCCGAGGATAGGGAAGATTACCCACCCATACAAGTAGCTTCCCTCTTCTCTGGTACTAAAAACTACCTACCAGAGCACTCACCTTACTTAATAAGCCCTTAGGTGAAGAATTACCTTGCCGCCAGTATACACATCTTTATTATTTTAAAGGCAAAGGTTTCCGAGGATTGGGATGTCTACCCGCCCATACAAGTAGCATCCCTTTGCACTGATACCAAGAAACTACCTAACAGAGCACTCGCCTTTCTCAGCAAGCTTCCAGTGGTATGTTTACCTCGCCGCATGTACACACATGCATTCACAATATGTTATACCATTATTTTTATGTTTTAATTAAATTCACATGCGCACAACACATCCACACAGGAATCATGCATCTCATACTTCATCTTCCAATGTCCTTAGTACGTGGCTCACACAGAGCAACTGCGTACATGTCAGTACGTGGCCCACACAAGCACCTACGTACTTCTTATCTACACATGGCCCACGCAGGCACCACTACCCACACAGGGTACAGAACATGGCCCACACAGGTGCCACCATCCACACAGGATGCATAACATGGCCCACATAGGCGCCATTATCCACACAGGATATAAAGTGGCCCACACAGGCACCACTCCAGCTTTCGCAACACGTGGGCCACACAGGCACCACTATTCACCAGTATCCAATCCCCATGACCTACTCGTCATACATCAGTAGAACAAGCTCCTCAACCTGCCAATGTCCTACCCCATATAAATGACAATATGACAAGCTCCTCGACCTACCAACATCATATCATGATTTATATCTAGGCAATATAACAACCTCCTCATGCCAATGTTATATTGAGAAACATACGAATAACCAAACTAGTTAGTTCACATGGACGCATCAATGCATTTCCACATAGGAATCCAATAGATCAATTCATTTCCCTCACAGTATCCCAACAGATCAATACATTTCCACACAGGAGTCAAATATAACAATTCATTCATCATGTTATAATCATTCGAAACACCCCCACATGCAATCCCAAATACCACAGTAATTCATATTCAATTTATTAGGAAAAATTACTCCCATGTCACGCGAATTTTATATCATATGCAATTATCCCAAATATAAACCTTAAACAAAATCATCATTTTTTAGTACTTAGGCGGTTCTAAAAATCACATAGATAAATAATAAATTTCATACGCTTGTAAATAACCGGTTCACCTTAATAAAATACTGATATAATTTTATTCCCCCTTACTTGATTTCCTGAATCACGCTTGCAAGGTTCCTAAAATTATACCCACGGCGCTCATCCGAACCCTAATTCAATCAAATCAACTTCAATAAAATATTATTTTAACATTTCCTAATTTACAATAATTAAATAACAATTAATTGCTAAATAACTCATTTATCCTCATTTTGGGGCTATTCCTACAACGACCCCACGAGAAATCTGCTCCGTTAGACTTGTAGAGAATCATCCCTAGATTATTGTGGTGGTGTCTGATAGCCCATTTGGCTTAAAATTTAAGAAAGATTGAGGTAAGAATGAGAATTTTCCTTACCCCAAGAGATATGCCCACGTTGCTCCTACGACAAATCCACTTTGGTAGATATGTCGGTGGCAAAGAATGGAGTCAAGTGGTATTTCAGATTTTCAATTGGGCGAGAATCTGCTGCAATATCGTAGAAAGAAGAGAAGTGGAGAACGTAAGTTGAGAGAAATTTTTTTTTTATTTCTCTTTCTTTCTTTCCCTGTTGTTCTACGTGTGAATCCCTTTTTTTTTTTTTTTTTCTTTCTTCTCCTCTTCCTGCTTGCTCTTGGAAACTTAGCCTTTAAGTTTTTCTTTTTTTTTTCTTTCTCTCCTTTATCTCTTACTTTTACTTTTATATATAGTTATATATATATATAAGTATATATCCAAAATCCTCAATTTCTTGATTTAATAAACTTTCTTAATAATAATTAATTAATTAAGAATGATAATTTTTTAAATTAATTTTTTAAATTATTATTATTTGGGTCATTACATAGAGACTGAGAGAGAGAGACCGGAGAGATTGAGAGATATGGAGAGACTAAGAGAGAGAAACTAGAGAGATTTAGAATACCTTGAAGGCCTCTTGTAGTTGATCTCCTCGGCGAAGGCGACAGGGACGGATTCAGAGCGTCAGTGGTGGCAGTGACGAAGAGAGATGGAGAGACTCTGAGAGAGAGACCGAAGAGATTGAGAGATGGAGAGGCAGAGAGAGAGAGAGACGAGAGAGATTGAGAGATGGAGGGAAATGAGGAGGCTTGGAGGGAAAGGAATTGGGGAATCTGCGTGCGACTTTTCAGTGTCAGACTATTAGTGACGAATCTTCAAATTCGTCACTAATAGTGTTTAATAATTTTTTTTTAAATAAAAGAATTATTAGTGACGGTTTCCAAATCCGTCACTAATAAGGAATTAATAGTGACGAATCTACCAATTCGTCACTAATACTATGAAATAATTCTTTTTTTTATTTTTTTAAATAAAAGAAGTATTAGTGACGGTTCCCAAATCCGTCACAAATAAGGGGATAATATTGACGAATCACCACATTCGTCACTAATACTATGAAAGAAAATTTTTAAATTTTTTTTAAATAAAAGAAGTATTAGTGATGGTTTGCAAATCCGTTACTAATAATTGGCTAATAATGACAAATGTTCACATCTACCACTAATAATATGAAATAAATTTTTTCTAATATTTTTAAATAAAAGAAGTATTAGTGACGGATCGAAAATTCATCACTGATAATTGGCTAATAGTGATGAATGTGAAGATTCATCACTAATATTGCGGAATAATTTTTAAAAAATTTTTTGTTTAAATAAAAGAAGTATTAGTGACGGTTCCCAAATTTGTCACTAATAAGAGGCTAAAGTGACGAATCTTCAAATTCGTCACTAATATTGTGAAATAATTTTTTTTAATTTTTTTTAAAAAATAATAGTAGTGACGGTTATTTAATCGTCACTAATAAGAGTCTTTTAGTGACGGATTTAATTCGTCACTAATACAGCACAAATCATCGCTAATATTTTTTTTGGGATAATTTCGGATAATTTCTACACGAAAAATATTTTTCTGCAATATTTTTCAATTTTTAGTGATGAAACTATTAGTGACGGTTTCAAAACCGTCACTAATAGTGTCGTTTTAGTGACGGTAGCTAAAATCGTCACTAATACCTACTTTTAATGACGAAATTGAATCTGTTACTAATAGTTTCGTCACTAAAAACCAGTTTTTTTATAGTGTGCATTCCATGCATGATAGAATAGACAAGCTTAATGATCATAGATTGACTTTAGGTCCCTAAACATCACATGAAAGTCTTCTATAACTTAGAAGTTATACTTCTGTGAATAGGGGTGACTTCAAATAAAAATCAGGACCTAAAATGACCATTGGAAGGACATTGGTCGACCGAACCAGTCTAGTTATACTATGTTGGTATACTGAGCCACTGTTGGCTAAGGAGATTAAGCCTCGGTCGACTGAACTTGTGTAGTATAAATGATATGGTCGACCGAACCATACAAAAGTCAACATTTTGACTTCATACGGTCGACCGTCCATTTTTTTAACACAGTGTCCTCGGTCGATTGAACCGCCAGATGTCTGACATCCCATACACTCAATCAACCAAATTTTTAGCTCTCTTTGGCCACGGTCGACCGAACTGTATGAGTAGTTGACCGTCCTCTTTGTTGGTCAACTGAACCTTGAACTGTTCAAAATTAGCTTAATACGGTGGACCATATCTCTAGTTCAAAATGGCCATGATCGACCGAATTCAGCAATACGGTCGACCGAAACTCTCGGGTTGCCCAATTTTTACCGAGGTAAAATAGGGGTCATTTTTTATTAACCTTACTTAAACTTTTTCAAAAATACCAGATGAGTCTCGAATGATTATATTTTTTGGAGTATCTATATATACTCCCTCATTTGGTTTGATTAGCACTGATTAACAAACATCATTAGCAAAATATTATTTGAAATTTCAAAAACCTATTTCTCTTATACAAGCTTCAAAAACCTACTCTTTCCCATTCCCATTGCAAGATATCCTTTGTGAGTGTTTCTAGAGATTATACATATAAGCTTATACTCTTATTGTTGTGATTGCTTGTTGATTTTATTGAGAGTTAAGCAAAAAAGTTTTTTTCCTATAGATTTAATTCATAAATTCTTTTTGTAGGGAAACTTTTATTAGCTTGTGAGTCTTTGCATTTTTATTACATGACTTTTGAACTTGTCTTGTGTTTTCTTTGAAGAAAATAATTTTTGACAAGCTTGTGTTCTAAATATCTTTTGTGCTTGATTTTCTAAAAATCTTTTTGAGATATTTGATTATACTCTTGAAATATTTGAAACCCTATTTGTGGTTGATATATTTATATATATTGATTCAAAGATATTATCATAGCACACTCTCACACTTTGATCGCTATACTTGCATTACCTTGAGAGTAGTCATTTAATTTACATTAAGCTTATAATATCCTATCATATTGTAGTGCATTAATTATATTGGTACAAATCTGCTCATTGGAGAAGCACATATTTTTGTACACGAAATTTATATTGATTATTTGCTGTATTCCAGGCATGGCCTGAAGGGGTGATAATCTAGCCCGGAAGGATTGTATGTAAAGGTTGAGATCTGCCCTGATAATTTGATGTGGTTGTAATCGGTGCTGCTCCACCTATTAAGTGAGTCGTAGTAGAATCCTCGGGCCTACGAGCCGAGGTGGGGATGTAGGCACATTTGCCGAACCTTGATAACATATCCAGTGTTATCTTTACTTTACTTGCTTTACTATGCTGTGCATGCTTGATTGATTTACTTGTGCTAATTTAATTTTGTCATATTTATTAGTTTATTTTATATATGCTCTAGATTGATCCTAATCTTGTGAAATACTGTTGCTGACTATTTAACCTAGGAGAGAAAATTTTAAAATATCCAATTCACCCCCCTCTTGAGATTACAATAAAGTCAACAAATTCAAAGTATTTAAAGGTCTAGTCATAAATAGGGACCATTTTAAAGTATTAATGGTCCAATTATATAGTTGACTCTCACACTTGATAATTGCTTGCCCTGTTGCCGACAATTGGGCAACCTTCAACGGTTGACTAGGCAACTTTTGTTGCCTGAGTTGGCAATTAATTGTTTGCCTAGCTTGGTGAATAGATGTCCTTTGGATACTTGGGCGATCTTCCTTGCGATTCCATGGATGTTTTGGCAAAGAATGGTTTGCCTCACATGGACAACTGTAATATGTCCAAGCAACACTCGCCATCTATGTCGCTTAGGTGACTTATCATTTTAGTTCTTATGGTGATGTCAAGGTAAGTAATTCGCCTTTGTTTGTGATGTGCCTAATGTGATTATCATAGCCAAGCAGACATTACCTTATTTTAAGAGGTGCACAGAGATGACATAAACAATAATAAAGAACAAAAATAAGTCTCAATGATTCTACCTCCTTATTTATCCTTACACATATTGTAATTTAAACCCACTACGTCCTTTTCTTTCATAGCTTTAAACCTAGCTTATATTACATTTTTTAATTAAAAGTTCATTCTAATCAAATTAATTGCTTGTGGAGAAGAGTTTGGCTATTGTCTACATTGTAGAGAACATACTTTACGGATGACGATCATTCAACACCATTACCACAAATGCAGTCAACAAAAGTTCCATTACAATCTCCATTGGTTGGATTTTAATTGCATGTTATGAACTATTTCTCATGACTTCAATTGAGTTCTACCTTCACTAGTTGGATTAATAAACTATGCATGTTATGAATTATATATTTCCTATGATCAATTTTTTTGTTGTTAGACTCTTGGGATCTCTTTCTTCTTGTTTTATTCCAGTCACTATTCCAAAATAAAAAAAAATATTTTCCCTAGTTGGAGCACTTGAAATATCTTGGATATTGCTAGCGTAGGTAGACTATCAATTGAATCCTTTCGTTCCTTTACATGCTTTTTTTTTGGTATTGAGAGAGAGAGAGAGAGAGAGAGAGAGAGAGAGAGAGAGAGAGAGAGAGAGAGAGAGAGAGAGAGAGAGAGAGAGAGAATACGAGAGATGAGAATTGTATTGAATGATGTAATTTGTATACAAGAGGGGTATCCTATTTATAGTCTAGTCCAAGGGAAAGGTTTGTTTATCAACTTGATGTGGGACAAGTGTTATATACATTAACAACCCCCCTCAAACTCAAGGTCGCAACATGGAGACGAATTTGAGTTTGGAAACTAAATTCTGAAGGCATCCAGGAGGATGCGTCTTAGTGAAGATATCTATAGTTTCATCAGCAAAAGAAACTTATAATAGTCCAATGCTGCCACGGGTAAGATGATGACGCACAAAGTGAAAATCAATCTAAATGTGTTTTGTGCGCTCATGGAATACATCATTATGAGCAATATGAATAGCACTTTGATTATCGCTACTGATGATAGTAGTAGTAGAATAAGTGATGCCCATGTCTTCAAGTAACCAGCGAAGCCAAAGAAGTTCCTGAGTTGTGTCAGTAAGAGCATGATACTCAGCTTCTATGCTTGAATGGGCAATGATTGTTTTCTTCTTGCTATGCCAAGAAATAAGAGTCACCAATGAAGAAGCAATAGCTAGTGGGGGATCTATGATCAGTGGGGTCACCTGCCCAATCTGCATTTGAGTAGGCATGAAGCCTAAGTGAAGAGTGGGTAGAGAAATGGAGACCATGAAATAGGGACCCTTTGATGTACTTGAGAATGTGAAGCATTGCAGCATAATGGGGTGTGCAAGGAGTAGAGAGAGAGAGAGAGAGAGTGAAACAATACAAGAGATGATAATTGTATTGAATGGTGTAATTTGTATACAAGAGGGGTATCCTATTTATAGTCTACTCTAAGGGAAAGGTTTGTTTATCAACTCGATGTGGGACAAGTGTTATATACATTAACATTTGACACAATATCTCTAGGAGCACATCTTCCCAATCAGTCTCATCTAATTCGGTATACAATCTCATTTTCTAGATCTCAACAATTATATATCTAGCCCCACAAAAACTAACAATATCTATCAGTATCTTAACTACTCTACACCAACCATTATTTTTTTTTTTTGTGGCAAAAAAACCTGCTAATAATTTTGAATCTACATCAAAAATTTTTATTGAGGCAAAGTCAAATGAGCACGCTTATTAAAGGTTTGTTTTGGATCCTCTTTCCTATTCTTTTAAGAGTTCTTGAGCCTATATGTCAAAGTGCGATCATTTGATGCATCTTTCTTCTTTTCCCTTTGTTTTGTCTCATCTCCTTTTGAGAATTTTCCCCTTTATGTCCAAGACATATTTGTTATGTTTTACTAGTAGATCAAAAAATTTTCTTTGATATTAATATGGAGAGAGGGAAATCAAATTTCACATCTCTAATCTCAGTTATAAAAGCTACCATCCTAAAATGCATCCTATTGGGAATCAATGGAGACTCTATATATATTGAACCTTTACTTGTGGTCTTTGTAGAAACCTGAACCCAGAAAATAAAGGAAATAAATAAGAAAAAGAAGGAAGGAAAATTTTAAAAGGGCAAAGCAGTAGGACTCGTCGACGAATCTCCTATTTTCATTGATGAGTGGCCTTTTGTGTCTCATCAACAAAGTTCAGGCGTCGTCGACAAAGGAATCCCAAAAGTTAGGAAATTTCAAGCTTAAGGATCGTCGACGAACCCTTTCTTTCGTCAACGAACGTCCTTCTGCAACTCGCCGACGAAGGCTCCATTTCGTCGACGAATTTGACCAAGTCAACGACCTATAAATAGATTTTTAATTACTTCATGGTTAAGAAAGTTAATCTCTCTCTCTCTCTCTCTCTCTCTCTCTTTGAACCCATGCCCCCACCCCTTCTCTCTACAATTTCTTGTTGTTCATTGCCTGAATCGACGATCGGAAGTTACCACGAGGATCTAAGGGCATTTCTCTACAAGTCTAATTGAGTAGATTTTTGAACTGGGTCTTTCTAGGCATCACTCCAAAGTTGAGGTAAGGGTAGAAATGAGCTATCTGTCTACCATGTAACCTGTGGATGTTTAATGGTTGCTAATCTGGGATTTGAGTTGATTAAACTAGGAAAATGTGTTTTCAGGGTTTTGGAGCCTGTGTTGCCATAGGGTGGGCTTTAGGAGCGTTGTAGGAACTCTCTCAGTAAACTAGTAAGAGGAATAAGTTAAGTAAGGATTTTATTGATGGTTTCGTATGTATGTATATTTATGCTTTCAGTTGTTATTTCGAAAACCAACAGTTCAAAATGGACTTTTCAAACCTAAGATATATAATATGGTATTTTGTATAATATGGACGGTGAACGGTTTTTTATCAATTAAGTAAATTATGAGGTTCTTGTTGATCATTTATGGACTACGTTTAAATACTAAAATTGTGTGGCAGGTGAATAATATTTGGGGCTTATTGTATAACCGAATTTGTGTATGGTTGTGAAAATACTGGAGCTTTTTGTGAAACATATTGGAACTGTTTGTGAAAAATGTTGGATATTGGTATGACGACTGCATGCCGGGTTTTATGTAATGGTCGGGGGCCGAGTTTTATGTCATGGTCGGGTACCGAGTTTTACTTGACGGTAAGGGGTCAAGTTTTAATTAACGGCCAAGGGCCAAGGTTTTATTTAAAGGTTATGAGTCGGGTTATATTTGATGGCCGGGGGCCGAGTTTATTTGATGGGCAGGGGCCAAGTTTTGTGAAATGACTAATTTTATACAAAATGGATTTAAACTATTGTTTTCATTAGTTAAATTGCATGATATGCTTTAGGAACCTTGAGGACTAGTTGTATTGTGAGCATGGTACGGTTGCTAGGGAATTATTATTTGGCCATGTGTGCCCACATCGGATAGAGAGATGTAGGGTGGTTTCAACCGATTAGCCTCAGTAGAGGGTGTACCTTCCTAGGGGTCTGGACCAGGAAGTGGTAAGACAATCGGACCTGCAACTAGGTTATAGATGCCTGCAGGTGTATTAGCAGATGGATACTTTGACTTACTTTGAGTTGATCCCCCAAGGCTAAGTCCAGCCTTTGGGCTACATAACTCGTACCATGGGGGAAGTAAATGGTGTTTAGTCCCAAGTGGTGTCTTTTATGCATATATGTTAATTTATGTAAATGGTGTTATTTGTTTACTGAATTGGATTATACGATGGAAATGAAAAAGGTATTTTCAACTGTGTAGAGTGAGTATAATTAATAACTGTAATTTTCGATTAAATGGAGAATGAAATGTTTTTTGTATACACTGAAATTCATGTTGGTCACACACTAATATTAACTTAATTTGCCTTACTGAGAAGTGTCTCACCCCAATATACAAATCATCTTTTTAGGGCCCTTTCGAGGTCAAGTATAGCGAACTCTAGGGCGGGGTGATAGCCAGTTTAGTTTTTGTGAGTATCTATAAGAACTCTACTATATTAAAGTTTGTGTGAAGTTTACTAGACATGTAATATGGTCGTATGGATTGAGTTAGTTTTCTTTCTTTTGGTTGAAATGTAATATGGATATCAAGAGACTTTTATATATATTAGCAGGTTAGAACTCTAGTAATGGATTTTGGAGAATGTTTTATTTATTTCCGCTACATTTAATGAATATGGTATCAGGTACACAGACGTTACTAAAGTAGCACCCTAGGGCCCACATGGCGGGTCGAAGCGTTATAGGCCTTAGCTTCAGGAGAGTTACAAAGACCTCCCAATAAATGAATTTTCTCTCTCTCTCTCTCTCTCTCTCTCTCTCTCTCTCTCTCTCTCTCTCTCTCTCTCTCGTCACTTTCTCTCTCGTCACTCTCTTCCTCTCTCCTTGATTTCCTCGGCCAAACGTGTGCCAATCGAAGAACAAAAAATATCATTGGGTTCCTATCTCGGCTACCAACACTTTAATCGGAGTGGATTTGTGATTAGGGCATTGTAGACACCACTCTTGGGATAAGGTAAGCCCACTCTCTCTCTTCAATTTCTCCCCAATATTCAGCCAAATTGATGATCGGACACCACCATAGGGTCCCGATTACGATCCTTAGTAAGTTAATCAGAGTAGGTTTTTGATTTGGGGATCCTAAGCACCACTCCTGGAGTGAGGTAAGGAGAATAAATTATGTCAGCTGTTTTAAAAAATTAACCGATTAAATTAAAGAATATAATTATATGGATATTAAGTTGATTTTAATATGAGTATATGTTGGTTTTAAATTTGAATATATGCTTATATTATGAGGTATATGATTTTCCGAGTGTTATTAAAGTATGATTTTATTATTCAAATGTGTGGCATGAGATTATTTCAAGTTATTGTATAAATTAAACCTGTTGTGATATTGTTGAGAGTAATGTGAAATGTGTTTATGAATATGGTACCATGGTATTGTCAAGTTGCATATCTAGAGAATCTGTTTGGTGGTATCTAGGCAAAGGGGGACGGCGATACGTAGTGTCTTGATCCTCGAAGTAGTCTGAGGGTTTTCTGAATTGGGGTACGGAGTAGAAGATGCCTCAATGTCAATGAGTGTCTGAATATGCACCAGATGTGGTCACCGAAGAATATAATGATTTACATGTAAACAGAACCCAAGAAATTGAGAAGATAGTTTTAATGGTTTAATATGTAACTATGAACCACAATATAGAAGGTTATTTATATGATATAAGTATTGTATGTTATTTATATGTGACACACAAAAACTCATTTGCCATACACTGATAATAATTTATTCCATCTTTATTGAGAGGTGTCTTGCCCTATCCATATCTAACATTTTTCATATACCATGAGGAGTATGACAGTAATAAGAGTGCACAGTGAAAGCATGGGTGGGATTGAAGGTCTAGTTTAGAATTGTTATTATTTTAATTATGTTTTTGATGACCACTGAACTATATTGTGTATTGGGATTTTTATTGTAATAAAGGATGATTTTTAGTACTCTGATAATTGTTATGGAGATCTTCTTCTATTTTGTTATATGGTATCAAAGATTTATTTAAAATAACACTCCGGACCCAAGTTTCAGATTCGAGACGTTACAGTCTTTATTGGATTCATGCTTCCCAATTGCTCAAATACCATCAAATTAATAGTATTCTTCACAAATTTATTGTTCAATGGTTATAAAAGGTGTCTCTAATAGCACAACCGAATTATGAGAATCATTAATCATGTTGGATGGCAGTCTTAAATGCTATGTCAATGCAATTAGAATCCTATCATAACATCGTGAGTGTTATGAAATATTCTATATGATTTGTAGATTCATTTATACCATTTAATTTTCTTATTGAAACTTCTTAACACTTTTTGGAAATGGTTAATCTAAAATATTCAAGGTGAATGGGAGTTGACATTTGAAGACTAGTCTCACCTAGGCTCGTTTTCCCATTCCTAGCTTTGTTTTTATCCTTATCTTTTGCCATCAGGAGCTTGCTTTATGTTTGATTTGAAGACCTTGTCTAACTCTTGACCTTATCATCTTGGGGTATCCCCTGAATGACAATCATTCTTATCATAGTAGAAGTTCTATAGGTATGATGCACATTTTTGGGCATGCAGTTCATTGCTCCATTATTATTTCTTACACCAAGTATTTTTGTAAAGATCATTTTCATAATTGCTCCACCTTTCTTGCTCAAGAATGTGATGGGATCTACAATTTAGGGATACTTGATTCACGTCGCTCCTAACCCCAAATGCTTGTACCTAATCACAATGCCGAGTTTGGCGATTGCTATCTAAATGTATAGAGTTTTGTTGGTTCTTGTCTATCTATGAGGTTATAATCTCCTATTTGAGAAGATTTAATTTTATTTGCATCAGTGCAAGTTGTTTTTTATATGAAAAAGCATGTGTTAAAGGTTGAATTATTCGTTATTATATTGGCAATCTTTCCTTGATTGAAGAGTGCCTCTGCCACTATGTCGAGTCACCATTCTTTTTGTTTAATGTTGCCTTTTCCAAAGTAAAAAATGTGAAACGAATCTAACTAGAAATTGTTTTTGGTGATGACCTTTTTTTTATGCATTAGTGTAATTGGAGTTTTGAAGTGTAATTGGAGCCTCTTACTTGGGTATAGGGTCCTCTTTCCATATTAGGCATAGACTACTTAGTTCTCAATTTGGAAAGGGGTAATATTTTTGTTGCTTCATTATTGGTTAGACTAGCTTCTATTACTTAAGTGACCATGACCATTTTTGAATCAAGAATTGGTGGCTTTATATAATCATGACATGGTGATTCTTAACTTTATTTGACTAGCCTTGTTGACCATTCGTTAAGGTCAACAATGTTGGCCTTTACTTTATTCTTTTGACAACAATCAAGATATTACATGTTTTACAAATTAATTAGTTTTATATAGAAAAACACCATATATTTTTCTCGCTAGGGAAGGAGAAATGAGAAATAATGTCATTTACGAAGAAAAACATCTTTTACCACGTTTTTTAAAAGGTATCCTTTGGATGGATAGGTTGAGTCTCACTTCTTTTTATTATTAGATCGTTTTCTCGATTTTTATTTGGTTGGTTTAGATTTTTTGATTTTAATTTATTTTATTATTTTTATTTTTGATAGGTCTGTTTAGATTTGTTTCTCATTTCATTTTGTTTATATTTGTAGTTCTGTTTTGGTTGGTTGTTGGTGTTGTTTTTGGAAGAGCTTTAATTTTATTTTATTTTTGTCTTGTCTTGTAATCACGGTATTTTTCCATCAAAAGTGAGGGTATATCAATAAATAATTGGAAGTGCCACCGTCCTTTAGTAAAAAAAATAAAAAAAATAAAAAAAACAAAAAATTTGAATTGGAAGCATAATTCCTCCTTTAAGTTTGCAAAGACTAGCCTTGTTTTATACTATTTAATTTATTAAAATTATAATTGGAAGCATAAATTTGAAGATTTGAATAAAATTTAATACAATTTTTACATTAAAGTCCATTCAAACTTGCATAACTGCAAATGTAGGGTCAAAATCTTTCAAACTCTCAAACACAAAACAATAGATGTATTGAGCAAGTTAACAAAAAATTATACAAAGAGCTTATCTCTCCACAACTTCATATACCTATTTTATAGATGTAAAACATGTGGTAGTATGGTTGGATATATATTAATATTAAATTTATAAATAGTGACACTCTTTGCCACATTTTACAACTATAAATCAAACACCGAGAAAAATAATCTTGCCAATAATTTACTTGAATTGTTTTCATTGCATTTTAAAGCGCATGGTCGGAATTGGGATCAGACTTTAATAGACTTGAACTAATTAGAACATTCTTACAATTTACAAACACTCAATGTGCCCTTTTTCTCCCTAAACGCAACGAGAAATTCTTGGATGTCTTCAGCAGACAGACATGCACTAAACACATCACAATTATTCATTTAGATCGTGTCTCATTACTTGAAAGTACATGAGATCTACTAAATAAACAGTTCAGTGATGTGCAAATACACAATACCCAGCACAGACGAATTTTGGAACTACAGAGCCAGATTAACTCTGACCCATGTTCTGAACTCAACGAGAATTGAAATCCTAATT
The DNA here is from genome assembly GCF_029873635.1 of Malania oleifera. Lineage (NCBI taxonomy): Eukaryota > Viridiplantae > Streptophyta > Magnoliopsida > Santalales > Ximeniaceae > Malania > Malania oleifera. The sequence continues at coordinate 8,238,631 of NC_080424.1, forward strand.
AATGTTCATTTCCTTCCTTGCTTCGGAAATCTCCACGAATTTCTCATCCCAACAAATTCAGCTACCTAGCTAGTAGCTGGTCTTGAATGGCTTGTAGGATTTGAGATCAAGAACAACCCCGGCGATGGAGCCGGCAGCCGCAGCCACGGTAACCACGAGGCAAGCGAAACTCAAGATTTGGAGGCAGACCCATCTGGTGCTCCACTTTGGAATCTTCTTCTGCACAATATACATCTCCACCGGGAAGTAAACGGTGAGGGGCCAAAATCCCAGAGCCCCCAGAAGCCCAACCACGTCGTTGAAGAAGGGGAGAAGCATGGAAATCACCGTGGTGGCGATCACGAAAATGGTTCGCCACACCAGTCGGAAGAGATTGAGGCTGTAGGGGCGGAAACCCGGGATGTGAATTTTGATTTCTTTGGAAATGAAATCGCTGTCCGGGAATCTGTCGGCGGCGGATTTCTCGATGAAGGCGAAAAGGGGTTGACAGTACACCTGATAAGCTCCCACCAAGTGGATTACTATGGCGGCATTTGCTATGTCGAGAAGCCAATATGGGTTGTAGAAACCGAAGCCGGTGAGGAGATTTCCAGGAGACAAGTCTCCGAACCCGGCGTAGCCCATGCAGCCACAGAGCATGTAGAAGACGGTCGTCACTATAACGCTTACGAAAGTTGCCTTGTTCATCGTCTTGGCTTCTGCTGGTGGGGATTTGACCGTGTCCTGTTACGATACCATTGTCAGTTTTAATTTGATCTGCAAATTGTGGAAAAGAGTGCTGAATTTTCGTTTTTTGTTTTTTTTTTGGTTCTGTTTTGGTTTTTGTACCTGAATTTCAATGAGGATGAGGGAGAAAGAGTAGGCAAAAGCTATGTCGCCGAGTGCTTGGAAGCTCCTCCATATTTTTTGGGTCTGGGTAACGGTGCCGACGCTGATTCCGGTGAGGCTTCCTCGGATTTTCCCGGTTTCTGTTTGTCAAGCGAGAAAAATAAATGTTCAGGTTTCATATGGAAAGAGGAATCTACAATTAAAATTGAAGAAAAGCGTAGAATGATTAAGAATTTAAGACCTGCAACTTTTGTAATGCCAAGGCCGAGGCCGATGGTGGAGTAAGTGAAGGACATGATGGCGGCGACAATGGAGAGCCACCATATCTGATCGAAGTCTGGGATTTGAGAGAAAATGATCTGGGCGACGCCAAACGTGATCATGTATGGATTGCTGGACAAGTGGCAGGGATTATTCCCGCCGCTCTCGTGGAAGCAATTCGATCTCTTGATTGCCCTGTTTGATCATGCAAACTCATTAGGCCGAAGGCTCAGCCCCAAAATCAGGAACAGTAATTAAACTCATTTTGAAATTTTTTTTTTAGACTCACATCATGCTTATAGATGCTGCGATGGTGTACCCAATGGCGACTCCAAAAAGGTTCAGGTACTGAATTACCCCACAAATCTGGACTTTGGCTCCACCTAGAGGATTGAAAATCATAAAAGCAGAGGTCAGTTTTACAATTTCTGAGAAGAACCCAGTCGCGGATTTGAGAAGAACCCAGTTGCGGATTTGACTTAAAATCATAGAAGAACTACTTGGACTAACCGAGATTGGATCGAACAGCATCCATGTAAGTGTAATTTCTCTTGCCAGTGATAGGGTCTCCGGAACGGTAACAAGCAGAGAGGAGCGTGGAAGTGTAGTAAGTAACGAAAGAGAACAAGAACATCACGGCAGGACCAGCAATCCATCCGAGCTGAGCAGTTGCCCAGGCCAAGGACAGAACTCCGGACCCAATCACAGCTGTTATGATATGAGCACTTGCCGTCCAAACAGTCCCTGGTTCATACCAACGTTACATGACAATTCATTTCAGTTCAGAGACAAGTTTAGGAAATGAGGAAACAGTATGCGAACGGGAGAGGATTGAATCGTTAGGAATATATGAATTTAATTTGACATAGTTACCGCTGCGCTTGAGACGGCCGTCGTCGTCGAAGAAGTGGGAGCCAACACGGGGAACCTCGTTGAGGGAGAGATCGAAGACTTGGTGATGGGGATGACTACAGCTCTTTCCGGTAGCTTGTTCCGCCATCTTTGTTTATTTTTTGGGAGATCGTCGAAAGTAAACAGAAGAAAATTCAAATATGTATATCTGAATTGGACGAAACTAACTTCCTTGCAGACTGCAGTACTAGTTTTATATATGAAAAGCTATAAATGGAAAGCAGGCAGAGAAGAGAGACAGTGACAGAGACGCGTGGGTGGGGTCTGGGTAGTTGCTGGAAGGAGTTAAACTCCCCGGCAACTACTGTAATTATGAAAGGGCAGTAAGATTGACACACTCCCCAAGAGTCACAGAAACCGAAATGGATCCAGAGAAGCTGATTGCTCGCAGAGCTGAGAAAACAAGAAAGCAGAGAAGTTGTGGGAAACAGAGTGCGCTCTGTATCAGAGCCTGCTCCTCACAGCTGTTTGCAGCTAGAGAATTAAAGAGATGAAGGGTGGGAGAATAGGAAAGGAAGAGATCGGGAGAGATCGATGGAAGGTAGGGGAAGCGGACGGGGAGGAAGGTATATATAAGCGGTGGCCGGGGGCCAGCTGGGGAGAGGTGGAGGGCCACGTGGTGTAAAAGATCGCGAGCAACATGTCAGTCACAGTCGCCGTAGATGCCCTTCCTTCTCCTCCCCTCCCTCTTCCACGCGCTTTATATATTATACATATGGTAATATGCCTTGCCCTCCCTCTGCGCAGTTTCTTTTATATTTATTTGTTTAGGCCCATAAGGCATCTTTTTGACTGTAATGATTGTTTTATTTTATGATTACAATATATAAATTTTATATATTATAAAATTAAAAAATCATAATTAATGTGGTGAAAATTCTAATGTAAATATAATCTATGTATCTAATAAATTTTTTTATTATTATTTGAGAATGAAAGATTTTGATAACCATTTTAAATTAAATTCGAGAATTTTAAGATTCTTAACATTTCAACTAATTCTATTAGTTGTTTAATGTCTCCTTATAATATAATGATATTATGCTATCATTATATTTAAATTAATAAAAAAATATTATTATATTACAATAATATAATAAAATAGGTGAAATTTGGAGTTCCTATTATCCCTTATTATTTCACTTATTTTATTAATGAGTTGATTATTTATTTATTTATTTATGATGATAGAGATTTTATGCTGAAAAATACAATTATTTTTTATATATTGTTCATGTGTATACAACTTAAGGGTATAATAGTCATTTTATTAACAATGTAAGCCAAAAAGTTTCATGTTTAATCAAAATTGACATGATTATCTCGCATACACTCATATTAATCTTGTAAAATAAGCTAAACTAAATTCTGCTTGGTGAATTTTATTCCTTTCTAGAAAAAGTTTATGATAAATTCTATTCAAACGAGATATGAAGAAAAAGTAGAACGAATTGTCACATGGCGACATAAGGGATTGTCACATAGCCACCACTTGAGTACAAGTGGATCATGTAAATTTTTTAACTCAACCCAAGCATGCTATTATTTGCTTTATTAATCGATAAGTGCTCTCACAGTATTTTTATCATAAAAGATACCTCACAATGTTGGAAAACTTCATTCTCATATGACCAAAGCACACACATTGATATAATAATACCTAGCCAAGAGGTGAATTTAATACTAACTGTAATAGTTTTAGTCCAAATTTGTAAGGTGTTGCCTGTTTAAGGGAAAACAAATATTTGGTAAACTAATTTACAACGTCATCTATAGTTAGCTCAATAAAATGGGGGCAACTCACACACCCTTCTCAAAGAAAATCATAAAAAAAAATCCATAGTTACTTTCTTTCTTGCATGACCCTTAACATTACCCTCTCCTTTGAATAGAACTCCTTTCATTGAATCCATCTTGCACTCTAATTGCCTCTCCTTTTGTAAATAAGCAAAATTTTTAAAGTGTAATGTGCTTTTGGATCAAATAATGGACCTAATTTCTATTTCTTTTTATTGTTCATGGCACCTTGTGATCCACCATTCCCATCTTTCACCCTCTCCAAAAATTTCTGATCCACATTAAAAACATAATTATCATCTCCTTCCACCTCTTCATTCCCTTCTTCAACATCCAATGGCCTATGCCTTATCATCTACCCCTCCTTCCTCTTGGTTTTCCTTTTGCAACTTCTCACTCCCAATTCCTCTCGCCTATGATTCTTTCTTCCATTTCCCTTGGGTTAGCTCAATATATCTCCTTCTTTTACATTGTTATCTGTTGCTTTCTTCTTATTTTCTTTATGATTATTCTTGTTCATAGACAAAGACATTGACACATTGACCTTTTCTTGTCTTTTCTTTTATTTTATTTTTGTAAGTCTAGAAGTATGATAATTGATAAATAAATAAAAAATGAAAGAGAAATTCAAAATATGAAAAATACAATATTTATGTGGTTCAACTAACTGTTTATGTCAACATGCGAAGTTGATAGGAAAATTTATCTATTAATAAAGAGCAAAATATAAAAATAACTAAAAAAGAAAATGACACTCTCAAGGAAAAACCCAAATACACCAATTGAATAGGGAGATAAATTAGCTCCTCGTCAAATCATGCAAACAAATTAACTTTCCCTCAAATCTTTGGGGCAATTTAAATCCCTTTCATATTGGTCAAAGTTTTCGTAATTTGTCTCCACTCCTTGAATGTGGGAAAGCCCTCTCTTTATAACCAAGCATGGGTGCACAACATTGACCAAACATAGGAGAAAAATGGGAGCTCTAGCTCATATGTGGGGTTGGCCCATGATATAAATCCCCCTAGCCTAATACGGGATAATAAATTTTTCTTCTGTTTTCACCATTTGATGCGCCCATGGGACATATCTCAAGAGCTACAAATTCCAATCAAGTCTAGATGGTGCTTGAACTTGTTGATGCTAAAGGCATTGTCAAGAGCCACAAACTTAATGGTACCTTACACCATTGTGTTTTGCCATTTTATGAAAATGAATAACACTTTGGCTACTATAATGAGCAATAATATTGTCCCTACAAGATATAAGCTCATCCATCAAACCCTTTAGCCAAATAGCTTACTGATGGGGATTAGCAGCCCTTGCCTTTTACCTTCGCCGATATGGTGACACATGGATGGCCTCCGATGTCCATAGTGGTTGGTAACTCTTGCAAGTACACATGGAGTATCTTGAAGATTTTTAGTGTGAGAAGACCCGAATTGTTATGTCATAATAAGTCTGAGTTCAAGACCCATGTGGGCCCCACACGGCTCCATTGAGCCCTACATGAATGGGCCTCCCTTTTGACTTATGATTGTATTTAATTTGTAATGTTGCAAGACAACTTGCTTGCATGTGTTTGTCTTAGTAAGTTGTGAGTATTAGTAAGTTGTGCTTAGTGTTTAATGTAACGACCCGACCCTTCATACGGACCTAGGTGTCACTCATTTATACATAATACCTGTACCTGTTCAAGATACATAAACAACCCGCCCTAACCAGTGACATACGAGTATAAATCATACATAATTTTGATGTAAATGTCGCGGAAAAACATAAACATTCATTGGGATTTCTATTAGTCTTATACCAGAGTTTACAAATACATCCACAATTACCTAAAACCAGACATAGAATAAATCTTGTTATTACAATCGTCCAAAAAGGACTTTCATCTAGGTTTAATACAAGATTCAAATGCTTACGTAAGCTAACCAAAAATAATCTCCCCAGTCCCTTTAGCTATTAGGACCGACGTACTGATGAACCTAAAAACAAATGTTGTATAATAGGGTGAGACACCTCTCAGTAAGGAAGAAAGTGTTACAACAGTGTGTGACTACATATATGCACATTTTCATACAAACTCATACATTTGAAACATTTGTTTATAATACTGTATTGTATAACATTTATCTGCACATCAAGTATTCAAATCTTGCATATGAATATTAAAACAACGACCATCTTGTCATACATGTATTGCCTATTTACCTCGTGGCACGGGTCGTGCACTGATATTTCCAACAATGCCCTGTTCGTATAGGTATATGTCAAGTATCTATATATAGTCTGATTTCCCCCATCTGGTTTATTAATTCACCAGTGGTTTCATTACTCCTGCTAGCCAACTATCTATGTACCCAAACTGATTTTAAACATGAATGGTTGCATTGTACCCTTCCAGCTGAGGAATTCCCTGCCATTGGGAGTATCTATCAACTCCATTAATGAAGCTTTTTCAACTTCTTACATTGGAGTATCTTTCAACCCCTATTACTAGAGTATCTTTCAACTCCTTTAGTAGCAAGTTGTGGTTCCTTTTATCATATATACAATTTATAATAAAATATAGTAACCTGTGCAACTCTAGTATCTTCACAAATTCAAATAATCACATCGGGTTCAAATCGGTGCCTATCCACTCGATTTACCCCTTTTCACAAACACAGCTCGGGATATCACCGGCCTCTGTTTTCCACATACTCAGTATAACAAATTGGAACTCTGTTGCCATAATCTATATCAATAGTATAGAAAATTCATACATTTCCATTTCAACATATATCACACGAGTTTAGTCCAAAAATCCGCTAAATGATATAAATCCAGTAAACATCATTTGAAAGGAAAAGTAAAGGATTCAAGCATCTCCTATTACAATATAAATGCAAATAAGTAATTTTCATAAGATTTGGAGATCATACGCCAAAATTCTCGTTTTTACCAAAAATCGTAAAATCGTAAAACCGACATTTCTACTCGGTAGAATTTAGTAACTAAGCAGTTAAATCATATATATAAGTATAAACTAGCTTTTTAGTGGTTTTGTAATGCCCCGAACCCTTAAACCCGAGCCCGGTGCGTTATGCCTGATCATATCCCTAATAAATCATAATTAAACCTAGCATACGCAGCGGAAAACATAATCATAATCTCCATGTAACATAATACCAGAGTTTACTAATTTCTATCTATAATCCAAAGTATCCATCCAACACCTGCATTTCCATATATACATACATCTCCAAAAGCATTTCAATATTTTCACAACCATTCTGTTCTCAACAGGCTTAAAACATAAAAACTTAAAACATAAATATTTACACTCCCCCAAAGTTTTTTGAAAATATACCCTTTCTCTTTAAGTCCCTCAAAATGCTAAATACCCTCGAGCTCCTTAAGCTTGACCTCGAGGATGTCCTGAAAAAAAAAATAACCATATTCGGGTGAGACACATCTCAGTAAAGGAAGAAACATACATATTAAAACAGCGTGTGGTCAACATGAGATAGATAGATATCATTTTTATTTCATTTGCAAATTATCATATAACATTGAAATCGTTTTCTGAACCTAAACAATCACATGCAAATATTTAACCCACGAGATTACCTAAGGATAGGGGTGATTACCCGCCCATACAAGTAGCACCCCTCTGCTCTAATACTTAGGTAACCTTAAGGTCACAATTAAAACATATCAGAGCACTCACCTTACTCAGTAAGCCCTCAAGTGGTAGATAAATCTCGTACTCACATAGTTCAATAATAGTTTACCGACAAAGGCCCTAAGGATAGGGAATCCTACCCTCCCATACAAGTAGGTTCCCTCTGCCCTAGTGTGTTATGCAGTTACTGCCATATCTGAAGCTACTAGTGCACTCGCCTTACTCAGCAAGCCCTCAGGCGAAGAGTATGCCTTGCCTAATCGTAACATGTTCTATGTACATATATACTTCTATTATCATAATACATCATTCTATTATGTCATTATACATTCATGCACATTCATTCCTGTTCATAACTTAACTTTGCATTTCGTTTCACTTTAAGTGACTCTTTTCCATTTACATCATTTACCTTTGTCATTTCATTTCATTGCCATTTCATCATCATTTCATTGCATAACATTTCATTTCATTACTTCGTACTACAGTTGGTCTTTAGCCATCATCAGTTAGTCTACGTAGATACGTGCTAAATCTGCTAACACAGCTCCTTTTAGCTGTCATCAGTTAGTCTACATAAAAGTGTGTTAGATCTGCTAACATGGCTGTCTTTTAGCTGTCTTACATTTACATGGTTGCATTTAACATACACATGCAACATTGTTCATATCATATTTTATTCTCATTGTTTTACTTACTTAACTTGCATCTCATACATTTAATATATAATTTGCACAGATTCTCATGCCACACAATTTAGCAGTAAAATTCATACATATTTCTCATAAAATAAGCTAACCCACATTTAACATTTACATGCTCCAAATACACTTCATTTCTTACATAATTCCTTAGAATTCCTTTCACTTTCGTTTATTTACTTTCACACATACATAACTATATCGACAATCCTAGGCTTAGAAAACATAAATTTCATGGTTGGCATTTTAAATCCACATAAAAAAAACATATATACATAAATAACACATATTCATTTTTAATTCATGAAAAACCTGATTTAATATATAAATTTCCCCCTTACCTTGTTTTTTGAACTACACCGACAGGGACTCCGGAAAAATAACTACGGTGCTCACCCGGATCCTAAATCAAAAATTCTAATCTCATGTAATTAATCCCGAATAAAATATTATTTTAATATTTTCTAGGCCCATAAATTCTAAATAAATAAATATATCCTTAAATATAACCAAATTAACAAAGTTCCCAAATTAACTAATTCATTTTCCCAAAATACTACCCATCTAGCCTTTCCTAAGCTCCACACACCTTAAATTAACATTTAAACTAATATTTAATACTCCCACTTAATTTTCTAAATTATGCTTGCGGGGCCCAAAATTACACCCGCAGTGCTTACCCGAGCCCTGATTCAAAAATTCTAATTTCATTTAAATTATTTCTAAATAATGTACTATTTAAATATTTTTTAGGATCATAATTTTCAACTTACAGTTATACTCGAAAATTTAATTAATTTGCCAAATTTTCCAAATCCCACTCTCTCTTTGGAGTAAGGCTTAGAAAATCTCAATTGAAAAATTACCTACGTCAAAATGACGACGACGACGATTAGGACCATGTGGTGGTACTTGTTCGCCGATTTAACAGTAGATTTAAAGTAAAATTGAGAAAATGAGAAAATAGTACCTTTCCCTAGGAGCAGTGCCTAAGTCGTTCCCACGACCAATCTGCTTCAGTAGAAATGTCGGCAGTGGAACCAGGATTCCAATGGCACCTTCCGTTTCCCGATCCGCCGCAAACTTGTCAAGTAATTGAGAGAGAGAGAGAGAGAGAGAGAGGGACAAAGGTTGCTGGCGCGCGCAGGAAATGAAGTTCAGAGTGGGGGGGGCGCGCTCAGCTTTGACTATTTCTTCTTCTTCTTTCTTCTTGTTTCTTCTTCTTCTTCTTCTTTAACTTCTTATCTTCTTTCAATATCTTATCTTCTTTCAGTAACTTTACATATATATATATATATATATATATATATATATTAACTTACTTATATATATATATATATTATTTTAATTATTATATATTTTTTTATCCAATGCAATAATATTTAATTTAACAACTAGTTATTTAGTTATTTAATTTAATTTTTTTCCTACGTCATTCCTTTCATTTACTTATCTGTTATTTTATTTATTATTTTTTTTTTCAAATTATTTTAATCCTTTTAATTTTTCGGGTTTTTACAGGTTTAGTTTTCCAAAAATGACTATTGTAATCAAATTCCCCTTACCTTAAACTCAAAACAAAACTACGTTCAGAAACGATCCAAACCGACAAGCCGAAATCCCGAAAACCTAAAACCACAGAACATAATCTTACTATATTTTCTACTACTATCGAAATATCCAATCAAAACTAAGATTAGATCCCTACCTCAATTTTTGGGAAAGACCCAAAAATCTCCGAAACGACGATCCGATCTAGTAAAATTATAGAGTTTCCTTTTCTAATCCACACAGTACCCTCCATTTTTTGGAAACGGACGACGAACGAAGAAGAATCTTAGAGAGAGAGAGATTTCGTTGGTAGAGAGAGAGAGAGCTTTTGGGAGAAACTTAGCTTTCAAGTAATTCAAAATGGATATTTATAAGGCCTTTGACCAAGTCCAACTCATCGACGAGGTGGTGTCTTCATCGACGAATCCACCACACGGCTCGTCGACAAGGCCATCCCTTCGCCGCCGAGGTCAAGTTCTAGATATTTCTTTGATCCGCTCAGTATTTGCTCATCGACGAGGCTCTAAATTTCATTGACGGGGATCTAAAGGACTTCGTCAACAAACGTGACCCTTCATCGATGAAACCAGCTTATACAAGTTTGGGTCTCTACAATCTCCCCTCCTCATAAGAATTTCGTCCTCGAAATTTACTAACAATTATTAACATAATCTTTTCTTATTATTCAGCTTTACCAAAAAGTCGACCGTCACCTACAAAGTGACTTTGGACCAATTTCATTACATACCCTCACATATGACGGAGGAATACCGTGGCTACACAAAAGATACTTCGGGAGATTATATACATAAACAAAACTCTCCCAAAGATCATACCATTTAATCTATACCATCTACACAATTATATACCTACATACCATCTAATAACTGCGGGTACTTCTGGCGTATTTTAGATTCTAATTCCCATGAAGCTTCTTCCACTGCATGGTTACGCCATAATACCTTTACGAGAGGTATTTCCTTAGTCTGTAATTGCTGCACCTTCCGATCCAATATCTGCACTGGTACTTCCTCATACGATAAGGCATCACTGATCTCTAGAGGTTCGTAACTCAGTACGTGGGATGGATATGACATGTACTTCCTTAGTACAAACACGTGAAATATATCATGGACTTTGGATAATGCTGGAGGTAAAGCCACTCGATAAGCAACCGAACCTATCCTTTCAAGGATCTCAAATGGCCCGATATACCGAGGACTTAACTTTCCTTTCTTCCCAAATCTCATCATCCCTTTCATCGTAGCGATCCTCTGGAATATCATATCTCCTACCTTGACTTCCAACTCTTGTCGACGAATATCAATATAACTCTTCTGTCGACTCTGAGCTGCTTTGATTCTTTCCCTAATCAATTCGACCTTTGCAGAGGTCTGCTGGATAAGTTCTGGACCTACTATCTGCCGCTCACCTACTTGCTCCCAATACAATGGAGATCGACACTGACGACCATACAACGCCTCATAAGGTGCCATCTCTATGCTCGCCTCATAACTGTTATTATAAACAAACTCAACAAGTGATAGATATTGTATTCAACTATCACCAAAATCTAGTACACAAGCCCGCAACATATCCTCTAACGTCTATATAGTCCTCTCCGATTGTCCATTTGTCTGTGGGTGAAAAGATGTACTGAATGTCAATTATGATCCCAAGGCATCCTGTAAACTCTTCCAGAAACAAGATGTAAAACGTGGATCCCGATCTGAAACAGTAGATATAGGGACACCATGGAGTCGTACCACCTCCTGTACATAAAGTTCTGCTAGCCTATTCAGAGAGTAGCTGACTCTAATTCAAATGAAATGTGTAGTCTTCATCAACCGATCTACAATAACCCATATGGCATTCTTCCTATGCACCACCGCAAGTAAACCCGTCACAAAATCCATCGAGACGTGTTCCCACTTCCACTCAGGAACATCGAGTGGCTGAAGTGGTCCTGCTGGCCTCTAATGTTCGCTTTAATCCGCTAACATGGGCACTGCTCTACAAAATGAGCGATCTCTCTTTTCATGTTGGACCACAAGAAAGATTCTCTCAAATCCTGGTACATTTTCATACTACCAGGATGTACAGTGTAAAGTGAACGATATGCCTCCTCTAGAATGACCCGTCTAATCCTGGCATCATTTGGTACACAAACCCTACCACGAAATCTCAATATCCCATCGCCAGAGATACTAAAATTCGGCTTTAACCCCTTCTGGATTCCTTCCGTAATCTCACCCAACTCGGGATCCTCCTGCTGCGCCACACAAATCCTCTCTTGCAAAGTCGACTGTAACACCAAGCTAGCAAGGACAGCTTGTGGTTTCCTCCCACTACCTCCAAACTCAACCTCTCAAGGTCCATACAGATCTGATGCTGAACCTCTACTACTAAGACTGATGCATCAATAGACTTCCGACTCAGAGCATCAGCTACGTGACTCACTCAAAAAATGAGTAGCTCGGAAGCTATCCCAAGTATAGGAGTTCTGTCGTGTAATATTAAGCCCAAGGACTAGATCGTCTCCTCAGGGAATGCGTTTTAATATCAAAATTTACGTTCGTCCAATCGAAAATAAAAATGTACTGAACTCAGTTCAGATTTGGGATTTTCAAGGTTGTTTTAATTTTACTTTTGACAAATTAAATAACACGCGAATTAAAACTCTAAACCTAGCATGCACTGAAATTGAGAGTAAAAATGGAAACTCTAATCTACTCATGGAAACACTGAAACACGTGTTAATGAAATATGGCAACCTAGAACATGGAATCAAAGATGCACAATGGAAAATCAATTAAACACTTACGCGCACAATAAAAACCGAACCTTTAACAAAACTACAAAATTGAAGCAAGGACCATAATTTGAATGCAAACACAAACTCAACAAGAATTTAAAATATGCAAACAATAATGGAACACGATAAAAACACAAACTTTAATGTTACTAAAATAAGACAAGGATGAATGCAATTTAAATTAAATAATAACAACCAAGAGAGGGAATTAAAAATTGATGCTTTAATTAAAATTCACAAAACAAAGTTTAACAATTATTCAATACTAAAAAAACTGGAAAGAAAATAAAACTAAACAAATAAAAGGAACGAAATAAGAGAGAGAGAGAGAGAGAGAGAGAGAGAGAGAGAGAGAGAGAGAGAGAGAGAGAGAGAGAGAGAAGCTGGCCGTGGCTGTTGTAGATGATGGAGCACGGCTGTGTGCTGGAGCAGAGGAAAATTGTTTGGATGCAGTAGCTGGAAGACCTTCGACGGGGGCTGAGTTTTCGGAGCAGAGGGGAGCTGCGGCGGTGCTGAAGCTACTATGGGGGCTGCTGTGTGTGGTTGCTGGCAGCAGGTAGTTGAGCTGGTGGAAGGCTATGCTGCTATGTGCAATGGTTGCAGAGGAGGCCTGGTGCTGTGCTCTATTCTTCGGTGGTCCTGTGTGGTGCTGTTGCTACAAGAGAACATAGGAAGAGACAGAGAAAAAGGGAGAGGAGAGGGGGAGAGCTAAGGGAAAGGAGAGACAGAGCAAGAAGAGGATAGAGGAGAAGAAGAGAAGGAGAAAAGGAAGAGGCAGGAAAAGAAGAAAAGGAGCATAACAAGAAGAAGAAGAAGAAGATGAAGTAGAGAAGAGAAGAACCGGATGGGGCAGCACCGAACAGGGCAAAAGGAAGAACAAGAGAGTATTTATATGGGAAAAAATTGGCTTGCCCTAGACCCATGAGACCAACTTGACTCGGCAACTGGACCCAACCCGAATTGTTATATTTTTTTTCATTTTTTTTCATTCTCTATTCATCGCAAATCTGACTCTTCTGGAGCCCGTTTCTCACAAAACTCAAAACACAAAAGTTGTAGATAATCCTTTTCTCTTTCTCCATAAATTTGAATCGTCTCAATCGGAGCTAAAAAAAAAAAGTTATGTATGAAATACGAACAGGTGTCGGTTTTGATTTCTGAGATTTTTCCTGCAACAAAAAATTACCAAAACTTAATAAATAATGCAATAAAGTTCAAGAATGATGATTTTGGCACTTTATTAAAATATTGAATAAATTTATATATTTAATTAAAAATATAAGCCATAAAGACCGGGTTAAAACGTCCAATTACACAGTTTCGGTGCATAATCACTACGACATTAGCCTTTACTGGGTGATAGCTACTAGTACAGTCGTAGTCTTTAATCAATTCAAGTCACCTATGTTGTCTCATGTTAAGCTCCTTTTGAGTGAAAAAGTATTTAAGACTTTTATGGTCGATAAAAATCTCACACCTTTCACCGTATAAGTAGTGCCTCCTAATTTTCAGTGCAAACACTACCGCTGCTAGTTCTAATCATGCATCGGGTAGTTCTTCTCATATTCTTTGAGTTGATAAGAAGCGTAAGCAACTACTTTGCCTTGCTGCATTAGAACACAGTCAAGACCCTTTTTCGAAGCATCACTATATAGAACAAAACCACCATCACTGGATGGAAGGGTCAGAACTGGAGCAGTAACCAGTCGCTTTTTCAACTCCTGGAAACTCATCTCGCACTCTTCTGTCCAATCATAACTCATGTTCTTTCGTGTGAGTTTCTTCAAAGGACCTACTAAATTGGAGAACCCTTCAACAAACCGTCGGTAGTAACCTGCAAGACCCATAAAACTTCTGATCTCCTGAACATTCTTTGGTTTCGTCCAGTCCACTACTGCTTCAATCTTACTCGGGTCCACGGATATACCTTCTTTAGACACCACATGCCCTAGAAATGCAATCCATTCCAACCAGAACTCGCACTTCTTCAATTTAGCATACAACCTCTCATCTCTAAGCATTTGCAATACTAGCCTTAAATGAACTTCATGTTCTGCAGCACTCCTAGAATACACTAGGATATCATCGATAAATACCACAACGAACTGATCTAGATATTCATGGAAGACCCTATTCATCAAATCCACAAATTCCGTAGGTGCATTAGTCAAACCAAAAGGCATAACCATAAATTCAAAATGGCCATACCAAGTTCGAAATGCAGTTTTCGATACCCCGACCGTAGGTCAATTTTAGAGAAAACCTGCGTGCCCTGAAGTTGGTCAAACAAGTCGTCAATCCTGGGTAGCGGATATTTATTCTTTATCGTCACCTTTTTCAGTTCTCGATAGTTGATGCACATCCTCATCGACCCATCTTTCTTCTTCACAAATAACACCGGTGCTCCCTAAGGAGAAACACTAGGTCGAATAGACCCCTTGTCAAGCAGCTCTTGAAGTTGTTCCTTCAATTCTCTCAATTCGGCTGGAGCCATTCGATACGAAGCTTTCGATATCGGTGTTGTACCTGGAGCTAACACAATAGAAAATTCCACCTTACGGTCCGGAGGTAACCCTGGTAAGTCCTCTAGAAATACGTCAGGGAATTCACGTACCACAACAATCATCTCCAATTCTCGTTCTTCTATTGGCGAGTCTTTCACAAACGCCAGATACCCTTGGCACCCTTTAAGGAGTAGCCTTCTAGCTTGCATAGCAGAAAGCTTACATGGTGTAGAACGCACACATGATCCAAGGAACTGAAATTCTTGCTTTCCTAGAGGTCTAAACAACACCTCCCTCTGGTGGCAATTGATACTGGCATAACTGGAAAACAACTAGTCCATCCCTAGGATGATATCAAAGTCATACATGTCGTACACCACAAGGTCAACTGGTAGCACCCTTCCCTGAATTTCAACCGGGAAGTCACGAACTACCTTGCTACACCAACCATAGATCTAGACGATGTAGCCACCATCAGTTCATAATCTAACAATTGCACCTCTAATCCACACAATTTAACATAGCCTTGGGAAATAAAAGAATGTGTTGCCCTGGAATCAACTAATATTACAACTTTATGAGAAAGCATGTAAATGATACATGTGACTACGTCACCAGCGTTCTCAGCGTCACTGGGAGTTAGAGAATACACCCTAGCCTGGGCCGTAGCCCTCTGCTGACCGCCACGCTGTGTCAGAGCATTTCCTCTGTATGGCTGCTGCGAGGCCTCACTATTTCCCTGCATCGGACAATCTCTCATTTGGTGCCTTTTCTTTCCACACTGCATACACGCCCCCGTAGACAATCAACACTGCCCCGAGTGTCTCTTTCCATACAAAGGGCGATGTTGAAAACATGCGGTGTTCTGAGACATGCCACCACTATTCTTCTTCCAATTACCCTACTTTGCCTCAAACGAAGAACTAGGAGGCGCTGGCCTTTTCTTCGTGACCTGAACCTCTGTGTCCTTCAGCAAACACTCCTCTGCTACCGTGGCTCTATCAACCAATGCAGGAAATTCCTACAACTACAAGATCTCCGTCTGCTTACGGATCTTGCTCCTCAGACCCCTCTGAAATTTCCAGGCCTTCTTCGCTTCACCCGATATTACGAATGGAGCAAATCAGGACAACTCCTGAAATTTGGTAGCATATTGCTACACTGTCAATGATCCTTGCGTCAGGTTTATAAATTCTTCCATCTTCGCATTTCTAACCGTGGCCGAAAAATATCATTCGAAGAAAAGCTCTTTGAATCGGGCCCACGTCAACGATATTGGCATAGATTAGTGCTCTTCCATCTACTTTACAAACACCCACCATCTCTCAGCCTCCCCTGCCAACTTGAACGTGGCGAAAGCGACTTTCTCCTTCTCAGTGCAGTTCAACACGTCTAAGATCTTCTCGATCTCCTAAATCCAATTCTCAGCACAAACTGGATCTATACTGCCCATATAAGCCGAGGGCTTCAACCTAGTGAACTGCTCAATGGAGCAACCCAACTCAGTTGTAGGACGATCCTGCCCCCTATTCGTCCACACTACCTCAGTCATAAGCTGCTATGCGAAGTCATGCAACACACTAGTAGAGTCATTACCAGCCTCGGCGCCGGCAACCTCACTACTATTGCCACCCACGTTGGCAGCGATATCCCTGGATTCCATCCTAAAGACATTTACGAGAATCCATTAGAAAGTAATAGCCTACCTGTCACTACTACTATCATATTATAGACTCAATCCCCTAAATTCATATTCCCAATATTGACGTACTCCATTAATTTTGTTGGCCTTACAAGGTTTAAAATCTTGTTGTCGTGTTTCGATGCTAACAAACAAGTGAAATTTAATGTATTTGTGTGAGTAATGATATTTCAGGGTTCATATATGTGAAAGTAAGGTCAAAGTGCTCACAAGGATCAAATATGATGAAAGCAAGATCAAAGTGCTTACAAGAATCAAATGAAGCTTAAAAGAGTCAAAACCATTGCCATAACCAAAGGAAGAAATTTGAAAATCACTTCCTTAGATGAGCTTATAGGTTCTCTCCTTACATATGAAATTACAATAAATGAAAAGAGTGGAAAAACTAAATCCCAAGAAAATATAGCCTTTAAAACCTCACAAGAAAACTCTAGTAGTGAAGATATGGATGAAGATGAAGCAGCTTTCATATCTAAAAAGCTAGCAAGGATACTAAGAAGGAGAAACAAATTCAAGAGAAGAAATCAAAAATCTAAATCAGATGAATAAGAAGAAGAAGTTACCAAGAAATCAAAGAATAAAACTCCTAAATGCTACAATTGCAATAAAGCTGGACATTTAAAACCGGAATGTCCACTATTAAAGAAAGAGTCTAAAAAGAAAAACAAGAAGGTCATGAAAGCCACTACATGAGATAGTACAAGTAGTTCAGAGAATGAAATAAGTAACCAAGAGGTTGCTTACACATGATTTATGGCATGGGATAACGAAGAAATCTCCTCAACTAAATCTTCAAATAACTCTTGTAGTGATCAATCAAGTAATGAGGGTATGCCATCTTGTGATGAACTTCAAAATGATCTATTCAAAGTACATAAGATACTGATGAAAGCAAATAAAAAAAAAACACCTCATTGAAGAATAAGAATGAAAGTTTAATGAAAGAGTTAGAATTCTTAAAGAATGCTGAAAGAGATAAAGACTCAAAACTCAAGCAATTAGAACATAAGTATGAATCAGCAATGAAAGAAATAGAATCCAGAAATCTTGCTGAAAAAGAAAATAACTTGAAAATTGAAAACTAGAAAGCAAGAATGAACAAATGATAGAAGACCTTCGATCCCTATCCTCTACCGTATATGAGAAAGATATGTATATTTTTAAATTAGAGGGTAGAATAAGAAAATTATCTTCAGAGTTAGAGAAATCACAAAATAAGGTTGATAACAAGAAAGAGATAGAAAATCTTAAGAGTCAAATTGAAGATAAGGATAAAATTATTTATAACTTCACAAAAGGAAAGGAAAACCTTGATAAGATGATTGACTTACAAAGAATGTCTCTAAATAAAGAAGGCATTGGTTTCAATAGAATTGAAAATAATAAGAAAAAGAATTCTTACATGGGATATTTCTCGAAAGAATCCAAAGACTATACTTGCACATCTTCTAATGCCTACACAAACACCACATGCTATCAATACAAGAAAAAGGGGCATATAAAGTTTGAATGTCCTTTTAAGAGGAAAGGTGTTAAAACCAAGCAAATATGGAAAATAAAAGAAACCTTCCTTGAAAAATCCTCCGGACCCAAGAAAATATGGGTACCAAAAATGAAATAATGACTTCACACATATATAAAATAGAAAATGACATTGTTGGCCAAAATCATAGGATGACTTTTTACAAGGCTTAACTTAAGAAAATATAAATAAAATATCAAATCTGAGCTTATTATGTAAGCACCTTGATGTTACATGCTACATGCTACATGCTTATTTGCCTACATGTGATGTATTGATATGCTATATGCAACATGTGTATTAATTAACTTGACTTGATTTATATTGAAAAGTATGGCTCACTATGTTGAAACTTGAGAATGAGATTATTGAGCTTAAGCATAAATTTTTTATATAAGGATAATTCTTGAACATGCATGATTTTAAATGAATTACATGGATAAACATACTGTTTTTTTATCTATGAGCTATGAAAGATATAGTAGTTATATTGATATCCATGAACTATACATTATGTTAAGCTTTGGTATCTATAAAGTATTTTTGGTTTCACATGTTAAAAAATTCACTAGATATCAAATCTAAAAGCTCACTTGGTATCACAAAGTCAAATTATTTATGAGCATGATTATGTCTATGAGCATGATGTGACATTGATGATCTTAGCATAATATTGATATTTGATACATGATATGATTCAATATTTTACATGGGATGATAAAAGAAAAATTAATAACAAAACTGAATGTATTGAATTCAGGGGGAGTGTCATGAATCATTAATCAATTGATATCATGAATTAAATTTTAAATTTTAAATTGGTATCATAAAAACCATCAAATTAATATCAGCTGGTATCTTGAATAAATGCATTGAGCTACATACTACACGTGCTATATTGAAAAACAATAACTTGAGTGTGTACATATGTTTGGAATACATGGTTATTGATATGCTTAAAATGATTTATATTTGAATTTGAATCATTTCTTTTCTTTTTGATTGATTTCAAAAGGGGGAGAAGTTGTGAAGCAAAAATTGAGCATGAACATTATATCTATTCAAAAGAAGTATTTAAGTATTGATTGAAAAAGCTTGTAAAACCAAAAGAAAGTGATAAGCATGATTGATGAAATTAATATTGATCCTGTTAAGATGAAGCTTATTGAAAGGGGGAGCCTTTTTAAGGCTTACTCACATTTTTACTCCTTGTTTGTCATCATAAAAAAGGGGGAGATTGTTGGCCTCACAAGGCTTAAAAGCTTGTTATCTTGTTTTGATGCTAATAAACAAGTGAAATTTAATGTATTTGTGTGAGTAATGATATTTCAGGATTCATATATGTGAAAGTAAGGTCAAAGTGCTTACAAGGATCAAATATGATGAAAGTAAGGTCAAAGTGCTCACAAGGATCAAATGAAACTTAAAAGAGTCAAAGCATGGATTTAAAGATGATATATGAAGCCTTGAAGAATATGAGGACATGAATGAGTTGTGGAAAGCCAAGGTATATTAAAGTCCAAAGAGCCAAAGAAAAGCAAAGTGAGAAAGCTCAAAGAATATGGAAGCTTGAAGAAAAGATGGACCCAATCCAAGGACAAAGCATGAAGACTCAAGATCTTAGATTGTTAATATCTTAGAAGTCTCATGTAAGTGCTTTAATGTTTAAAATATCGTTTGAAATATTTTGAAGCTCTTAGGTCAACTTCATAGACCTAGATACTTCTTAAAATACATGGGAAATATTTTTATCAAGTTTAAAATTATTTTAAAAAGGTTAGAATTATGCTTGGAATGAAAAACACCAAAAAGAGTTTTCCCAAATGCTGTTAGTTTTTATATAGCCACATTGAGGTGAATTTTTCTCTATCAAAAACTCATTATTTAAAAAAAAAAGTCAATATAAAAGTTGTATAATTTTCTATTAGCTTTCTTTTGACACCAAGAACACCTAATTTGGAGTTATATAGAAAAAGATATCACCAAAATACTAAAATGGGATCACTGCTATCTGACATTTGAACACTGTTCATAGAAGGGACTTTAGATGACTGAACAGACGACCTCAGACGTCTGAAGATTAAGTTCAAATGTCTGAAGAATTTCTGGACAGAATATAAAGAAGGCAGTAGCAGTTCAGGCGTCTGAACTCGCGACTTCAGACGTCTGAATACTGTTCAACGGGCAAAAATTTTAAAACTCTTATTTTTAAATTATAGCAGTTTGAACCCCAAACTTTCTAAAAATTTGGGAAACTCTCAAAGGAACCTTTTGCAACATGGAAACAAGTTTGAAAGCCTATAAATACATGGTTTTTCAAATCAAAGTATATCCAAGAATTGAAAAATCTATATTGAGAAGCTGAAAGTACTCTTGTTCTTCCTAAGTTCTCTTGGTCACCCATTGAAAAATTCTTTTGCTGAGAATTCTGAAGTGATGATGTAACGAACCGACCCTTTATATAGACCCAGGTGTCACTCATTCATACATAATACCTATACCTATTCAAGATATGGAAACAACCCGCCCTTAACAGGGACATACGAGTGTAAAACATACATAATCATGATGTAAATGTCGCGGAAAAACATAAACATCAATTGGGATTTCTACTAGTCTTATACCAGAGTTCACTAATACAACCATAATTTACATATATTCGAACTTAGAACAATCGTCATATTACAACCCTCCGAAAAGGACTTTCATCAAGTTTAATACAAGATTTAAATGCTTACGTAAGCTAACCAAAATAACCTCCCTAGTCCCTTTATCTACTCGGACCGATGCACTGACAGACCTGAAAACAAAGGTTGTAAGATAGGGTGAGACACCTCTCAGTAAGGAAGAAGGAGTTACAACAGTGTGTGACTGCATACATGCATATTTCATTCAACATGTGAAATATAAACCAAATATTTTCAATACAGTAATGCATCAGTTATATCATTATTCATATTACAAAATTCCCATATCTGTCTTTCGACCATTTAATGATTTATCAGATGACCAACAACAAAATATCCCTATAACCAGCTTTTCCCCGTAGCTCGGGTTGTGCACTGATACTCGTCCAATGCCCTGTTCGTGCAGACACTGCCAAGTACCTACATACGATCTGACTGCCTCCATTGGCCTAATATCACCCAATGGTTTCACCCTGCTAGCTGACCATCTTGGTACCCACATCGTTTAATACGTGTGGTTGCACGTGTACATCTAGCTATGAGATCGCGCCGTATCATATAACAGTAGTTTATTTCAACTCTGCAAAGTAAGTATTTTTCAACCCTCCTGGGACTCTCAAGTTGTGGTTTCGTGTATCATAAATTCAATTTATACAAATATGATTTTATCTCCCATAATCTATATTAATAGTATAGAAATAATCCCATTGGGTTCAAACCAACGTCTTTCCACTCAGTTTACCCCTCTTTGTTTATTGAGGCGGCTCGATGTATCACCAGCCTCTGTTTATCACATTGTTAGTATAACAAATTGGAATTTCATTCCCATATTCTATATCAGTAGTATAGAAAATACATTCATTTCCATTTCAACATATATCACACAAGTTTAATACAAAAACCCGCTAAATGATAGAAATTCAATATACATAGTTTAACTAAATAAATAAAGGAATCGAGCCTCTTCTACTATAGTATAAACACAAATAATGATGTTTGTAAAATTTGGAGATCATATGTCGAAATCCTCGTTTTTACCAAAAATCGTAAAATCTTCAAACCGGCACTTCTACTCGGTAGAATTTCACAAATAAGCAGTTAAATCATACATAATAACTAGTTTTTTAGCGGTTTAGTTTTCCAAAATTAACTGTTGTAATCAAGTTCCCCTTACCTTGTACTCGAAATGAAACTTTGTACGAAAATGGTCCAAAAACGACAACCCGAGATCCCGAAAACCTAAAACCATAGAACATAACCTTACTATGTTTTCTATTGCTATCCAAATATCCAATCAAAATTAGGATCAGATTCCTACCTCGATTCTTGGGAAAACCCGAAACTCTCTGAAACGATGATCCGATCCACTAAAAGTGTAGGGTTTCCTCTTCTGATCCACGCAGTACCCTCCGTTTTTGGAAACGGACGACGAACGGCGAAGGATCTTAGAGAGAGAGAGAGAGAGAGAGAGAGAGAGAGAGAGAGAGAGAGAGAGAGAATTTATAAAATAAATCCCAACTTAGCCCTTAAGTAATCTAAATAAATATCTCCTCCAAGATATTTATATATAAATATCTCAAAATATCTTCTCCAAAATATCTCTTTATTTATTTATTTTATTATTATTATTATTATTATTATTATTATTATTATTATTATTATTATTATTATTATTATTATTATTATTATTCTCGGAGTCAGGTTACTACAATCTCCCCTCCTTATAAGAATTTCGTCCCCGAAATTCACCAACTGATACCAAGCATACTCTACCTTACATCGAAGACCTACAGAAGAGTCGGCAGCCACCCTCAAAGTAGCTCCGACCCGAAGTTATTATCTACCCTCGCTTATGGCGGAGGAATACCATGGTTACAATGTGATGCTTCAGAAGATTACACACACACACAAAACTCTCCTAAAGACCATACCACCTATACTACTATACATAACTACGTACCATTCGAAAATAACTGCGAGTACTTCTGGCGTATTTTTGACTCTAACTGAAGCTTCCTCCACTGCATAGTTACGCCATAATACATTCACTAATGGTATTTCCCTAGTCCGTAACTGCTGAACTTTCTGATCTAATATCAGTACTGGTACCTCCTCATATGATAAAGCCTTACTGATCTCTAGAGGTTCGTAACTTAGTACATGCGATGGATCTGGTATGTACTTCCTCAGTACAGAAACGTGAAATACATCATGAACTTGGGATAATGCTGGAGGAAAAGCCACTCGATAAGCAACCGAACCTATCCTTTCAAGATTTCAAAAGGCCTGACATACCGAGGACTTAGCTTCCCCTTCTTCCCGAATCTCATCACCCCTTTCATCGGAGCGATTCTCAAGAATACCATATCTCCTACTTCAAATTCCAACTCTCGCCGATGAGTATCAGCATAACTCTTCTGTCAATTCTGAGCTGCTTTAATTCTTTCCTTCATCAATGCGACCTTTGCGGAGGTCTGCTGAATCAGTTCTGGACCTAGTATCTGCCACTCACCTACCTGATCCTAGTACAACGGAGATTGACATCGATGACTGTACAAAGCCTCATAAGGTGCCATCTCTATGCTCGCCTGGTAACTATTGTTATATGCAAATTCAACAAGCGGTAGATATCGTATCCAACTATTACCAAAATCTAGTATACAAGCCCGCAACATATGTTCTAATGTCTGAATAGTTCTCTCCGACTGTCCATTCGTCTGTGGGTGAAAAGACGTATTGAACATCAATCGCGATCCCAAGGCATCCTGTAAACTTTTCCAGAAACGAGATGTTAAACGCGGATTTCGATATGAAACAATAGATATAGGAACATCATGGAGTCGTACCACCTCTTGTACATAAAGTTCTGCCAACATATTCAGAGAGTAGCTGACTCTGATTGGAATGAAGTGTGCAGTCTTCATCAACCAATCTATTATAACCTATACGGCATTCTGCCCATGCATCGCCGCAGGTAAACCCATCACAAAATCCATCGAGATATGTTCCCACTTCCACCCAGGGACGTCAAGTGGTTGAAGTGGTTCTGCCAGCTTCTGATGTTCTGTTTTGATCTGCTGACATGTTAGGCACTGTTCTATAAATCGGGTAATCTCTCTTTTCATATTAGACCACCAGAAAGATTCCCTGAAATCCTGGTACATTTTCGTACTACCAGGATGTACAGTGTAGAGCGAACGGTGTGCCTCCTCCAAAATAACCCGTTTAATCACGGCATCATTCGGAACGCAAACCCTACTACGGAATCTTAGTATCCCATCACCAGAAATACTGAAGTCCGACTTTAAACCATTTCGAACTCCTTCCATAACCTCAACTAACTCTGGATCCTTTTTTTGCACTACACGGATCCTCTCCTGTAAGGTCAGTTGCACCACCAAGCTGGCAAAGATAGCCTGATGGTTTTCTTCTACCACTTCCAAACCCAACCTTTCTAGGTCCATACAAATTTGGTGATGAACTCTAATTGCTGAAATAAACGCATCAACAGACTTCCAACTCAGAGCATTAGCTACCACATTAGCCTTTCCTGGGTGATAGCTAATAACACAGTCGTAGTCTTTAATCAACTCTAGCCACCTGCGTTGTCTTATGTTTAGCTCCTTCTGGGTGAAAAAGTACTTAAGACTTTTATGGTCAGTAAAAATCTTGCACTTTTCACCATACAAGTATTGCCTCCAAATTTTTAATGCAAACACTACCGCTGCTAATTCCATATCATGTGTCCGGTAGTTTTTTCTCGTACTCTTTAAGTTGCCAAGAAGCGTAAGCAATTACTCTACTCTACTGCATTAGAACACAGCCAAAACCCTTCTTAGAGGCGTCATTATAAATAACGAATCCACCATCCCTTGAAGGAATGGTCAAAACTGGAGCAGTAACCAGTTTTCGTTTCAGCTCCTGGAAACTTAACTCACACTCCTCAGTCCAAACGTACCTCACATTCTTCCTCGTGAGTTGCGTCAAAGGACCTGCTAAACTAGAGAACCTTTCCACAAAACGACGGTAGTAACCTGCAAGACCCAAAAAGCTTTTTACTTCCTGAACATTCTTTGGTCTCGCCCAGTCCATTACTGCTTCAATCTTACTCGAGTCCACGGATACACCTTCCTTGGACACGATGTGACCAAGAAACACAATCTGCTTTAGCCAGAACTCACACTTCTTCAATTTAGCATACAATTTCTTATTCCTAAGCATTTGCAAGACAAGCCTCAAATGCCCCTCATGCTCTGCAGCGCTCCTAGAATACACTAGGATGTCGTCGATAAATACCACGATGAACTGGTCTAAATATTCGTAAAAGACCCTGTTCATCAAATCCATAAACGTTGAAGGTGCATTAGTCAAACCAAAAGGCATAACCATAGATTCATAATGGCCATACTGAGTTTGAAGCCGTCTTAGGAATGTCTTCCGCTTTCACCTTCAGCTGGTGATGCCTAGATCGTAGATCAATCTTAGAGTAGATCTGCGTGCCCTGAAGCTGGTCAAACAGATCATCGATCCGAGGTAGCGGATATTTATTCTTTACAGTCACCTTGTTCAGTTCTCTGTAGTCGATGCACATCCTCATCGACCCATCCTTCTTCTTAACAAAAAAACGGGCACTCCCCAAGGAGAAACACTAGGACGAATGTACCCTTTGTCTAGGAGCTCCTGAAGTTGTTCCTTCAGTTCTTTTAATTCAGCTGGAGCCGTACGGTATGGAGCTTTCGATATTGGCGCCGTACCTAGAACTAGCTCTATCGCAAATTCCACTTTCCTGTCCTGAGGTAACCCTAGCAAGTCCTCTGGAAACATGTCAGTGAATTCGCACACTACAACAATTGTTTCCAACTTATTTTCTTTAATCGACATATCTTTCACAAATGCCAGATACCCTTCGCAGCTATCTAGGAGTAGCCTCCTAGCTTGCAAAGCTGAAAGGATCTGTGGTGCAGAATGCACACATGACCCCTAGAATCTGAATTCCTGCTCCCCTGGTGGTTTAAACAACACCTCCCGCTTGCGGCAGTCAATACTAGCATAACTGGCCGACAACCAGTCCATCCCAAGGATGATATCAAAACCATGCATGTCATAGACCACTAGGTTAACTGGTAGTATTCTTCCCTGAATTTCCACAGGGAAGTTACGGACTAACCTACTACACCCGACTGCAAACCCAGACGGTGTAGTCACTACCAGTTCATAATCCAACAGTTGCACCTCCAAACCACATAGTTTGACAAAATCACGAGAAATAAAAGAATGCGTAGCTTCAGAATCAAAAAGTACTACAACTTCATGAAAAAACACATAGATAGTACCTGTGACCATGTCACCAGCATTCTTAGCGTCACTAGGAGTAAGAGAATATACCCTAGCCTGGGCAGTACCCCCTGCTAACCGCCACGCTGTGTCGGAGCATTCCCTCTGTATTGCTGCTGCCTGACTCCATCATTCCTCTGCCTCGGACAGTCTCTCATCTAATGTCCTTGTCTACCACACCGCATATAGGCTCCCGTAGACAACCAACACTGCCCCTGGGGTTTCTTACCACATAAAGAGCAATGTGGAATACTTGCGGCATTGTGGGACATACCACTACTGTTATTCTTCCACTTACCCTATCCTTCCCCAGAAGAATAATTAGGAGGCGCTAACCTTTTCTTCATAACTTGAACTTCTGCATCCTCTAGTAAACACTCCTCTGCTACCGTGGCTTTATCAATCAATGTAGCAAAATCCTACAACTACAGAATCGCCGTCTGCTTACGGATCTCGCTCCTCAGACCCCTCTGAAACTTCCAAGCCTTCTTTGCTTCATTAGGAATCACAAATGGAGCAAATCGAGACAGCTTTTGGAACTTGGTAGCATACTACTGCACTGTCAGTGAACCCTACGTCAAATTCATAAATCCTTCATTTTCGCTTTTCTAATTGTGGCCGAAAAATAACTTTCAAAGAAGAGCTCTTTGAATCAGGCCCATGTCAACGCTATTGGTATCGATCGGTGCTCCTCCATCTGCTTTACCGACCCCCACCATCTCTCAGCCTCCCCTGCCCACTTGAATGTGGCGAAGATGACTTTTTGCTTTTCAGTGCAGTTTAACACACCTAAGATCTTCTCGATCTCTTGGATCCAATTCTCCGCACGAACTGGATCTGTATTGCCAACAAAAGCAGAGGGCTTCAATTTGGTAAACTGCTCAATGGAGCAACCCAACTCAGTCATAGGACGATCTTGCCCTCTATTCGTACGCACTACCTCAGCCATAAGCTGCTATGCGAATTCACGTAACACACTAGTAGAGTCGTTACTAGCCTCGAGGCCAGCCAAATCACTATTACTGCCACCTATATTAGCAGTGACATCCTGAAAACATTTACGAGAATCCATTAGAAGGTAATAGCCTAAGCATCAACTAACACTATCATACTATAGACTCAGTTCCTTTAAATCCACATCCTGAATATCAATGTACTCCATTAATTTAACATCATCATTCTAACTCAAGTTCTTCCCTTCCACTTGGAAACAACACCATCAATAGATTGCCATGATTTTATGAACCCTTTGAATGATCTAGAAAAACACAGAATTCTGCCATTTATTTTCGTCTCCAGGTATACAAAACAAAACTCAAGGTCATATCCATGTCCTATACTCTGGTATATTTTAGACTGTAACAACTAACAACTTCTTAGTTTAGCATATATCCCTAACCAGGCAGCATGAATCAAATCATATTTCCAATTGGCTACGGGCTCAAATACCAATTGTAACGACCCGACCCTTTATACGGACCCAGGTGTCACTCATTCATACATAATACCTATACCTATTCAAGATATGGAAACAACCCGCCCTTAACAGGGACATACGGGTGTAAAACATATATAATCATGATGTAAATGTTGTGGAAAAACATAAACATCCATTGGGATTTCTACTAGTCTTATACTAGAGTTCACTAATACATCCATAATTTACATATATTCGAACTTAGAACAATCGTCATATTACAACCCTTCGAAAAGGACTTTCATCAAATTTAATACAAGATTTAGATGCTTACGTAAGTTAACCAAAATAACCTCCCTAGTCCCTTTATCTACTGGGAATGACGCACTGACAGACCTGAAAACAAAGGTTGTAAGATAGGGTGAGACACCTCTCAGTAAGGAAGAAGGAGTTACAACAGTGTGTGACTGCATACATGCATATTTTCATTCAACATCTGAAATATAAATCAAATATTTTCAATGCAGTAATGCATCAGTTATATCATTATTCATATTACAAAATTCTCACATCTGTCTTTCGACCATTTAATGATTTATCAGATGACCAACAACAAAATATCCCTATAACTAGTTTTACCTCGTGGCTCGGGTTGTGCACTGATACTCGTCCAATGCCCTGTTCATGCAGACACTGCCGAGTACCTACATACGATCCAAATG
Source organism: Malania oleifera (assembly GCF_029873635.1). Classification (NCBI taxonomy): domain Eukaryota; kingdom Viridiplantae; phylum Streptophyta; class Magnoliopsida; order Santalales; family Ximeniaceae; genus Malania; species Malania oleifera. The sequence continues at coordinate 8,267,057 of NC_080424.1, forward strand.
CCTCCATTGGCTCAATATCAGCCAATGGTTTCACCCTACTAGCCGACCATCTTGGTACCCACATCGTTTAATACGTGTTGTTGCATGTGTACATCTAGCTACGATATTGCACCGTATCATATAACAGTAGTTTATTTCAACTCTACAAAGAAAGTATTTTTCAACCCTCCTGGGACTCTCAAGTTGTGGTTCCGTGTATCATAAATTCAATTTATACAAATATGATTTTATCTCCCATAATCTATATCAATAGTATAGAAATAGTCCCATCAGGTTCAAACCAACGTCTTTCCACTCAGTTTACCCCTCTTTGTTTACTGAGGCAGCTTGATGTATCACCAGCCTCTGTTTATCACATTGTTAGTATAACAAATTGGAATTTCATTCCCATATTCTATATCAGTAGTATAGAAAATACATTCATTTCCATTTCAACATATATCACACAAGTTTAATACAAAAACCCGCTGAATGATAGAAATTCAATATACATAGTTTAACTAAATAAATAAAGGAATCGAGCCTCTCCTACTATAGTATAAACACAAATAATGATGTTTGTAAAATTTGGAGATCATACGTCGAAATCCTCGTTTTTACCAAAAATCGTAAAATCGTTAAACTGGCATTTCTACTTGGTAGAATTTCACAAATAAGCAGTTAAATCATACATAATAACATAAGCTAATTTTTTAGTGGTTTAGTTTTCCAAAATTAACTATTATAATCAAGTTCCCCTTACCTTATACTCGAAATGAAACTTCGTATGAAAACGGTCCAAAACGACAACCCGAGATCCCAAAAACCTAAAACCATAGAACATAACCTTACTATGTTTTCTATTGCTATCCAAATGTTCAATCAAAATTAGGATCAGATTCCTACCTCGATTCTTGGGAAAACCCAAAACTCTCCGAAACGACGATCCGATCCACTAAAAGTGTAGAGTTTCCTCTTCTGATCCACGCAGTACCCTCCGTTTTTGGAAACGGATGACGAACGGCGAAGGATCTTAGAGAGAGAGAGAGAGAGAGAGAGAGAGAGAGAGAGAGAGAGAGAGAGAGAATAAGAGAATTTATAGAATAAATCCTAGCTTAGCCCTTAAGTAATCTAAATAAATATCTCCTCCAAGATATTTATATATAAATATCTCAAAATATATTCTCCAAAATATCTCTTTATTTATTTATTTATTTATTTTATTATTATTATTTTTTCTCGGAGTCGGATTACTACAGCTGATCCTTCTTCCTTTGAATTCCTACTGCTAATCCTCATCTAAGAAGGATATTGGTGAATTCTACACTTGTATATTTCATATTGATATTTTACATTCAAGTATATAGTGCTGAAATTGTACTAACTTGCTCTTTCTAGAGAGTGTTTCTTGTACACAACTATTCTTTTTATTTTTCTTGAAGATTGATGATTCCAAGGATTGTTTAGTTTGTTGGCTAAGAAAGGGGATATTGCTTAGAGAAGCGGGCTCTAGCCTAAAGGAGTGACCGAACGAGGGGATATCGTTTGGAGAAGGAGGGCTCTAGATTTAACAAAGAAGTGTTGTAAAGATTTGTTCCACCCGTCAACGGAATAGGTTTTAGTGAATCCTTTAGTGGTTTGCCAAAGGTGAGGACGTAGGTTGTGTTGAAGCCGGAGCTCGTAAAAATCTTCGTCTCACTTTCTCTTTCCCTATTCTTTACTTTCAGTTCATATACAACTGCGTGGATGATTTAAATATCTAAATTATACATACTACGCATATTTGGAAATCAAGTGAACTTAAAGTCCAATTTTGATATGGGTTGCCGAAACCGAAAGGGAGTACGTTGGTTACATCATATCTTATGGAAACCTTACGGGAGTACGTTACTTGGTTAACATCCCAAAGATAAATTTACCAAGAGTTTATTTAAGTTCTAAATATTTGGAAATAGTGATTTGATTCATCTATACTGGGCTTTACATCAGCAAGCATAAATTCTCATTCACAACAGGGTTTGGTTCAAATTTGGCAAATATAAACAAACAACCATCTTGAGTTATTATATTACACAAGTGCTATATATTGACTTGTTTGTTTACTTTCTAATTTTAGTTGATTGGTTTGGTTGAATGATTGGATGTTTGTATGGTTAAAAATTAAGTAAAGAAACTAAGTTCTTGAATGCTAACAAATTAAATAAATCAGTCACGAATTGACTAAAAGAAATAAAATAAGTTTAAGAATTCTAAAAAGGAATTAAAAGAAATTTTAAAAGCCAATTCACCCCCCCCCCTCTTGGGAAGCTATTCCTAACTTTAGATCTTATGAAAGCCTTTTCAAAGAGTTAAGAGTTGAGTATTTTCTGAAAATAATGAATAAAAGAATGAAAATTTGTAGAGGGGTGGTTGACTAACCTCTGCAAGAGGTCGATCGCTTGATCTTATAAGTTGATTTTTCTAAGATTTTTCATATTTCAATCATTTCTGTCAACAAATATTTTTTCAAAAGGTGAGATATGCTCTCTCTCTCTCTCTCTCTCACACACACACACACACACACACACAAGGTAAGTGCAGTTATCATTCATATTATGAGTTCTTTAAGGTGTTAATACTTTGAATTGTAACAAAAAGGAATTGAAGGAATCACCTTCCTTATTCACAAAGGTACTCCCGAACCTAATCTCTTTTGAAAAAAAGGTTTTCCTTTATTTTTCCTTTTTAGAACTAAAATAAAGTGACAAATATGCTTCCTAAAATAAAATGGACAAGTTAGAGAACCAATAGTTTGGTTCTTTATAATTGTTTAGTTTGTAATTGATCACCAAAAAGTTGGCAACCAAAATACCTCTCCAAAACCCAAAGTCGACACCTCCCTAAAAAATCAATAGAAAGTGTTGACATTTTTGAGTCCTATCTCATTTTTGATAATGACAAATACAAGGTATTTAATGTTTGTCGAGTTTGTGTGTAGGATCAAATTGTCAAAATCATATGGTGGCACATATTGACTTGAAGAAAAAGACGACCCAAAGTGTTTATTTTTTTTTATTTTTAATTTGAGTTTGTAATATTATTTAAATTCCAACGGTCTGTAATAATTTATGCATATAGGAACCTATAAGCTCAAAAAGACCAAAGAGTGACTATAGGAATCCCTCAAGTAAATAGGCTCATAACTCACTTTAATAGGGATTTAACTTAGGTCTTTATTTGAGCCAAAAATATGTTGTGGGCTAATTTGGTCGACCAAATCCTAGCAATGAAAAATGCCTCAGTCAATTGAACTAAGTGGAAGTCAATATTTTGACTTTACTCGGTCAGCTGAATCTTTTTGAACGTATTTTTTTCAATTGGCCCAACTCACATATGTCTGCTCCCCAACAACTTAGTTGACCAAACTTCTAGTTCGTTTTTGATTGAGTCAACTGAACCATAGAGTACAACAGACCGAACTTATATACAGTCGACCGAACCTCGAAGGGTTCGAAAATCGTCTTGTCCTTCAGTTAAAAAATGCCTCGATCGACCAAACGTGTAAATATAGTCGACCAAACTTAAAATATAGTCAACTGAAACTCTCGGGTTGCTCGATTTTTACCGAGGTTAAAATGGGGTTATTTTTATTAAACTCATTTTAAAAAAATTTAATAATTCCCTTGATATCCCCAACGGTCATAATTTTTGGCATATCTATAAATATGGGTTCATTTGCAAAATTAACATATGATTAGGGATTTGATTAGCCAATTTTTTCTTCTAATTTTTTAGAGCCCCTCTTCATACTCAAAGCCAAAATACTCACCTATTGCCATTCCTTTACCAAATTTAGCTTGTTACGAGTATCTTTGAGTGATTCTAAATTGTTCCTAAAACTCTCATTGTCTTGATTGTATATTTGATTTTTCGATCGAGAGTTTAGCCAAAGTTTTTCCCCGCATTTTAATTAATAAATCTTTGTGTGGGGAAAAATTTTAGCTTGTTAGTCTTTGCATCATTATTGCTAGACTCATTAAGCTTGTGTTTTGTTGTGCAAAAATTATTTTGACAAGCTTATACTACAAATATCTCTTGTGCTAGATTTTTTAGAAAATCATTTTTGAGATATTTTGATTACACTTGTTGGAGGATATCTTTGAAACCATATTTTTGATTGAGATACTTTGATATATTGTTTCAAAGATTGTTTGAAAATACACTCTTGCAATTGATTGCCTATTGACATTAGACTGAGTGTTATTACACATTGTTGCACTGAACTTATAGTTCTTATCTGTTTAAGGTGCATTGATTATACTGTGTTGTATCAGTACAAATCTGCTTATGTTTAGAAGTATTAAAATTGTACTCAAATTTTATATTATCTGATTGTATTCTAGGCGTGGCTTGAGGGGGTGTTGATCCAAACCGTAAGGATCGGTAGAGTCTTCTCCACCCTGTAAGGAGAGTGTGTAAATGTTGAGGTCAGCCCTAATAATTTGACCTGGTTGTAAACGGTGCCGCTCTACCTATTAAGTGAGCAATAGTGGTAATCCTCGAACTTGCGAGCTAAGGCAGGGACGTAGGTACAGTTGGCCAAACCCCGATAACATTTCTTGTATTTGCTTTTAATTTCCGCATTTTAAATTCCAACACTTGAACATTTATGTTTTACTATTAAGATTGATTGAGTTTATGAATATATAGAAAGACCCTAGGTTTGTGTAATACTGGTTGTGAAATTTGGACCAAATTTAGGAGGAATTTTTAAATATCCAATTTACGCCTCTCTTGGGAATACACCAATTCCAACAGAAAGGTACAAGAAAATCTTTAGTGTGACTGACACATGTAGTAGACATATCATGACCATTCATTTTATTCTCCCATCACTAAATGTAAATAAAGTCCAAAATGGTAGTGATGTACTTGGTACACAATAGTGAGCGAGCACACAAAATGGTTTCGCAAAACTAACATGCAACTATGGAGAACCTAAGAACAAGATCAACTGCTTTTGAACCTCAATGAGAATTAAAATCTTAATTAATGGTCATTTCCTAATCTCCATTAATATTCAATGTGTCACAAAAAATTGAGCTACGTCCATCCAATTTAGGCTTCCAATTGATCCCCCCCAAAAAAAAATCTCAAGTAAAAGCTTGGACCATTTTGGAAACATGTGTACATTAACAACATTTAGCCTTGCAATTTCATTCCACACTCTTATATTATGTATGATGGTCACTAGATTGTGTAAACTTTGATGTTTGTGAGTTCTATATCATTTTGAATACGACCATCTGCATCATTGGATATACATAGTCTCACTTCACACCTATGTATCTAATGCTCACAAAGGTGAGTGTAGTTTGGTGTGTAACATATCAATATCCTTCTTTGATATGATTATTTACATCATTTAATATGCATGACTTCATTTTACACTGTTTAACTACAAATGATATTTGCCAACATTTGACATTCATTACTGTGGTCACATTTTGTGTTGTTTATGTAAGAACCCGACCCGTAAGATGAGGAATAAATAAATAAGAAAAGGATAAAATAGTAAATTGAGCAAGCATCGTCAAAAAATCCAGAGTTCGTCAACGAAGGACCTTTTTTTGTTCAATGACAAAATTTAGAGGTTTGTTGACAAGGAGAAGCTGAGAGGTTTTGGGAAATCCAAAAATCTCAGGCTCGTCGACGAGACCACCGCTATGTCGATGAACTCCCTTTGTTGACTCGCCAACGAAGACGCCACCTTGTCGATAAGGTTGGCCAAGTCAAAGGTGCTATAAATATCTTTTTGGGTTGCTTTGAAGCTAATTTATCAAAATTCTCTCTCTCTCTCTCTCTCTCTAAGAACTCAAAGCCACACACACTCTCTCTCTAGATTTCTTTGTTGTTCGTTGTTTGAATCGAAAAACCAACGTTACTACGAGGATCAGGGAAGAAATCTCTACATGTTTTGTGGAACGGATCTTTGTTTTGAGGTCTTCGAGTTTTGACTCAAAAATCGAGGTAAGACTCGGTATAGAGTTGGTGACTGGTGATCATCAGACTTTTATTGCTAGTTTGGTGATCTAGCCAACTTTGTTAGAGCGTATTAAAGCCACGCAGGCTAGTGATGCGGAGTTGGTTGGAATTGTGGAGAAAGTGCAGTAGGGGTTGGCTGCGGATTTTAACATCTCTGAGAGAGGTGTGTTAAGGTTTGGAACTAGGCTGTGTGTTCCAAATGACGATGAGATCAGAAGGACGATTTTGGAGGAAGCACATCGTTCTTTGTATACGGTACATCTAGGTAGCACAAAGTTGTATCAGGATTTGCGCGAGACCTTCTGGTGGAGTTGTATGAAAAAGGAGATTGCTCAGTTCGTGGAGTAGTGTCTGACGTGTTAGCAGGTGAAAGATGAACATTAGAGATCGGCAGGGCCGTTACAGTCCTTAGCTATTCCGAAATAGAAATTGGAGCATATTTTCATGGACTTTGTGACCGGATTGCCGCCAGAGTTTCACGGGCAGAATGCCATTTAGGTGATTATGGATAGGTTGACAAAATCTGCTCACTTCATATCGATGAAGATTAGCTACTCCTTAAGTAGGCTAGCAAACTTGTATGTGCATGAGATAGTTAGAATGCACAGGGTACCAGTGTCCATTGTGTCAGATCGAGGCCTGAGGTTTACCTCTCATTTCTAGAAAAGCTTGTAGGAAGTACTGGGGACAAAGCTTACGTTCAGTACAACATTCCACCCCTAGACTAATGGATAGTCGGAGAGAACAATACAGATCTTGGAAGATATGCTACGGGCGGTTGGTGAACATCAGGTTTTAGGACCTAAAGTAATGCAACAAGCATCTGAGAAGGTGGATTTGATCCGGGATAGGATTAAAATGACTCAAAGTCGGCAGAAGACTTACGCGGATGTCCGCCACCGTGAGTTGGAGTTTGAGGTGGGGGTAAGATATTCCCGAGGATCGCTCTGATGAAAAGGGTGATAAGATTCGAGAAGAAGGGCAAGCTGAGCCTGATATATATCAGACCATTCGAGGTTCTTGAGTGAGTGGGTCCGATAGCCAATAGGATTGCACTACCTCCAATGCTCTCGAGGATCCACAATGTGTTCCATGTATCCATGTTGAGGAGGTACATGTCGGATCCATCGCATGTTGTTAGTTACGAGCACTTAGAAATTAGGGATACTTTAGCATACGAGGAAGTACCCGTTCAGGTTCTGGACCATAAATTTCAGAAGTTACGTACCAAGGATATACCATTAGTGAAGGTATTGTAGCAAAATTATGAAGTTGAGGAAGTTTCATGGGAATTGGAAGCGGAGATATGTCGGAAATATCCACAATTGTTCTGAGTTGTGGTTTTTGATAGTAGAATCAGTGAGTATGTGTGTATTACTCTACTATTGTATTGTGATTAGTGGTTAGTCTTTGGAAGTGTGTGTTATTGTGAACTCCTGAGATGGTATATGTATATAACCACGGTATTCTTCCGCCATAAGTGAGGGTACGTATGTATTGTGATGGGGCTGCATTGTAAGTGGCCGTCGGTTCTTCCTGGAGTCAGGTATGTGTATTTGATTTTATGGATTAAGTTCATAAATGAGAAATTACAAATTTCTAAGATGAAATTTTTGTTAGGAGGGGAGGTTCTAAGAGCCCAACCTATGAGATAGGGAATAAATAAATAAGAAAAGGGTAAAACAATAAATTGAGTAGGCTTTGTCGATGAAGCCGGAGTTCGTCGGTGAAGGCCCTTCTGTTGTTCGGTGATGAAATTTAGAGGTTTGTCGATGAGGAGAAGGTGAGAGGTTTTGGGAAATCCAGAAATCTCAGGCTTGTCGACGAGGCCACTACTACGTTAACGAACTCACTTGGTTGACTCATCGACGAAGACACCGCCTCGTCGATGAGGTTGGCCAAGTCAAAGGTGTTATAAATATCTTTTTGGGTTACTTTGAAGTTAAGTTATCAAAATGCTCTCTCTCTCCGAACTCGAAGCCACACTCTCTCTCTCTAGATTTCTTCACCGCTCGTTGTTAGAATCGACAAACCAACGTTACTGCGAGGATCAGGGAAGAAATCTCTACGTGTTTTGTGGAGCAGATCTTCGTTTTGAGGTCTTCAGGTTTTGACCCAAAAATCGAGGTAAGACTTGGTTTTCATTTCTATTTCGGTAGATCTGTAGAGCGTAAGATTGTAAGTAATTGTTGTACTATGGTTTATAGGTTTTGGGAACTTAGTTCGTTGTTTAGGAGCCGTAGAATTTGGGTTGGATTTTCGGGGAAAGGTAAGAGGATTCCGTTTATATCTATTATTTTCGAAATCGGATTTAGTAGAACTGTGGTTCATGGTCCTGTGTGTGTTTTGAGTACTCATTTGGGGAAATCTAACGGGTGGAAATTACAGGATTTTCATGTTATAGTTTTGGGAAAAAAAGGGCATTGGGTTGCATCTCTGGTTTCGTTGGAAAATCGTGAATATATTATGTTATATATATGTCTGTTATGGGGATGGCCATGCTTTGACTTGTTTTAAACTGTATTTTTAAAATCATGATTTTGAGATGACCAAATGAGTGTGGAATGAATTGTTATAAGAATATGTACGAGTTTTGATTTGCTGAAATGAGATATAGGAACGTGTGTTCCGAATTGTTTCAAGTTGTGAAAGACTGTCTGACTCTATATCCGAGGGTGTGAAATACGACCTACTAGTGGCAAGAGTGTCCGGCTCTATATCCGAGGGCGTGAAATATTGCCTCTTACTGACTGATCACCGAAGGGTGTGGATTCACCTGTTGTACTGGTACGATGCCATGGGAGCCTAGGGCTACGCCATGTGCCGGGGATGCCATGTAATGCAGGTCGACTTCTGGCCGAAGGGTGTGATGACATCGGGTTACTTGATCATGTGTGTGTTGAGAACTATACTGCAACTGTTTTGTGAAAAATACTGGAATTGTATTGAACTGTGTATGTTTTATATCATGATAACACTCATATGCCATACACCGATATAACCTGATTCTTCCTTACTGAGAGGTGTCTCACCCCTATCGTACGTACATGTTTTCAGGTCTTTTGAGTAACTGGAACTAGCGTCCTTGTGTTGGGAGTGTGGTGATCTGTTTACTGCGTAGGGTACTAGTGTAAGTACTTGGACTGTGACAGGGTTGTTGTTTTGGGTATTTGCTGGCACCTTGGGTTATGTTTTGTATTATGGAGCTTCGACTCTATTTGTATAGACTCTGGTATGGTACTATGTATGTATAGAATGAACTTTTTTGCTGCGTATATGTCGTGTATGCGAATGTGTATAGGGTGTACGGAAACCCCACAGGGTTTGACCCTCATTCATCATTGTATCATTTATGTTTTGTATGATACAAGGACAGGTTAGGTTATTACATCACACCCTGGGTCCCATTGTCAGGTTCAGGCGTGACAGTTTAATTTGAAGAAGCAATTTTGTTAAAAATTACCTATATTATTCAATTGAGGAGGAACTTGTTCGAATTTTATTGACCAACCTACACTATTTGTTAAAAAATCCATACTAAATTGAATTTTGGACAATCTCAAGTATTAAAATTAAAGGTTGTGTGGTAAGTAATCACTATATTTAAAATCAAGCCTTATGCACTAACATGATTCTATTATTGTGGGCCTTGAGAGTTGGGAGCCCATTGTGAGTTAGATTTTTCCTAGAACTCTATACAAACACAAGGGGAGGTGCCTATACTCTCCCTAATGTTATTATGGTTCTCTATGAAGTTACAACTAATGTACAAGGAAGATGGTAGTCAACACACATACACACTGAAGAACCTAAGTTGATGATTTACTCGAATGGATTCAATCATACAAGTTATGCGTCATTTATCTTAATGTTTATTTTATGCTTTCATGTATGAATAATTCCCTTGCATTGATGTAGATAAAAGTCACATATATGATTGACAACTCAATTGGAATAGGGTTCTTATAACTAGGGTTGTATGTGAGAAGACATTTCAAGAAGACAAAAGGTGACACCTCCTAAGATACAAACCTTGGAGTGGATAATTCATTACTCCTTTATAAACTTGAATCGGGCAATCATATATACAAACAAAAACCTATATGGTGGTAAAGCAACGAGCAATCAAGTACGAGCATCGGGGGTTCGATTCCAGTTAATAACACTTGGTTGATGCTGGTAGCCAACGGTGTCCTAGGTAGAGTCCTGGAATTGGATTGGCTGAAAGTCCAACTCGGCTGTGTTAGCCGTAACTGCATTTAGATTACTCGGGAGGCGCATTAGAGGGAAAGGTCACCGACCCATGGGTTTGACACCGGCAGAGGGGCTCCTGGGGGGTCATTCGATAAGCAAGGCTTCCCATGTAACCAAAAAAAAAAAGAAAGAAGAAGAAAAAACTTATAATGTCACCAGTTTCCTATGTTGAAAATCAATATAAAGGAATGGGTAATTATTCGGCATTCATTTATTCAATGTATTACCGACATTCATTTTTCCATTGCTAAAAACATATAGAACCAAGAATGATTGATGTATTCAGTACATACTTGCCAAAGGCTCACAAAGAATTTCGCCAAACAAACATTTAACTGTAGAGTAACAAGAAGATCAACCCCTTCTGAACCTTAGTACCTGAAATGAAATTTTAATTAATGTCGATTTCCACAGGAAATCTTAATTAATCTTGTATATATCTCTCACAGCAAATTGAGCTAGCGAAAGTCGCCTTGAAGGGCTTAGAAACCTTGAGATTATGAACAATCCCGGCAACGGAGCCAGCAGCAGCAACCAAGGAAACCACAAGGCAAGCAAAAATGAGGATTCGGAAGTAGAGCCATCTGCTGCTCCATTTGGGTATCTTCTTTTGCGCAATATACATCTCCACCGGGAAGTAAACGGTAAGGGGGCAGAATCCCAGAGCCCCCAGAAGCCCAACCATGTCGTTGAAGAAGGGGAGGAGCATGGATATCACAGTGATGACGATCACAAAAATGGTTCGCCACACCAGCCGGAAGAGGTTGAGCTTGTAGGGGTGGAAACTTGGTATGGGGATTTCGATTTCTTTAGTAATGAAATCGTTGTGCGCGAATCTTTCTGCGGCGAATTTCTCGATGAAGGCGAAAATGGGTTGAGCGAACACCTGGTATGCTCCCACCAGGTGGATTACTATGGCGGCATTGCCTATGCAAAGATACCAGTATGAGTTGTAGGAACCAAAGCCGGTGAGGAGGTTTCCGGGAGCCATGTCCCCGAATCCGGCGTAGCCCATGCAGCCGCAGAGCATGTAGAAGATGGTTGTCACAGTGAAACTTATGGCGGTTGCCTTCTTCATCGTCTTGGATTCTGCTGGTGGGGATTTGATCGTGTCCTGTTAAGGATGCCATAATTCTAGTTTTCGTTTTATCATGGTGGAGCAGAGATTGACATGTTTATAGTTTATACCTGAATCTCGATGAGGACGAAGGAGAAAGCGTAGGCAAAAGCTATGTTGCCAAGGGCTTGGAAGCTCCTCCATACTTTCTGGGTCTGGGTCACGACGTCGATGTGGATTCCGGTGAGACTTCCCTGGAATTTTTTGTTTTCTGGTTGTCAGGCAAGAGAAATGTTCAGGAGATGATGAATTTATATTTAGAATTAAAGAAAGACATGAATGATAAATTAAGACCTGCAATTTTTGCAATGCCAACGGCAAGGCCGATGCTAGAGTAGGTGAAGGACATGACGGCAGCGACAATGGAGAGCCACCATATCTGATCAAAGTCTGGGATTTGGGAGAAAATGATCTCGACTAAGCCAAACGCGATCATGTAGGGATTGTTGGATATGTGGCAAGGATTCTTCCCCCCCCTCTTGTGCAAGCAATTCGACCTCTTGATTGCCCTGTTTGATCCAAATCCATTAAACCAAGAAATTAACTCCAAAACCCATTTTGATTCAAGTTTTCTTTTTGGAGAATATAAGACAAACGAAATTAAAAAAAGAGGTTTCTTAACTCGTAATTGCAAAAATATTTTCAAGTTATATCTTGAAAATACTATTCATTCTATGAAATAATGTTTTTCGTGAATTCAAATTTTTTTAAAAATCCGTAATACTTTCTCTATCCCAAAATTACACTTTCTTTATCCCATTTCATTTTTTTTTTTGAAAACAAGGAATAATTTTGAACACTGTAACTATAGAGGCCTAATTAAACTCTGTTTGTATCTTTTTTAGACTTACATCATGCTGATGGATGCCGCAATGGTGTATCCAATGGTGCTAACGAAAAGATACACGTACTGAATTATCCCACAGAGCTTGACCTTGGCTCCACCTGAAAACCCGAAAACATAAAAGCAGATATTGTTTCAAAACTATTGAAAAGAATCCAGTTGCGTATTCGACTCAAAAACAAAGAAGAAGAAAATGATTTAATTACCGAGATTGGATTGAACGGCGTCCGTGTAAGTGTAGTTTCTCTTGCCGGTGAGGGGGTCGCCGCTACGGTAACAATCGGCGAGCAGAGTAGAAGTGTAGTAAGTGACGAAGAAGAACAAAATCATGACAGCAGGACCAGCAATCCATCCGAGCTGAGCAATGGCCCAGGCCAATGATAGAACTCCAGTCCCAATCACAGCAGTGATGATATGAGCAATTGCAGTCCGAACAGTCCCTGATGCAATCATATATATAAAGAAGGGAGAATAGAAGATTTGGGTTAGTAATGGGAAAGACGTAATTTGAGTACTGATTAATTAACTACCAGTGCGCTTGGGACGGCCGTCGTCGTCGAAGACGTCGGATCCAGTTCGGGGAAGCTGGTGATTGAGGGAGACATGGAAGAATTGGTAGCGGGAATGACCACGGTTCTTCTTGACAGTTTGCTCCATCGTCTCCGTTAATGTGTGAGAGAGAGAGGAGAGAGAGAGAGAGAGTAGTAGGGTTCGAAAATATAAATACACAATTAAGGAACGGTTTATAAACTTAAATATCAATTAAATATAAACACATTTGCAATTAGTTTGAGACATACATGTCTCATCTTGCCGAAAAGAATTGAAGGCAGTGAAAGAGATGGGTGCGCCTTCAATTTAAATAATTTCTCTCAATTTTATAATATAAAAATTATCTTGCCCAACTGTGTTGGTTTAAGCAGTAAGGGCGATTTATAACTTTAGTAACTCCAACGTCACATGTTCGATTCCTATTTGAAAGTTTATTTCAGTGAATTATTAATATTAATAGGCAGATGACCGAATTATCAAATATATATATATTTATATATATATTCTCTTATATAATTAATGTCTACTATGTTCTCACATGTAATTAAGATTTTTCTAAGATGGTAAGGCATAAACAAGTTTATTTTATAACCACATCAACAAAATAGCTTGGAGAAATCCATATAAAATAATTTAATTCATGATTATTTGAAAATAGTTCCTAATATCTTTAAGATCATTAATTCTTCCCTTAATTAATTTTTACACACACACACACACACACACACACACACACACACACATATATATATATATATATATATGGGTATGAAGCATTAAATTGTTGAATATAAATAGCATAAGATTATACAAAATGCATTAATAATTTGTCACCAAATGAAGTAATAACTTTTACTTTTTTTTAAAGTAATAACTTTTACTTCTTCAATTATTAAATTGACAATTCTTTTTTAAAAATCACATTACTTTGCTTTACATTTAAAAGAAAATTGCAATTAGTCATATAACTTTTCCTAATAATTGTAATTTAATTAATTATTTACCAATGTTTCAATTAAAATGAAAATATTTTTATTATATTCAAACAAATAAATATATAAACAAATGTATCGACCTCTCGTGATATTTTGATAAAAGGAGAAGCATCTCCTCTACAATTTTGAAAATCACATCAACCTTCTCTAGATTTGATAAAAAAAAAACACAAACTTTTCTTGAAGTTTAAAAAATCTAAATCTCTTACTTGATCTTTAATTTTTGTGGCATTTATAACTAAATTTGAGTTTTTTTTTTAAATATATATATATAAAGAGAGGTTTGCGTATTATTAAAACTTTAGGAGTATCGGTATCTTTTTATCCTACATATATTATGTATAAGATATAACACATATTTTAAACTAATTTATACTATTTGTGTTGGAATTGGTGTATTCCCAAGAGGGGGGTGAGTTGGAATTTTAAAACTTTTGCCTAGATTAAATAAGACATTGGCAGTATTTTGCAACCTGGGATCCTTCTAAAAGCAGACTCAGTTCACCAAACAAATAATTGAGCAAAATTCAAGACATGTACAGCACGCTCAGTAATTCACGATCATACACAATAAAATATAATCATTCAAGTGCTGGAATTTAAGAGCAGAAATTAAAATTACACACAAGAAATGTTATCGGGGTTTGACCAACAATGTTTGCGTCCCCGCCTCAAGCTCACAAGTAAGAAGATTCCACTATGACTCGCTTAACGGGTGGAGCGACACCTAATACAACACCTTACATGATGGTGCACCTAACTTTCCTAACCGGGTCAAAGTCAATCCAGGACTTTTCATAAGGCTAGTCTCCCTCTTCCGATTATACGTCAGGAATACAACAAATATGAAAAATTTACGTACAAATAAATGCTTCAAATACAAGAAGATGTGTACAACAATTACAACCTAAAATATGCACTCACAAATGATAAAGATTTATGTTCAAGTGAGACCTTATAAATCTATGTGTCAACTCTCAATAATGTGTGTATGTATATATGTGAGAGTGAAACCCTTAGTTCAAGATAGTATTTTCAAAGTAACTTTAAAACCCTAAGAAAATATCCAATCAAAAATCAAGCACAATGGATATTAGGGTTTTAGCTTGCAAAGGTTTTATCAAAAGAATAATATGCAAGTTTTTGACTCTTGTAATAAAGATGCTAAGAATCAGAAGTAAGGATGAGATTTTTCCAATCAATATTTATCTGTATTATATAATATGGGAACAATTACAATAGCAAACTCTCAAGAAGGTTTTTCAAATATGTATGTTTATGTGAGAGTATATGCCAAGAGATGATATATGAATATGCCCAATAATGAATATCTAAACTCCCTTTAAGTTGCAATTGATTTGCAAATTAAGGAGAGTGAAGATGACGCTCTCTTTTTGAAATAATCAAGCAAACATAAATGAATGAAAGTATGTAAAATATGCTTGAAATTTGAGAGTATGTAAGCTGTCACGCCCTAAACCCGGAAATGGGACCCAAGGGTGAAAATGTAATCTTACCTGTCCTTGTATCATACAAAACATCCAAAGATACAGTGCAGAGGATGAGGGTCCGACCCCGTGGGTTTCCAGGCACCCTAACACATCCAAACACCATAGAATATACGCAGTGGAAAAGGTCATTCTATATATATATATGCAGTACCATACCAGAGTCTATATAATAGCAGAAACAAGGCTCTATCACACATGTACAAACAGGTGCCCAAAACATCTCAAAATGGCAACCCATCAAAATACAATCCCAACACTTACCTAAGCGCTAACCGTAGTACACTGGTCACTACGCTCCCTACACCAGGACGTTAGTTTCGGTTACTCGAAGGACCTATAAAAATGTACGTACAGTAGGGGTGAGACACCTCTTAGTAAGGAAGATTACAAGTTATATCGGTGTGTGACATTTGAGTGTTATCATGATGCAACATACACGTAATTAAATGCAGTCCAGTACTAATTTTACATAGTGCATACACGCACACATACACATGATAAGCAATCCCGATGTCATCACACCCATCGGCCCGAAGCCGGCCCTCGACATATGGTGTTGGCTCCTAGCCAACTCGCGTAACACGGCGCCACCGACACATGGTTAGTCCCCGACTCCCATGGCATCGTACCGGCGCTAACTAGTGGATCCACATCCTTCACTCTGATCTTCTAGAATAGGCTCACGCCCTCGGATATAGAGTCGGACCTCTGCCAATCTATGGCGAGCGATTTCATACGCCCTCAGATATAGAGCCGGACACTCTCAGTACCTGGAACAATTC
This sequence comes from Malania oleifera, assembly GCF_029873635.1. Taxonomy (NCBI): domain Eukaryota; kingdom Viridiplantae; phylum Streptophyta; class Magnoliopsida; order Santalales; family Ximeniaceae; genus Malania; species Malania oleifera. The sequence goes on from NC_080424.1 coordinate 8,283,115, forward strand.
GGAACCGTGTTCCTACTAGCATTTAAACAATCATACACACACATGCATGCTCATATAACCAAACAAATCACACCCATTTGGTAATCTAAAATCATGGTTGTCAAAACATATACAGTTTAAAACAAGTCAAGGCACGACCATTCCTATAACATAGTATAAATCAACATATACGTTCGGTTTTCAACAAAACCAGGGATGCAGCCTGTCGCCACTTTTTTCCAAAACTATAATCATGAAAAACTCATAGTTTTCCCCATTAGATTCCCCCAAATAAGTAGCCAAAACACACACAAGACCGTGGGCCACAATTCCACCGAGTCCGATTTTGAAAATAATCGATATAAACACAATTCTCCTTACTTTTTCCCCGAATAACAAATCCCGAACTCTAAGGCTCCTAAACAGCGAACCAAGTTCCAAAACCTACAAATCACAGTACAGAATATACTTACAAGACTGTTCCCAACAAAACTACCACATCAGAATTGAAAACCGAGCCTTACCTCGATTTTATGCCAAAACCCAAAAATCTCTGAAACGTGATTCCGATTTGTAGAACTTGTAGAGAATCCTTCCACGATCCTCGTGGTAACTTCAGATTCTCGATTCCAACGATGAACAACGAGGAAATCTAGAGAGATAGAAGGTAGGGAGAGTTCTAGAGAAAGAGAGAGAGAGAGAGAGAGAGAGAGAGAGAGAGAGAGAGAGAGAGAGATATTTAAGTTTTCTTAGTTGAGAAGTAAAGAGAATTCTATTTATAGCCCCTTTGACATGGGCGTCTTTTTCGACGAGATGGTGTACTCGTCGATGAGGGCATATAGATAACTCGTTGACGAGATGGTGGATTCGTTGACGAATCCTGATAAACCTAGTTTTCTGAAACTCCTCGGCTTCTCCTCATCAACAAGCCTTTGAACTTCGTCGACGAGACTTACAAGGACTTCATCGATGAACTCTGACTTTGTCGACGAAGTGTGTTTAAATTCCAATTTGACCCCTCACTTATTTATTTAAACCTATCTATCACGGTTTGGGTTCTTACATAAGCAATAAGAGTATAAAAATCTTAGAGAGAAATTTGCCTAATCAAAATGCTAATCTCTGCTTGATTTAAGCAAATGAACTTGTATTTATAGACTTGGCCGAAATTATAGTCGTTGGGGACACGTTGGGTATTTTGAAAAAAGATTAATTAAGTTTAATTAAAAATAACCTAGTTTAACCTTGGTAAAAATTGACCAACCCGAGAGGTTCGGTTGACCATTTTTAAGGTTCGGTCGACTAGGTTACTCAATTCAGTCAACTAGGGTGTTTTTGAACTGAGGTGTTGGTCGACCAGACTTGAGGCGATTTTGGAACCTCTGAGGTTTGGTCGACCAGGCTAAGTTCGGTTGACCAAATTTGGATGTTTGGTTGACAATGCCACTTTTCTACTTCAAGTTCGGTCGACCAGGGCGTTGATGTTCATTTTAATGATGGTCGACCAAATGGTCAAACTTTTGACCCTGGTGAGGTTCGGTCGACCGAAGTGTCTCTGTGTGTTAGGGTTTGGTTGACTGAACACACTAATTTTGTGCAATTAAGTCCAGATTTTTATTTAAAGTCACCCCTTCTCACATACTTCTTATTTCGATGTTATAGGGGCCTTTTTTATGCAATAATTTGGGTCCTATGGTCAGTTAAGGTCTTTGAGCTTTTCAATTAGTCCCAAAAATCAGGCATCAGTCGACCTTTGGTCGACCGAAGGGTGATCCCTAAAGTCCATCTATAGTCTTGAGCATTCATCCCTATCATGCATGCAGATACAGTTATTACAGACCATATTAAAATATTATAGACCCAAAACTTAGATGCATTTACAACACAATATAGACAATGTCTTCATTCCTTTTGCACTTTGTATTGCCATGCCATACTTCAGGTGATGTTAAATTTCAGCTCCTCATGGCTTCCATTTAATTCTTACCATCCGTGCATGCAAAGTAATAATCCTGCACAAACTTAATGCACAGGTAAGATATTTTATATTTGTCATAATCAAAATAGGATATGACCCAAAAAGTCAACAATTTGAAATATATTAAATATTTGAATTAAGTGCAACATCATCCACAGGAATAAAATGCATTTGTTTGATTTTAAAATGATATAAAAAAGTATATCTTTAATAATTAGGGTAAAATCTAAAGACATTCCCTAAGTTATTGAAATATGACATTTTACCTCTTGAGCTTCTAACAATTGCTAAATAACCTCTTGAAATTGTAATTTATTGACAAAAATAATCTTCTCTTAATTGATGTTAGTCAACAATTAATCAATCTTGAAAAATATTTTCTATTATTAATAAAATTACTTTTTTATCCATTTGTTGGCTTTTTGAGTCTGATCTCATTTTGATAATGACAAATTACTTGTATCTTGTGTGTATTTAGTATTTGAACATGTTTACAATTCAACACACATAAGGTAAGGAGAAATGTAAGCCAAGAAGGAAATTAAAGCACATACAACTTAGCGTATTTCATGGAGATTTGAAGGGGAAAAGAAGAAGAAGACATATATTTTTATTTGTAAATGTATTTAGATTTAATTGTAATATTGCATGTCTTGTACGATATATCTAAAGCTCAATAGACAATAGATTGACCCTAGAGAACCATACCTTTCATGAAAAACCTTTCACATAAATTGCAAAACTTATACAAAGGTTTTAAGATAGTTTTGAAAACAAATTAGGGCTTAAAATAAGTTTTTCATTGAGCCCAGACGACTGGCCAGTCAAATTGGCTAGGATTGTATATGCTTAGTCGATCAGCCCGTGTATGCCTAATAAGCCCCAATTGACCGGACAAACCTTTGGCCAGAACTGAATAGCACTAGTCGACCGACCCTATAAGAGCATGATAAGCCTAGTTTATTTTTCCGATGCAAGTTACTTAAAATGTTCATATTCCATTTATTAACATCCATTGTCATTGCCAGATTAAAGTAAAAACAGAAGATAAAAAAATCATCACATAAATGTGCATATTCCATTCTCATATAAAGTAAAACTTATAGTTAATAATAAATACTCACTAAAAAAAATTACTTTTTAATATCTTGCACATTCTTAGGATTTGAAAAAAAAAAAAGAATACTACAAAATAAGTTATTGGCGGTGGTTAATTATGAAGAAATACTAGATACAAATGAAAGAAATAATGAAATCAAATGCCCTTAAGAAGGACAAATGACATTGACTTTCCCTTAAGTTTGACAAAAAGATACTGACATCTTTTGAGTCATATTTTCAAGAATTCTAAGAACTTCTGCTAAGGTTTAACAAAAAGACATAAACCTTCTGTAATAATCTAGGAAAAAAATTTAATTAAATAAACTAATTAATTAAAATTATTAATCAATTAATTAGTTAAACATTATTAAATTAATGTATTAAATAAACAAGTAAAAAGAAATGGTATGAAAAAAAGTTAAGATTAATTATTAATTAATTAATAATTATTAAAATAAATAAATAAATAAATAAATAAATAAATAAATAAAAAGGAATAGTAAAAAAAATTGGAATAAAGATATATATATATATATATGTATATATATAAGTTTATTATAATATATTTATATAAGTTTATATATATATTATTTATATATTAATACAGAAGATTTAATAATATAATAATATATATTATTGGGAAGAAATCTTCCTCAAGAAGATCAAACGCTCTCTCAATCTCCCACTCTCCGTCACTCTCCTTCGTTCTTCTCTCTCTATTATAATTTCTTGGTGGATATTTGGTCGATCAGAAAACAGAAGGTCTCGTTGGATTCCTAACTCCGCCACCGACATTTTTACTGGAACAGATTTGTCGTGGGAGCGACATAGGTACCACTCTTAGGGAAATGTATATTTCCTATAAATCCTTAATTTCTCCTTAGATCTTCAGTCAAATCGACGATCAAACACTACCATGGGGTCTTAGTCGCGATCATCATCATTTTGGCTGGAGTGAATTTCCAATTGAGGTTTTTTAAGCCCTACTACAAAGAGAGAGCGGGATTTGAGGAATTAAATAAATTGGCTATATTTGAGGGTATAACTAATTATTTGGAATTTAAGAGCCTAGGAAATAATAAAATAGTACTTTATTTAGGGTTGATTTAATGAAATTAGGATTTTTATTTCAGGGTCCGGGTGAGCGCCGCATGCATCTTTTCAGAGTTCCTATTGGCATAGTTCAAGAAACTAGGTGAAAAATATATATTAAACCAGAATTTTTATGAATTTAATAGAAAATAAATTGTGTTATATGTACATGTATATGTTTTGGTATGAGTTTAAAATGTCAACCATTTTAATTATGTTTTTTCGAGTTTAAGGCTCTTTATTAGATACATATATGCGAAAATGAACTGATGAAAGTGAAAAATATTTTTAAGATAATTATGTAAGAAATGAAAGGTATTTTCAGTATATAAACGTTAAATGTTGGTTAATTTATTTTACAGACAATGTATGAATTTTATTACTAAATAGTGTGGCATGAGTAAATAGCGATTTTGTGTGAAAATATGTTATATGTATGAGATGCAGGATATACAAGAAATGAATTGAGTATGAAAATGTTATATGAAATATGCTGCATGTAAGTGTTAATGCAACCATGTAAAACAGCTGAAAGATGTTGGGTAAAAGAACTGAAAAATGTTGGGTAAAATAGTTGAAAAATGCTAGGTAAAACAACTAAAAGATGTTGGGTGAAATGAAATGATAATGGAAATGAATGAAAACAAAATGAAATGTGAAATGTGAACAATGTAAAATGGGAAAGAGCCACATAAAGTGAAACGCTATGAAACATCAAAGCTAAGAACATTAACAGTTGAGAAATGCAGAATAATGGAAAATAAAATAATGTATTATGGTATTATCAGTATTTATGCTGGTAGAACATGTTACGTTTGGGCGAGACAAACTCTTTGCTTGAGGGCTTGCTGAGAAAGGCGAGTGCCCTGGTTGTATCAAGTGTAGTAGTAGACTGCATAACGTGCTAGGGCAGAGGGAAACTACTTGTATGGGTGGGTAGATTTTCCTATTCTTGAGAGCCTTCGCCGGTAAACTTTTGTATGAACTGTGTGAGTACGAGATTAATCTATCACTTGAGGGCTTATTGAGTAAGGTGAGTGTCCTGGTATGCTTTAGTCGTAACCCTTGGGTTGCCTAATGTATCAGAGCAAAGGGGTGCTACTTATATGGGCGGGTAATCATCATTATCCTTAGGTAATCTCGTGGGTAAAATTTCTTGCATGTGTTTGATTAGGATCAGAAAATGATTTCAGAAATTATCTCAATGATTTGCATATGATGAATAATATATTCTATACAGACCCCATGTTGGCCACATACTGTTTTAATATATTGTTTCTTCCCTTATTGAGATGTGTCTCACCTGAATATGAATTTATCTTTTTCAGTATTTCCTCAAGATTGAGCTTAGAGAGCTCAAGGTTTTATAGCAATTTTGGGAAATAGAAAGAGAAAAGGGTATATTTTTATGTTAATTTTGAGATGTATAAATTTATATTTTATGTTCTATGTTTTAAGTTTTCTGAGATATGGATGATTGAGAATACTGGTATTTGGGAATTATGTTTTGGAGACATGTATATATGTGATTACAGGTGGATGCATGGTTTATTGTATATAGTGTGTAGATAGATTTAGAAAACTCTGGTATTATATTTGTTGTTGAGATTATGTTAAGTTTTTCGCTGCGTACATGGTATTAGAATGTGGATTATCAGGTAAATAAACAGTTTAGTAGCACTTTGGGCCCATGTAGAGGGTCGGGGCGTTACACCTTCCTTTATATTTTATAAAAAGATAAGTCTTTTAAGGGGTGTAAGTATCCCAAAAATCAAATGTCAGGGGAGGTTTGTTGTATTTTTGAAATATTAGGGAGCTCTATGAGAATTTTGAAATCTTAGGGGAGGTCTTTGTATTTATGCTAAACCTCTGGGAAGGTTAGTGTCTTTTGCCTAATTAAGAAATCATTCCGAGTTAGGTTTTTGTCTTCCAATGGTGGAGTGATCTTTTAAAAATATTTTGTTTCCAAATTTCCCTAGAAATTGTAAAGGATCTTCCTAAGATAAGCTTTCTTTCTAAAGGGACTTTAACTCTTTTGTAAACCCCTTCTCAAAGCCTCATTTCCTCCACTTCACTTTTGAGTGCGAATGGACTCTAAGGCATGCATTCTTTTTCTTTCTACTCTATTTACTTTCCTTTGAATTTTCTTCGAATGTTTCATGAATTTCTATAAATTTCTTTGAAGGTTCATGAATGCTCGAAGAATGTACTTGGATGTTTTGAAGTTTTCTTCAAAGACTTGAATATCCTTCAAATGGTCTTTGAATGATCTTTTAAGCTTTTCTTCAAACTTCCATGTTGATGTAAGACAGATAAGGTCGGCCTAGTCCTATGGCCAACCCTTACACAAGCACATACACTCGAACACTTTGATTTAAGAATTCAATTAACCAAACATAAACACCATAGATTATGCGACGATTCATATGTTGTAGATTTTTTAAAAGGTGTATGATTTTGTCTATAAATCAAGTCCCAAGTGTTCCTTATCAAGGAATCAAGCTTTTATGCAAAAAGATGTTAATTTCAAAATATAGATTGCAAATTCTAAGTTAACAAACTAATATTCTTACAATTGATATTGGCTAGCAAGTGACAATATTAAAATCTAAAGATTCAAGTGGGTTATTCTATTATTGGATTCTAGGCTTCAGGTAATGGTTCAAACAATCAACTAAGGGTTTAAGAAAAATAAAAAATCTACTCGAGAGAATCGTTGGATGATTTGTCGTTGTTCAACACGAGCTTAGACCACGCCGATAGTCCTTCAACCAAGCCTTGAAACACAAAGATGAACGGTTATGGATGTATAGAGAGAGAAGGCCATATGGGTATAGAGGGGGAGGCCGTGTGGGTGAGAGAAGGAAGAGTGGGTGATGGTAATGCTGGATAGAGTGGTCTCTCACCACTTGATCTCTAGAGAGAATGTTGTAGCCTCACACTATGCAATCACAAGATTGGACAAGCTTCAAGCTTTAATAATGGATTTCTTCTTCAATATTCAAACATAGACTCATTTTGAATTTCTTACAATGAGAAAAGATATAAAGACTAGCATGGCGGCACAAAACATTAATCACTCTCACAACGTACTCTAACACAAGCATGGGAGACAAAACATTAAATACTCTCACAACTCTAGCTTAGGTGTCTTGCATTATTACAATTTAAATGTGAGACTCAAACATGTGCCAAAAAAAGGCCCAAAATTGTGCGGGGCCCACAAACCATGTGGGGCCCACATGGATCTTGATGTGGATCTTGCTTTAACATCTTCATTTGGGTCTTCATTCACCTAATAGTCTTAAAATAAAATGTCCAAGAAAAATATAAATCCAACATAATAATAAAGTATTCAAAAGTCTTCCATAAAAAAGGTAGATGATCTTCAAGTAATCACATGTGTACCTACAAAAAAATATTAAATAATAGTGGACATTGGGAGGTCATCCATGTCTCACCATGTTGGCAAAGGAGATAGTCAAAGCATACTGATCCCCATCATCTCTCCTGAGCCTAAAAGAATTCTTCTCTGAAGTGAATACAACTTCGGGTTGAGACGAAGAAGGTCCTCTTTAAGTATCTAGCTCCTCTTGGAAAGTGGTTTGCCTCTGTTGCGACGTCCCAAACCCTGCCCCAGAGAGAGAACCTCTCTCTCTGTAACACAAAAATGTGTGGGTTCAGTTGCGAATTGGGAAGAATGGATGTGTATTTTGAAAATGGGATTTTAAAAAAAAAAAATAATGTGTAATGGAGTCGCCACTAACCTTTTGAAGTACGGTTAGAACACTTGATTGCTACCTCGTTAGGGGTAGAATCGGTTTGTATTACTAGAGTCAGGCTCGGGAGTACGGCTACGTGAGGGGAAGGTATTAGCACCCCCTACGCGCTCATTCTTACGAACGGTATCAGATTAATAAAAAATTATCCCTAAAATAAATCTAATGAGCCTTTTAAAATTACTCCCTTTCAAAAATCAAAAGAATGAAAATACTATATAGATATTCCCTCAGAACCGAGGCAATCCAATACTCCAAAGAGTCAATGCCCTTTGTTGCAATCATCGGGAAGGAAAATCAAAAATAGGATATAAAATATGCTCCCAGGGGTTTTGAAATATGTAGATTTTCTAAGTATGAAAATATTATTCCGGGAGGTTTTTGGAATTTGTTCGCGACAAAAATGATTTTCTAGGTCTAAAAACATTTTTTTTGTGATTTTTCTAAAGTGTGAAAAACATTTTTTTGATTTTAGAGAATTATGTGATTTTGATGATTTTTCCCGAACTTCGAAATAACAAAAATAGAACCATCAAAGTATGAAAATATTTTTGGGATTTTCTAGGAATTTTGTGATTTTTGTGAGTTTTCTATATATCTAAATAATATACAAGTGAGATGGAGAGAACCTGTGTGAACTGGTTCTGGGAACGATGAACCAGTCAAACGTTGACCGATCCGGGGGAAAACTAGTTTAAGGTCTTGGTCGAGACCAAAGTTTTTCGGAATTTTTTTTCGACATTTTTCTGAAGTAAATAAATAAAAAAATTAGAGCCAAATCTATAAAAATAAAAAATAAAAAAGGGAAATAAAATGGAAGACTGAACCGGTTTCATATCGGTTCAGAACCCAATCGGTTCAATGAAGAACTAGTCCAAGAAGGGTCGATCCATTTTAGGCCCGCTCAAGGCCAAGTCAACACACGGTGCCTATGGGGCACATGTGTGAATGTGTATTTCAGTGCGTGTTTTGATATGAATTATGTACGTGTATGAGTGAGTTGTGCATGTATGTGGATTGTGCACGTACGTGAGGGTGTGTGCATGTGCATGGGTGGATAGGTTGGCGTGTGTTGTACGGGATTATGGCTGTGACAGGAGGCTGTGGTGGAGCTTGTAGCAGTGGGGCGGTTGGACATCTACTGAGGATGAGCTTGAGCTTCCGGGATTTGGGTTTAAGAGGGGGTTTCACAGTGGGGGTTGTCGAGACTGTGTGTGTTTTGGAGTGGTTGGAGTGAGCTTGACAAGGGTGAGGAGGAGGTTTTGATTGAGATGGGGGGAGCCAGAGGGTGGTCTGTGATGATGGTGGTGTTGGTAATTTCCTGTCGCTTATGTTGGAGATGGTGTGAGGTTGTGTGTGTCATAATGTGCGTAAGATCAAAGTTCCATTCTCTGTTGGGAAAAGATGACCAAAATATGAAGTAGACAACCTAAAACGTTCAGCAGATTTACTAGAAAAAAAAAACATGTGAAAAGAAAATTCAGTAAAACTGATTTACCTCATTACGCTACGCTCCACCACCACGCCATGAGGTTTCTAATGACACTAGCTTAACCAATTTTAACCCATCACAAATAGATGCAGTAAATAATGTCAAGCCTTACCTTCAAGTCGATCTGTGACACGTTCCAAGCTCCAACCGAGAATCAAAGAACAATAACTCATAACAAAATCATTTCAATTTACGTCTGCCCCCAATCTATGAAAGACCTGAGCGAGCAGAATTAGCTGGAGTGCTGGTGTCTCGGCTGTCTGGTGTTGACTGAGGGGAGTTGGAGGTGATGGTGGCTGGTTGTCGGGTGTTTTCGTGGGTGAAGGAAAGGCTTGGGGTCTGCAAGAGGTGGCTATGGAAGTTTAGGTTGGGTGAGATGTAGAGGGAGACGGGAGATGCGGTGGATCTGAGATGAGCTCAGGTTAGTGAGAGATGGTGGTGGTTGTGATGTAATGACCCGAAGAATAATGTTATTTAAATAATAAAGAGGAAGATAAATAGAAACAATAACAGAAGGAGGCAGTCGACTTCGTCGATGAATGCGAAACGTTCGTCGATGACATTGTACTTTGGGGATAATAACCAAAAATTTTTCTTTGGTCCTTGTTGACGAATACAGGGGATTCATCGACAAGGGTATAGTAGGACCTCGTTGACGAGGATGAGCTTCGTCGACGAGAAGATACCTAGAGGGGATTATTGGGAAGTCTGAAATTTGTTGACGAGGGGGTAGGTTCGTTGAAGAACTTTTTGCAGGACTCGTCGATGAAGTGACGTGGCTCGTCGACGAATTCTGCAGTATAAATAGTGCAAAACCTCGGTTAAACGTAGAAATTCAGTGCCATTCTCTTTCCTCTCTCTCTTCTACGACATCTCCTCCATCTCTCTTCGATTTCGACCTCGTCAATCGCCAGATCGACAATTTGTGGCCACCACGACGCTCCTGGTGGAGTTCTCTTCAAGTTTGCTAGGGTGGATCGTCAATGGGATTGAGTCAAATTTCCTCCTAGAATCAGGGTAAGGTCTTTTATTCAGTTTTTGGCCTTTTGGCAGTTGTAGGAAATGATGTAGGCCAAGAAATATTGATATTATGTTCTGACAAATGTGGTTTTCAAGGTGTGGAATAGGAAGCCCTGCGGGTGTAGGACTAGTATACGATAGGGGCTTTTCGACAGTTAGGTAAAGGAAACATGCTATGGTAGGAAAACCTAGTATGATTTCAGTATGAAGTTCATGTTTTTGCCAGATTATTATTCAGACCAGAAATTTATGCAATTTATTATTGAGGTTAAAAAATTTTAAATTATTGTGTGGCATGAGAGTATGAATACAGTATAGAAACATGTTTATACAGTATTTTCAGAAATATATTTTACAAAATATATAGACAATGAAATGCATTTATAGTATCTTTCAGAACACCATGATTTTACAGTTTTACAGCACCATAACAAGTGGATTTACAGTTTATCTCATAAAGATACAGTTATTACATAATCATCGTAAAATAGTTAGTTGTATATAGAAACGTATTATATAGTATTAGACCCTCATGGATTAGACAACAGAGCATGGTACCGTAACTATAGATATATAGATATTTAGTTCAGAGTGCAACCACTTAACTCAGATAGTAAGTGGTATGAGGTCGATCGTGCCTAGTTGTGGATAGACTCCTCATCAGATATGGGTTGAGGAGGGCCGATCTGACTGAGGAGTAGAGTGGTTTACCTTGGTCGGCCAACCAGGATAGATCCAGCCTTCAGGCCACACAACCTTTTCATGAGGGGTTAAATCATGACATACAACCATCCAGGGAAATATTCTCAGATATTATAGTATTATCAAATTTTTTGAAGTAGTAGTATTATTATGAAAAGTAATTTTATACAATTTAACAGGTTAAATTATGTAGTTAAAGGTTTTATAATATGTTATGTAGTATTAGCATTTTCAGTTTTAGTTATTTGTACTACTCTTAACTCGAATTAATTTTTACAGATCTACATCTCAGTAGCCACACACTAGTGATAGCCTGTTTCGTCTTACTGAGTTTTGGCTCATCCCAGTGTTGAATTATTTTTTAGGTGAGTCAGTTGGGCGAGTGGTGCAGGCTCGCAGATAAAGGAGCTGTTAGTCTGCCCTTTTTGAGGGTGAGCGTTTTGGGTTTCAATTTTGTTAACCCTAGTATTAGTAAGAGTAGTTCTTGAGAGTACAGTATAATATGTAATATTTGTGGAATTTTTAGACACTCTGGCATTATATATATAAGGTTGTGTTTTATGTTACTTGCTTTCCTCTGTGTAGGAAATTGTTTTAATTTAAAATAGTAGAGAATTTATCATTATAAGGAGGTTGTTACATATGAGGTAGAGGGAGTTTAGCGACGGGAGAGTTGGAGAGAATGGGGGAGCTGCTCTGCGTGGTGGCCGGTGGTAGAGAGAAAATGGAGAGTTTCGGAGAGGGGGTGAAGATGGTGATGGGCTCTGCGTGTGATGAACAGTCCCCTCTAGATCCCCCCTTCTCTGCCTCTCTTTATAGGATGCAGGTGGTGTGAAATGGCGTGAAAAAGCAGCTATCCCCCGTGTGAATGGTCTTAACAGAATTCCCTAACAGGGAATATTTTCTAACCTCCTCACCCATGCGCACGTGAATTTTTGGATTTTTTTATTCCTCCCCTAACAGTTCTGATTTCCTTCTTGATGCGCAGGGGGCTTACGATGTGCTTCCACGTTTCCCTTTTGTTTTATTCTTTTAAATTTCTTATTATCCTTTTTTGTTGGTCATCCTTATCTTCCCAAAAAGAACAATCTCGGGTTTAAAAGTTAAAACTCTATCCCGACAATTAAGGGCTTGAGCTCAAGAATAAAAATGACTTAAATAAAATAAAAGGAATTCAATTTTGATTTTTTTATTCTATCTTAACTTTACTTCCTCTAAAATAAAACGACACTCAATTTGGGAATAATCGAGACTTATCTTTGAGAAGAAGATAGGACTCAATTTTGGACTAACCGGAACTCAAATTAAAATACCGAGACTCAATTAAAGTCACCGGGACTCAAATTAAAATACCGGAACTCAAATTAAAATATTAGGCTTTTCAAAAAGGGTCCTCCAATTTTTGGGATTCAAAGTCAACTTTTATTGCATTGGGTCTTTCCAGGAAAGCCTCGTAAAAATTAGGGTGTCAACAATTGCCCCTCTTTATTGGCATTGTTGCTCAAAATAACAATGGAGACTGCTCCTTTATTTTTTTAGAGCAACATGACTATAAAGATAAAAGATGCTAATTTTTACCAAACCAGAGCAAATTGATCATCAAGGGATTTTTTGTTTGTGTTTTTGGTTTTTTTTTTTTTTTGAAAGGTGATTGTGGTGGATTCCATGATATCTTGCACTGTATTTGAGAATTTGAGCATTGTAACAGTGGATGACTTGTACTGAGATAAACTTGAATATTGTAGCAAATGATGAACTTGCACCGGGATAAACCTGAGCACTATAGCAAATGACAACTTGCACTGGGATGAACCCAAGTGCTATAGCAATAAATGGTTTGCACATGGGATGAACCCGAGTGCTAAAACAACAAATGACTTGCACATGGGATGAACCCGAGTGCTATAGCAACAAAATGGCTTGCACTAGGATAAAATTGAGTGCTATAGCAACAAAATGGCTCGTGCCGGGATAAACCTGAGTGTTATAGCAACAGAACGGCTCGCGCCAGGATAAACTCGAGTGCTATAGCAATAGAATGGCTTGCGCATAGGATGAACCCAAGCGCTATAGCAACAAATGGCTCACGCCGAGATAAACCCGAGTGCTATAGCAACAAAATGGCTCGCGCTGGGATAAACTCGAGCCCTATAGCAACAAAATGGCTCGTGCTGCGATAAACCCGAGCGCTATAGCAACAGAAAGGCTCATGCAGAGATGAACCCAGGCACTATAGCAACAGAATGGCTCGTGTCGGGATAAACCCAAGCGCTATAGCAATAGAATGGATCGCGCCAGGATAAACTTGAGTGCTATAGCAACATAATGGCTCACGCCAGGATAAACTCGAGCACTATAGCAACAGAATGGCTCGCGCCGAGATAAACCGGAGCGCTATAGCAACGAAATGGCTCTCGTCGGGATAAACCCAAGCGCTATAGTAATAGAATGGCTAGCGGCAAGATAAACCTGAGTGCTATAGCAACAGAATGGCTCGCACCGAGATAAACCAGAGCGCTATAGCAACGAAATGGCTCTCGTCGGGATAAACCCAAGCGCTATAGTAATAGAATGGCTAGCGCCAAGATAAACCCCAGCGCTATAGTAATAGAATGGCTAGCGCCAGGATAAACCTGAGTGCTATAGCAACAGATTGGCTCACGCCAGGATAAACTTGAGCACTATAGCAACAGAATGGCTCGCGTCGAGATAAATCAAGCGCTATAGCAACAAATGAGAATTTTAGAAAATATCTTTCGAATGTTGGAGACAAATTTTGGGATTTTGAAGGCCTACGCCCTTGTCTTCAAAGTGATATTTCAAAGCATGTCATTTCGTTCCTAGGGGCAATTGCCCCAATGTCAAGGTGTGTCATTTTGTTCTTGGGGGCAATTGCCCTAGTTTCAAGGTGTCTCGTTCTGTCCCTAGGGGCAGTTGCCCCAATTTCAAGTATTCTCAAAATAAGGATGAATCAAATGAGGATGCAGAATAATTTTAAAAATCCTATTCAACATGATAAGCTTGAATGTATGGTATTCTATCACTATATGTATGCATGTAGCTAATTGTGATCTAGGATGTAAGGACATATATATTGTGTATGCAATGTGTATTTGCCTCATACAATGCTTGAAATGCATGTTGAAACATGAACTTTCCAATGTGCCGATAATCGACGGTCTCAACTCTGACTTTGGCCATTTTAAATTCTAATCCAAAATGAGGATCCCTGAATTAGTTTGTCGAAGATTCGACCCTTCATTTGCCCCAGTTACATTCTTTCAAACTCCCACCTTGATGTGAACATACTAGGACTGGCTATAGTAAGGCTTAACTCAAAATTTACCCCAGTTGCCACAAATCATGGCCAATCTTTCATCCTTTGTTTCCTATTACGATGCAAAGGTACCGGAACTGATTATAATGAAACTCCTCACATAATTTGCCCCAATTACACGTGCCTATAACTGCTCATGGCTTTCTTCTCAAATCCTGAATTAGCTATCTTTGCAAGATACTTCTTGACTGTCCAGTCATCTTCTGGAGCTTTTTGAAGGACGTAAAAGATTTTTGTGGATGAGAAATCATGCATTTTGGACAAATTCACAGAGTCAAAAGGGGATATGCACAAGATAGATGTTTTACTATGTTAATGTCGGAGAGGAGAATTTTATACCAGTATTCAAAAGTCATGTGATATTGATACTGGTTTTTTAGCCCGGATGACTAGTTTTCTCCCATTCTTGATTGCCCCAGTTTTGTTGAAGAAAATATCCTCTTTTGTCTTTTGATGGGGGAACCTTGGACACTTTGTTGTTCTAATTATTGTCCATAGCTTAATAAAGCTTTACCTCTATTTTGATCTCAAGATGGACTTTAGGACTTGGAACGAAACATAGGCCTCAGGATATGGGTTCTCAGAAAAATGAGGAAACTAGGGCTCAAAATTCCCTTCCCCAAATGATATCTTTTGCCCCAGTTTGTGACAGGGTACTTTGCAAAGTTTTGACCGAACCTGTCCTTTTGAACAAGCTGCCTACGTACCCTTTCGATATCAGGTCATTACGTAGTTTAGACTCAATGTTGAGTCTGACAGTTCAAATGAGACAACAATGTATATAAATTTGGTCAGGGCTTTGTTTGGACTGTAATGTAGGCTTAGGGATAAAGGTTATCGAAGAAGAGGGTATGACAAGGCTTAAATTTTGTTGATATTATCGAGGGTAATCATTGTTCAAGGATCACATCTTAAGCATGTCCCTTTTAATTTCTTTTCTTTTCTTTTTCTTCTTTTCCTGTATTTTCTTGTCTTTTTCTTTCCCTCTTATGGAAGATTTTTTACTTTGTTCTCTTTTGATCTCCAATTGGGACTGAACCTTTTAAAATTGCCCCAGTGTGGGGTGTGATCATTCGACGGGTTAAATAAAAAATTGAATATTTTGAGCTCAACGGGGTTAGCAAGGGATTTTTGGGTCTCTTTTCTTGGTAGCAGAAACATGGCATGCCATCATTTTGGATAGTCAGTTATTGTCTAATGCAATTTTTCAGATTCCTAAAACCCTAAACCTAGTTTAATTTTGAAAAATGACTTTTTAGAAGACATGGCTTGCCATTCAGGCTCAAGTTGTGTAACAAACGACAAATCCATGCTCGGTTCTTTTTATGGGAAAATCGGTCGGCCAATAATGGCCATCTATCATTTGATCAAAACAGAAGTCGTAAACATTATAAGCTTATGGAACAAAAAGTGCTATTTCATGCTCTTTGACACGCGAATCTCTGGGGTGAGGCAAATTTGAAATTAGGAATAGCTTCCCAAGAGGGCGGGGGTGAATTGGTTTTTAAAAAATTGTTCCTTTAGAATTAGTTCTTTTAAGTTGTAAATCTTAGAAACAATCACAATCAATCACAGAAAGATCAAACTCTCAATTTATGTAACAATATATGTGAAAATTTGCTGCACTCAGTACAAGCCCTGTATCACAATTATTTTTCTTCCTAATGTTCAGTTTTTAAATAAACTTTCAGATTAATAGGTCAAGGAAAATCAACCAACGTAGTCCCTTTCGGTTTCCGCAATCAATGCTGATTTATCCAAAACGAATTACCTTCTGGTCTATTTAACAACCAAACATTCAGAATTGAAATTTAAAGCAACCACGCAGATTATATCCTTCAAAAACAAATAGTAGAGTAGAGAAAGAAGAAAACAAGGATTTTTATGAGGTTCGACTTCAACATAGCTTACGTCCTCGCCCTTGGCCAAACCACCAAAGGATTCACTATTACCGTTCCTTTATCAGCCGAAACAAAACCAGTTACAAGCATTCCTTGGGTAAGGCTAGAGCCCGCCTTCTCCAAACAATCTCCCCTTGTTTGGTCCAACGATTCAATACTCAAATCATCAACAAGCCCTATTACAAAGATAGAAAAAAACAATACGTACAAGAACTTGCTCCTCAAAAAGCTGATTAGTACAAATTTAAAACACTTATGCACTTCAGTAAATTCAGAATATGAATTTCAGAATGAAGCTCTTAGAAACTTATCACCGTGAGTATCTTTCAATGAAAGAATCAGTAACTCAATGATCAAACACAGTGAGATTCAGCAAGAACTTCTCTTAATTTCAAGCAAAGATGAGAGCAATATGAAGCACTTTCAGAAATTCAGATTGAGAGAGAGAGAGAGTATGACAGCAAAATGTGAGTTCTTAATGATCTTAGTGATTAAATCAATGTGTCTTAGGGGTATTTATGGATGTATAAAACCTTCTTGCTTGTTCCCCAAAGGATACTCGGACTTGTTTCCATATATTAAACTTATTTGAGTTTCCAAATATTTGAATTTCAAAAATTATATCCATTAGAAAACAAAAAAAATGCCTCGAGGCAGACGACTATGAAGTCCTAACAGTCGTCTGTCCATTTAATATAACTATGAAAATCATAGGCAGAAAGGTGACAGTCGTCTATCATCAGAATATAAGGTGACAGTCATTTGTCCATATGATGACAGTCGTCTGTCCATGTGTAATTTTAAGCCTGTTAATAACATAGAGGGTGGACATTCGACTAGTGAAACTTTCACAGTCTTCTCACTTTTCACTGACAGTTATCTGTGGGAGCCTTGACAGTCGTCTGTCAGGCTTCTGTGTTTCAATTTTAAGCCTTGTTAATTTAGTCAGTCGTCTCTCTATTAACAGACAGTCGTCTATCAACTGAATGATTTTCTTTTCTAGTCACGTTTTGATTTCTCTCTCATTGTTACTTGGAATATAAATTTGTTTTAACTTTGAAAATATGTTCCAAGTTATTATCTTAAGGTCTCTAAGTCTATTTTCCTAATAAGCTTCAAAATGAAAACTTCATACTTGAATAAACTTAAAGTACTTACAAAGACTTATCCTAAGTGCTCAAAAATTCTCTTTTACTCTGAACTTTCTTTGTTGTTAGTCTCTGATCTTTTAGAATAATCTGATCTTTCATCTATTTGAATCCTCTTGATATTTCTTCTTTGAGCTCTCATGTTGATCTTCTTTAATCATCATGCTCTTATGGTCTTCAGACTTTGATCCATACTATCAGACTTTGATCCATGCTATATGAGTACTTTCTATATGGATTATTAAGAAAACACAACACTCAATTGAAGCATGTTAAGTCCTACTTGTTTGTTAGCATCAAAATGGAGTATTAAACCTTGTAAAGCCAACAATCTCCCCCTTTTTGATGATGACAAAAAAGAAGCAAAAATTTTGAGTGAGCCTTAAAAAGACTCCCCCTTTCAATAAGTTTTATCTTAATAGAATCAATATTAATTTCATCAATCATGCTCATACATCATTCATGTTTACATGTTTACATAAATCATTCATGCTCATTACAAATTCAAGCTTAAGTTCAAGCTCAATTTTTGCTAAAACACTTCTCCCCCTTTGACATCAATCAAAAGATATAATTTGAGTATATAATGATCAAGGGCAAATATCAATTTGAGTATATGTGATACTAGTGTTAATGTATTAACATCAATTGATTAAGGATTATTCTAAAGTGAAAATTCATAATACTCTCCTTGTCAATCAGCATACTCAATAAGTTCTTGTAATTCATAAGGTCATCAAAAGATGCAAAGTTTTTAGAATTATCATTAACATTAGAACTTATAATACATCAAACTAATAACAAAGCATTGCAAAAGTTCAGAGTTACAGAGTTAGAAACAAATACCTATAAAGACTTATAGTCTTTGCTTACACATACTCCCCCTTTTTACAACAAAAACAAAATACATCCAGAATTTAAGCACGTATAACATACAAAATAGAAAAAACACCAACAAAAGTTTATATGTCAAAGTTAGTGTCACTGTCATCAACAATTCCTTTTCCTTTGGATTGCTGTTCTTCTTCTTCTTCTTCTTCTGCTTCATCTTCTTCTTCTTCATCTTCAATTGCTGTGTCATCATCTCCTACATCTTCTTCTGCTTCTTTTTCTTCTTCTTCTCCTTCACCTTCTTCATTTTCAGCTTCTTCCTTATCAGAATTTTTACTATCCTCATTATGTGAATCAGTGTCATGTTTAGTGACATGATGTTTTATCTTAGCAATACGATTGTCTAATGAGGTATACTTGTCATCAATGGTGGAGAGTTTATCTTGAAGAGAAGAAAAATTTTCACGCATTTCGGAACTAAAGCTAGTATAATTTTGATAAAATGGAACAAACCAAGGTGGCATATCAGCTTCTTCAGGAGCTGGACTCCTTTCTTCAGGTGCAGGTCTTGCCGGTCTATTGCCCCAGAACATCCAACCCTCAGTATACTTTTTGTAACCCATTCGTTTCAATGTAGTAAATGAGAAAACATGATAATGGATTCTTTTTACTATTTTTGAAGCTGGAGAGAAGACTTGAAAATGGGCAAAGATTAAGGAAAGAATACCGCCGTATGGAAGCCCAATTCTAGGAGATTCAACCTTCATCACCATCCACTTCAGTATAATACTGGATAAGTCTAGTTTCTTCCCTTTTAGTAAGCACCACAGAACAAAACAATAAAAATATGACACGTGATCAAAGGATCTAGACCTCGGAATTATGTTGTATGCAATGATTTTATGCAAAATTTGTGCTTGAAGATTAAGCTGCTTATATGGTGGAGGATGTCCAAAATACACAGGTGCATGATTCATCACAAGAGGCAGAAATTCTTGTGGTGAAAATTCTTGTTCCATGGTCCATTGCTTCTCAACTGGTGTACACTCAAAATTTCCATGCTTGATATGAAGAATTTTTTGTAATGAGTGTGGGGTAAGTGTAATCCTTTGACCATAAATCTCAGAAGTAATTCCATCTTCCTTCTTAACCAAGTTAGAATAAAAAATCTTAATCTGATCAGGGTAATACCCTTTTACTTTATGAAGAATGAACTTGTCCCATCCTATAGCTTTGAACATTTCAATAATTTTAGGAAAATTTTCTTTAAATAAAATAACATATAAAATCTTATAGAACATTGGTTCAATTGCAGATAGGTGATTCTGATACATTGATTTCGCGTGTGAAGAGACTAGCCATTTTTCTATGTCATCGTTGCTTGTTGGCTTTGAAGAAGACGAGGAGGCTTTGTCCTTCTTTCCCACAGTTTTGGTACAAACCATCTTGATATGCAGAAACCCTAGATATGTGTGGAGTAGGGTATGATCGATGATCGTTTTGTGAAGCTTGGGAGAGAAAGAACTAAGAAGAAAGAGAAGAGAAGATGTTTTAGAGGAAGGAAGACGAATGGACAAACATCTGTAGGGTTTAAAAATCATGTTTTTAAGTGAAAAAAAGTACATCACCTGCCGCGAAACAGTCGTCTGTCTTTAATTGGACAGTCGTCTATCCACAAACAGTAGCCTGGCAGTCGTCTGTCAGCTCCCTGGCAGTCGTCTGTCCTGACCAAACTGAACTTCTTCCGTTTATTTTTTTTTAGTTAACTTCTCTTTTATGTAACATGCCTAATTCTCCTCGAATAAATATAAATTAATCATCAGCTAATGGTTTGGTAAATATATCAGCTAATTGAGCATGAGTATTGACAAATTCAAGAACTATTTCTTTCTTATCTACATTATCTCTTAAAAAGTGATGACGTATATCAATATGTTTAGTTCTCAAATGTGATACCGGATTCTTTGAAATATTTATCGCGCTTGTATTATCGCATTTTATGGGGATTTTTTGGTATTGAATTTTGAAGTCCCTTAATTGTTGTTTCATGTATAAAATTTGAGCACAACAGCTCCCAGCTAGTATGTATTTTGCTTCAGCTGTAGATAATGCTACAGAATTTTGTTTCTTTGAAAACCATGAAACTAATGAGTGTCCTAAAAAGTGGCACGTCCCACTAGTGCTTTTTTTATCTATTTTGCATCCTGCATAATCTGCATCTGAATAACTCATCATTTCGAAATCAGCTCCTTTTGGATACCATAACCCTAAATCTAGTGTGCCTAGCAAATATCTAAGAATTTGTTTTACTGCCGTTTGATGTGATTCCTTAGGAGCCGATTGGAACCTAGCACACATACACACACTGAACATTATATCTAGTCTACTTGCTATTAAGTAAAGTGACTCACTCGAAAAATGAGCAGCTCGGAAGCTATCCCAAGTATAGGAGTTCTGTTGTGTAATATTAAACCCAAGGGCTAGATCGTCTCCTTAGGAAATGCGTTTAATCTCAGATTTAACGTTCTCCCAATCAAAATTAAATTGCATTGAACTTAGTTCAGATTCGGAGTTTTTCAAGATTGTTCAATTTCACTTTTGATGAATTAAATGACACATAATTTAAAACCCTAAACTAACATGCACTAAATAAAAGAAAACAAGAATAGAAACCCTTATCTACTTAAGGAAATACCAAAGCACGTGCTAATTAAAGATGGTAACTTCGGACACGGAATTAAAAGCACACTATGGAAAGTCAAACAGACACAAACATGCACTAAAAATCAAAACTTTAACAAAAATCGAGAATTCGAACCAAAATTTAGTATTTTGAAAACTTAAGAAATACCCAGACAATATATAAAAACACGAACTTTAACAAGAAGAAACCTAAACTAAATCAAACTTCAATTAAAAATTAAATTTTTTTAAGAGAAGAGAACAACTAAATTAATCTACTACTAATTTATGGGAAGACAAAACAAAACAAAACACAAGAAGAAGAAAAACACAATTAAATAACCATTACAAAATAAAACATTAAAATTCAAACTTGCAAATAACATAGATAAATAATAATAAACACAATAGTATCCTTCAAAAGAAATAAATGAAAGAAAGAAAAGAAGAAGAAGAAGAGAGTGAGAAAGAGCCATGGAGGTCTCGGATTGGCAGCAGATTGCTGCTGGTATGCTGGCAGCAGTTGGTAGCTGCTGCTGCTGCTGGTGTGGCCTGCAAAAAAGAGAGCTCCCGGGCTTCAACTGGTTGCAGCAGCTTCTCAGGTGGAGGCTGGACTATTACAGCAAGTTGCAGAGCTTCCTGGGATGGTGATGGTTGGAGCTCGAACAGGGGGTTGCGGCTGGAGCAGAGGAGAGCTCGGGTGATGGTGGCCTCTCGGATGTGGCTAGAGCAGAGGGATAGATGGGACTGAGTTGCTGGAGATCCGTGGACTCAGAGTGGCTGTGCAGAGGGAGTTTCAGCAGGAAAACAGAGGAGGAAAAAGGAGGGAAAGGAGAAGAAGAAAAAGGAAAAAGAAGAAGAGAAATACTGAAAGATAGAAAAGCTAAAAGAGATACCAAAAGAGAAGACAGGAGACAGCAAGGAAAAATAAGGAGAGGAGAAGAAGAAGAAGAAGAAGAAGGAGAAGAAGAAGAGTATATGGGAGAGAAGAGGAGAGCTTGGTGCGTAGGGCACAGCTGGGAAAGAGGAGAAGAGAAGAATAAATAGAGATTGGGGAAGAAAGCCCTAGACCCGGATCCAGCCAACTTGACCCGACAACTTGACCCAATTGAAGTTGACCCGAACTGCTATATTTTTTTCATTTTTTTCATTCCCTGTTCATTGCAAATATGAATCTTCTAGAGCCCGTATCTCACAAAACTCAAAAGATGAAAGTTGTAGATAATCCTTTCCTTTTTCTATAAAAATTTGAATCGTCTCGATCGGAGCTTGGAAGGAAAATTTATGCATGAAATACGAACAGGTATTGGTTTTGGTTCCCGGGAATTTTTCCTGCGACAAAAAATTACCAAAATTTCATAAATAGTGCAATAAAGTTCAAGAATGATAATTTTGGCACTTTATTAAAATATTGGACAATTTTAGACATTTAATTAAAAATATAAACCATAAACCTCGGGTTAAACGTTCAATTACGTAGTTTCGGAGCGTAATCATAAAGTAAACTTCCTATCTTACCTCGATAATGTTTGGTATCAAGTTGTTTCCCTTTTTCATCCTTATCTAGACTAGTTGAAGTGCTCATGGGAGTTCCTATAGGTTTACTTTCTTCCATTTCAAACTTCTTTAACATGTCTTTAATATACTTAGTTTGATTTATGAAAGATCCATTTTTAGCTTGTTTGATTTGCAAACCTAGAAAGTAATTTAATTCTCCCATCATGCTCATTTCAAACTCTCTCTGCATAGTTTTAGTAAATTCATTAAACAAATCTTCATGAGTAGCTCCAAATATAATATCATCAACATAAATTTGAACTATAAGCATATTATTATCTTTTGTTTTTATAAATAAAGTGTTGTCTATCTTTCCTCTTGAAAAATTATTTTGGAGTAGAAATTTGCTTAGCCTATCATACCAAGCTCTAGGAGCTTGTTTCAATCCATATAGGGCCTTAGTTAACTTAAATACATGATTTGGATTTTTAGAGTCTTCAAAACCTGGAGGTTGTTTAACATAGACTTCTTCATTAATATAGCCATTTAGAAATGCACTTTTTACATCTATTTGATATAATTTGAAATCTTTATAGGAAGCATAGGCAAGAAACACTCTTATTGCATCCATTCTTGCTACAAAGGCAAAGGTTTCTTCATAATCAATGCCTTTTTCTTGATTGTAACCTTGTGCTACAAGCCTAACTTTATTTCTTACAACTACTCTAGTTTCATCCTTTTTATTTCTAAACACTCATTTAGTTCCTATGATTGACTTGTCTTTGGGTTTAGGTATAAGTTTTCATACTTGACTTTTTTCAAATTGATTTAGTTCCTCCTGCATAGCTATAATCCAAGAGTCATCTTTTAAGGCTTCTTCGATATTTTTTGGTTCATCTTGAAATAAAAAGGCATAATGGTTACAAATATTTTTTCATGAAGCTCTAGTGCTTATTCCTTTTTGTTCTTTTGGGTGATTTTTATCATATCTCCATTCTTTAGGAAGCTTCATATTTTCTATAAGGTTTTCATTTGGAGCATCATTATTGATTTCTTCTTTATTTCAAGATCTTCTTCTTTTTGTGGAGTATCTTCTTTTTCATCATTCTCATTTTTATTGTCATGATTGTTTGATTCATCAAATGTTATGTGTATTGATTCCATAAAAGTAAAGGTTCTTTTATTATAAACCATATAAGCTTTACTATTTATAGAGTACCCTAGGAAGATACCTTTATCAAATTTTGAATCAAAATTTCCTCGATCGTCTTTAGTATTAAGGATAAAACATTTGCATCTGAATACATTAAAGTAGGAAATATTAGGTTTTCTTCCTTTCCAAAGTTCATATGGTGTTTTATCCATTTTTTATCTTATTGATACCCTATTTACAATGTAGCATGCTGTATTTACAGTTTCTACCCAAAAGTATTTAGGTAGATTATTTCCATTCAACATTGTTCTTGCCATTTCTTGTAGAGTTCTATTTTTTCTTTCTACAACTCCATTTTGTTGTGGAGTCCTAAGTGCAGAAAAATTATGGTTAATTTCATATTCATTACAAAATTTTTCAACATTTTTGTTTTTAAATTCCCTACCTTGATCACTCCTAAAATTTGTTATATTATAACTCTTTTCATTTTGTAATTTCTTACATAAAGTAATGAGCATGCCATAGGCTTCATCTTTGTTTGTTAGAAATAATAACCAAGTGAATCTTGAATAATCATCCACTATTACAAAAGCATATTGTTTACCTCCTACGCTTAAGGTTCTAGTTGGACCAAATAAGTCTAGGTGCACCAATTCTAGGGGTCTTTTTGTAGATATGTATTTTTTCTTTTTAAAACTTGTTTTAACTTGCTTTCCCTTTTGGCATGCATCACATATCTTGTCTTTTATGAATTTTGTATTAGGTAGTCCTTTGACAAGATTTTGCTTTGATAATTTGGATAATAGGTTCATGCTAGCATGTCCTAGTTTCCTATGCCATAGCCAACTTATTTCATTCATTGCTTCCAAACAAGTTACATTCTGATTTACTAAATTCTCAAAATTTATACAATAGACATTGTTTATCCTATGAGCTATAAATAAGTTTTCATTGTTCTTAGGATTTTGAATAACACATTTTTCCTTATTAAAGATTATTTTGAATCTTTTATCACTTAATTGACTAATACTTAAAAGGTTATGTTTTAATCATTCTACTGATAGCACATTATCTATAGTGAGTGAAGGTTCTTTACCAATTTTACTGATGCCAATGATTTTACCTTTAGCATTATCGCCGAAGGTGATGTATCATCCATCCTTTTGTTTTAATGTAGTGAACTTGGTATTGTCACCGGTAATGTGCCTTGAGCACCCGCTGTCCAAGTACCATTTATCCGTTGACAGTGTTGTCCTAAAGCATACCTACAATGGAGGATTTTTTGTGTTAGTCTTTGGAACCCAAATTCTTTTAATTTTCTTTATTTTGTTGTTAGTTCCATTATTGACTTTCCATTCCCCTTGCACTTTAACATACTTTCTTTTTAGTGGGCAATCGAACATTACGCGACCTTTAGTCTTGCACATATAACAAGTGGTGTGTTCATGTTTATTGTTTGAGGAAGTGCTAGCATAGTGCTTGGCTTCCTTGACAAAGTATCCCATGTATAATTTCTTATTCTTTTTATTTGTCTTACCATTATAACCTATCCCTTCTTTATTTCCATGTAGCCTTTGTTGTCCAATCATCTTTTCAAAATTATCTTTACCTTTGGTAAAGTTATATATAATTTTCTCTTTATCCTCTATTAATATCTTAAGTTCATTTACTTCTAAATCTTTTTTATTCAAACTATCTTTATGAGTTTTTCTTAATTCTTGAGTTATTTTATTTACTTCTTCTTATAACTTCTCAATATAAGTGTCTTTTTCTTTTTCAATGATTTTGAATGATTCAAGTTACTTTAATAGTTCTTTATTTTGATCTTTCAAAGTTATATTTCTTTCAGAAATTTTTATGAATCTCTTATGCAAAGAAAACAACTCAACTTGCAATTCCTTATAGGAAGGCATGCTGTCACACGACTTATCACACGACTTATTGTAAGATTCTGTAGAGGAATAGTAGGAGTTTACCTCTTCATCATTCGCCATGAAACATATGTTTGCCATCTCTTGCCCACTTGATTCATTTTTTGTTTCGCTGCAGCTTGATTCATCCCACGTAACTTTCATAGCTTCCTTCTTTTTTTTTTCTTGTCTTTCTTGAACAACGGATAGTCTGGTTTGATATGCCCTGGTTTCTTGCAATGATAACATATTGGAGGTTCATTCTTACTTTTATTTTCCTTCCTACTTGTCTCTCCTTTTTCAGGTTTCTTTTTATTGAACTTCCTAGGAAATCTTTTATTTCTTCTATAGAATTTGCCTAGTTTCTTCGTGATGAATGCTAATTCATCTTGATCTAAGTCACTTGTCTCACTTTCCTCTTCACTAGAGCTGTGGCTAGACGCTTTTAGTACAATAGATCTTTTATGCTTTGGTTCAGGATTCCTTTCTTTTAAGGCCATTTCATAGGTAAGAAGTGAACCTATGAGTTCATCTAAAAAGGTAATCTTAAGGTTTCTACCTTCAGTGATAGTTGTAGCCTTTGGTTCCCATATTGAGGGAAGGCCTTTTAGGATTTTTTTTGATCATTTCATAGGTAGTATAAGTTTTCCCTAAGGCACTTAAGGAGTTTATTATGTGGGTAAATCCGGTGTACATACTTGATATTGTTTTATCAGAATTCATCTTGAATGCTTCATATTCGCTTGTAAACATGTCTATCTTATTGTCTCTAACATCAATAGTTCCTTCATATGTTACTTCTAATTTGTCCCATAATTTTTTAGCCATCTTGCATTCCATGACCTTATTAAATTTGTTAGCATCTAAGGCACAGTATAAAGCATTTATAGCGCTTGAATTGATTTGAAGCATTTTATAGTCTGAATCGATCATATCCCTTTTTTTCTTTTGGAATCTGTTTTCCATCAACTATTTTAGTGGGAATAAGGTCTCCATCCATAACTACTTCCCATGCTTTCCAATCCATGTGTTGGAGATAGATTTGCATTCTCTTTTTCCAAAACGTATAATTATGTCCACAAAAAATTGGTGGACAAGTTGAGGATTGGCCTTCACCAAAGGGTGCTACTCCTATATTTGTCATTTGATATTTTTTTAGTTTCTTGTTAGAAATTACTATAACTAGGCTCTGATACCAATTGAAATTAGGAATTTCTTCCCAAGAGGGTGGGGGTGAATTGGTTTTTAAAAAATTGTTCCTTTAGAATTAGTTCTTTTGAGTTGTAAATCTTAGAAACAATCACAATCAATCACAGCAAGATCAAACTCTCAATTTATGTAACAATATATGTGAAAATTTGTTGCACTCAGTATAAGCCATGTATCACAATTATTTTTCTTCCCAATGTTCAGTTTTTAAATAAACTTTTAGATTAATAGGTCAAGGATAATCAACCAACGTAGTCCCTTTCGGTTTCCGCAATCAATGCTAGTTTATCCAAAACGAATTACCTTCTGGTCTATTTAACAACCAAACATTTAAAATTGAAATTTAAAGCAACCACGCAGATTATATCCTTGAAAAATAAAGAGTAGAGTAAAGAAAGAAGAACACAAGGATTTTTACGAGGTTCGGCTTCAACACAGCCTACGTCCTCACCCTTGGCCAAACTACCAAAGGATTCATTATTACTGTTCCTTTATCAGCCGGAACAAAACCAGTTACAAGCATTCCTTGGGTAAGGCTAGAGCCCGCCTTCTCCAAACAATCTCCCCTTGTTTGGTCCAATGATTCAATACTCAAATCGTCAACAAGCCCTGTTACAAAGATAGAAAAAATAATACGTACAAGAACTTGCTCCTCAAAGAGTTGATTAGTACATATTTAAAACACTTATGCACTTCAGTAAATTCTAAATATGAATTTCAGAATGAAGCTCTTAGAAACTTATCACTGTGGGTATCTTTCAATGAAAGAATCAGCAACTCAATGATCAAACACAATGAAATTTAGCAAGAACTTCTCTTAATTTCGAGCAAAGATGAGAGTAATATGAAGCACTTTCAGAAATTCAGATTGAGAGAGAGAGTATGACAGCAGAATGTGAGTTCTTAATGATCTTAGTGATTAAATCAATGTGCCTTAGGAGTATTTATAGATGTATAAAACCTTTTTGCTTGTTCCCCAAAGGATACTCAAACTTGTTTCCATATATTAAACTTATTTAAGTTTCCAAATATTTGAATTTCAAAAATTATATATGTTGGAAAACAAAAAAAATGTCGCAAGGCAGACGACTGTGAAGTCCTGACAGTCGTCTGTCCAATTAATATAACTGTGAAAATCATAGGCAGAAAGGTGACAGTCGTTTGTCCCTTGAGTGACAGTCGTCTGTCATCAGAATATAAGGTGACATTCATCTGTCCATATGATGACAATCGTCTATCCATGTGTAATTTTAAGAATAACATAGAGGGTGGACATTCAAATGGTGAAACTTTCACAGTCTTCTCACTTTTCACTGACAATCGTCTGTGGGAGTCTTAACAGTCGTCTGTCAGGTTTCTGTGTTTCAATTTTAAGCCTTGTTAATTTAGTCAGTCATCTGTCTATTAACAGACAGTCGTCTGTCAACTGAATGATTTTCTTTTCTAGTCACTTTTTGATTTCTCTCTCATTATTACTTGGAATATAAATTTGTTTTAACTTTGAAAACATGTTCCAAGTTATTATCTTAAGATCTCTAAGTCTATTTGCCTAATGAGCTTCAAAATGAAAACTTCATACTTGAATAAACTTAAAGTACTTACAAAGACTTGTCCTAAGTGCTCAAAAATTCTCCTTTGCTCTGAACTTTCTTTGTTACTAGTCTCTGATCTTTTAGAATAATCTGATCTTTCATCTCTTTAAATCGTCTTGATATTTCTTCTTTGAGCTCTCATGTTGATCTTCATTAATCATCATGCTCTTATGGTCTTCAGACTTTGATCCATGCTACATGAGTACTTTCAATATGGATTCCTAAGAAAACACAACACTCAACTGAAGCATGTTAAGTTCTACTTGTTTGTTAGCATCAAAATGGAGTATTAAACCTTGTAAAGCCAAAAAAATTGTTTCATCTTTTTGTCCTCCCTTTCCCAACTTAGGTTCTCATAATTTTTACGGCTTATGAATATTGGTATTTGGTTTTCCTAATCTTAGCATGAGACATGAGCAAACAAGAATCTCGGCACTTGAACTCATAACGAAAATGCATAATTTCATTGGATCGAATTGTCAAAGGTTTATAAGGAAAAGCTAAAATAACAAAACATGACATGAAGTAAGTCAAAGAGTAAGAGGTTTTTTAGTCTAGTGATTGGAAAACAAGTCAATCTACTCGATAATCAGTGGACTTCTCTTTCCTTTCGTGGCTTTTAAACCTTTACTTGCTGCAGCCTTCCCCGTGGTCAGGTAGGGGATTGCTCTGAACTCTAGGCTGCTTATCATCAAACTATAACCACCCCGTGTCTCTCAATGTTTGCACCTTGTTTTTGAATGCCTAACAACGCTCAATGGAGTGCCCAGGAGTATTGGCATGATAAGCACATCGGGCATCCGAGTCGTACCAACGTGAAAAAGGGGGTGAGACAGGAATCCCCAGAATGGTTGTAACCATGTTTTGTTCCACCAACTGAGGAAATAAGATCAAATAAGCCATCGGAATACGATATATCTTCCTGATGTTTCTTTGGGCGCCCCTTTCTTGTGCTTGGTTAATTCGCTGGGCGGGCATCGGCTCAGGAGGAGCTTTTTGAAGTCTCGCACATGCTTGCACAACCTGATTAATAGAGGGTCCAAAAGCAAAATTCCTATTAGGCCATCAATTTCCACCTCCCCGGTAATAATGCCCTTGAACCATATGAGTTTCCTCATCTTTCTTCTTGCCCGTCCATCTTTTGTCCAAATTGGCCTCATTTCCACCATCTCTAACTAAGCCTGCCTTGATGTCAGCTTCGATTCTCCCTCCTGCTGCCACGATATTCATGAAATCATGGGGAGTGGCTCCCCGAAGGTGCATGTGGTAGGGGTCTTTCAGCGTACCCACGAATAACGAGATGGCGTCTCGGTCACTCACAGGGGGATCCACCTATATCGCCATATCCCTTCACCTGTAAGCATACTCCCTAAATGTTTCAGTAGGTTTCTTTTCCATTTCCTGCAGCATCATTCGGTCAGGTATCATCTTCGTCACGTGGCATAAATGAGTGATGAAGGCATTGACCAAGTCTTTCCAAGTGCGGACCCAAGCCTTATCCTGCTGAATGTACCAACAGATGGCAGATCTAGTCAAACTGCTCTGGAAGCAGTGCATCATCGGTTTTTCATCATATGAGTACGCTGCCATGGATTAACAGTACATCAGTAAATGGGCATGAGGGCACTGAGTTCCATTGTACTTTTCAAAATTTGGCATCTTAAACTTCGGTGGTAGAGTGACCTTTGGCACCAAGCAGAGATCTGTCAGATCGATGGTACTGAATGAATTGGACCTTTCAATGGCCCTTAATCGTTCTTCAAGCACTTCATACCGACGCCCAGTTGTGATTCTGTTTGCCCCCACATCTGTCATCATTATTGGGGATATTCCAACTGCTGGGACCCCTAATGTTGGTGCGATAGGTACGAATGAAGCACTATTTGGCGGTGGGTTTTCTGCAGCAACTAGAGGTTGTGTCGAGGTCTGCCCATGCAACGGTGTGAATCCTGGAGGGTAGGCAGGGTCTGACTCCTCCTCAACATTTTGTGGTAGCACAATCTTGCCCTTGTTCATCATTAGGTCCAACAGCTTATCCATTTTGCTGTTCAGCTCCTTTTGCCATTGTTCCATTCCCAGCATTCTGCTTTCCAGTTGTTCCTCCATGGTCTTTGTTTTACTCCTAGTGTCATAGTGATGAGTAATGGTGGACTCAATATTAGAGTTCTGGATTAACTTGGCCTGACAGGAAGTCAGAAAGTGATTACTGGCCCATTGGAGAAGAATATGTATGCATGTATGCATGTAATGCAACTTAAACAATCATTCAGCTAGAGTTCCAGGAAGAACCTCAATGATTCCATGGATGATCCAATTTCCCTTGGATAGGGTACTTTAAGAGATAAAATTTGACTTTTAAGTGAATTAGGTTTTTCTCAAAACATCGGCCAAGTGATATGGATGTTTGACATGGATGCAAGATGTACAAAACACAAGGCATTTTATATATACAACAGACATGGATTGCAACCTGTGGAGAAGGATGTGGCTTCTGTCCCAACCCCAAGGGAAGGTATGTACATAGGGTTCTCTGAGGCTCTACCCTAGGCTAGGGATTATGGACAATCATGTGTAGTTAGGCTGTAATCTCTATTGATGAGAGGTCCCCAGATTGAGACTTTATCCTCCCTCACAGAGGTCCGGACAAAGCTCGCACTGAGCAAGGTGGTTCACGGGTCCCCATAGGCCATGCCACATGGGAATTGGCACTATTACACTCCTTTCTAATTCTAACAAGGGAAAGCCCGAGTATAAAGCTGTGAGAGTGTGTGAGTTTAACAATTTCAGCCTACCCCCTCTACCCCACATCCATCTATTATTCAGAATTTAAACACATGCGTACCAAAATAGTAGAGGAAACAAAGCAACATGCTTATTCATGATACAACTAAACACATGCTTAACAAAAACAACCTGGACTAATCACATGTTTTATTCAAGTACCAAAGCAAGCAAAGCATTCACAATTATTCATGCAACCAAGTTATTAATGTGTACAAAAATGAAAGGGAGTAATCAAGAAGGCTTATTTAGATTTGAAATCGGGATAATTCTCAATTAATCACTAGCTCGACTCTCAAGCATTTCCAACGGAGTCTCCAAGCTGTCGCGACGGTCCGGACCCTACCCCGGAGAGAGAACCTCTCTCTCTCTCTGACACAAAAATGTCTGGGTTCAGCTGCGAACTGGGAAGAATGGATGTGTATCGTGAAAATGTGATTTTCTTAGAAAACAATGTGTGATGGTGTCGCCACTAACCTTTTGAAATGCGGTTAGAACATTTGATTGCTACCCCATTAGGGGTAGAATCGGTTCGCGTTACCAGAGTCGGGCCCAAGAGTACGGTTACGTGAGGGGAAGGTATTAGCACCCCCTACGCGCCTGTTCTTACGAACAGTACCGGATTAATAAAAAATTATCCCTGAAATAAATTTAATGAGCCCTTTAAAATTACTCCCTTTCAAAAATCAAAAGAATGAAAATACTATATAGGTATTCCCTCAGAACTGGGGCAATCCAATACTCTAAAGAGTCAATGTCTTTTGTTGCAATCATTGGGAAGGAAAATCAAAAATAGGATATAAAATACGCTCCCGCGGAGGTTTTCGAGAGGTTTTTCAAAGTATGAAAATACTATTTCGGGAGGTTTTTAGAATTTGTTCGTGACGAAAATGATTTTCTAGGCTTGAAAACATTTTTTGTGATTTTTCTAATGTGTGAAAAACATTTTTGTGATTTTTGAGAATTTTGTGATTTTGGTGATTTTTCCCGAACTTCAAAATAACAAAAATAGAACCATCAAAGTATGAAAATATTTTTGGGATTTTCTAGGAATTTTGTGACTTTTGTGAATTTTCTATATATCTAAATAATATACAAGTGAGATGGAGAGAACCGGTTCTGGGAACGATGAATCGGTCAAACGTTGACCGGTTCGGGGGAAAACCAGTTTAAGGTCTTAGTCGAGACCAAAGTTTTTTGGAATTTTTTTTCAATATTTTTTCGAAGTAATTAAATAAAAAAATTAAAGCCAAATATGCAAAAATTTAAAAGAAAAATGGGAAATAAAATGAAAGACTGAACCGGTTTCATACCGATTAAGAAGACCCAACCGGTTCAACGAAGAACCGGTCCAAGAAGGGTCGACCCATTTTAGGCCTGCTCAAAGCCAAGTCATCACGCGGTGCCTATGGGGCACGTGTGTGAATGTGTATTTCAATGCGTGTATGAGTGCGTGTTTTGATATGTGAAATTAGGAATAGCTTCCCAAGAGGGTGGGGGTGAATTGGCTTTTAAAAATTTCTTTTAATTCCTTTTAGAATTCTTAAACTTATTTTATTTCTTTTAACCAATTCGTGACTTATTTGTTTAATTTGTTAAGCACTCAAGAACTTAGTTTCTTTATTTAATTTTTAACCATACAAACATCTTATCATTCAACCAAACCAATCAACTATAATTAGAAAGTAAACAAACAAGTCAATACACAACACTTATGTAATATAACAACTCAAGATGATTGTTTGTTTATATTAGCCAAATTTGAACCAAACCCTATAGTGAATGAGAATTTATGCTTACTGATGTAAAGCCCTGTATAGATGAATCCAATCACTTTTTCCAAATATTTAGAACTCAAATAAACTCTTGGTAAATTCATCTTTGGGATGTTAACCAAGTAATGTACTCCCGTATGGTTTCTGCAAGATATGGTGTAACCAATGTACTCCCTTTCGGTTTCCGCAACCCAAATCAAAATTGGACTCTAAGTTTACTTGATTTCCAAATATGTGTAGTATGTATAATTTAGGTATTTAAAACATCCACGCAGTTGTATATGAACTGAAAATAAAGAATAGGGAAAGAGAGAGTGAGACGGGGATTTTTACGAGGTTTGGCTTATACCTAGCCTACGTCCTCACCTCTGGCAAACCACCAAAGGATTCCCTAAACCTGTTCCGTTGACGGGTGGAGCAAAACCTGATTACAAGCGATACCCCACGCTCAAACACTCCTTCACTTAGGCTAGAGCCCGCCTCTCCAAACGATGTCCCCTCATTCAGTCACTCCTTTAGGCTAGAGCCTGCCTCTTTAAGCAATATCTCCTTACTTAGCCAACGATCCAAACAATCCTTGGAACATCAAAGAACTACAAGAAACACAAGATAAGATCTGCGTACAAGTATACTCTCTCAAAGAGCAAGTTAGTACAATTTTAGCACTATATACTTCAATGTAAAATATCAATATGAAATAGAATGAAGCTTAAGTGTGGAATTCACCAATATCCTTCTTAGATGAGGTTTAGCAGTAGGAATTTAGAGAAGGAAGGATTAGCACTTCAGAATATCTCAGCAAAAGAGATTTGCAATGAGTGAGGAAAAGAACTTTGGAAGAACAAGAGTACTTTTAACTTCTCAAAACAGATTTTTTAATTCTTGGATATATTTTGATTTGCAAAACCATGTATTTATAGGCTTTCAAACTTGTTTCCATGTTGCTAAAGTTTCCTTAGAGAGTTTCCCAAGTTGTTAGAAAATTCGAAACTCAAAACGGCTATATTTTAAAATATTAGAATTTAAAAATTTTCCTGTTGAACAGTGTTCAGATGTCTAAAGAGTCGGGTTCAGTCATTTAAAGTTCCTGAGATCTTTTAAAAAATGAATTGGATATAGGGTGAGATGTCTGAAGAGAGGGTTCAGACGTCTGAAGTGTCAAGTTCAAATGTCTAAAGTGTCGAGTTCAGTCATCTGAACAGCTACTGCCTGTTTTAGTTTTGTCCAAAAAATCTTCAGATGTCTGAAGTGGTTTGATTACGGGTCAAAACTGTGTAATTGGTCATCTTAACCCGAGCTTTACGGTTTATATTTTTAATTAAATGTCCAAAATTATCTAATATTTTAATAAAATGCCAAAATCATCATTCTTGAACTTTATTGCATTATTTATGAAGTTTTGGTAATTTTTTATCGCAGGAAAATTCCCGGGAATTAAAACCGACACCTGTTCGTATTTTGTGCATAACTTTTCTGTCCGAGCTCCGATCAAGACAATTCAAATTTCTGGAGAAAGAGGAAAGATTATCTACAACTTTTGTGTTTTGAGTTTTGTAAGATACGAGCTCCAAAAGAGTCAAATTTGCGATGAACAGAGAATGAAAAAAATGAAAAAATATAGCAATTCGGGTTTCCTATTCGGGTCTAGGGCTTTCCCCCCCTATCCTATTTAACCCTTCTCTTTCTCTTCTTGCGTAGGCAGCCCCCATGGCTCCCCATTCTCCTCCTCTTCTTCTTCTTCTTCTTCTTCTTCTTCTTCTTCTTCTTTAGTTTGTTTTTTTTGTTCTTTTCAATTCTGTTTCTCTCCCTTTGTCTCTTTTCCTTCCCTTTGTCTTTCCTCCCTCACTCTCCCCCTTTCCTCTGTTTCTCTTGGCCTCCTCTGCCCTCTTGCAGTACGGCCAGCCTCCTCCACCATCTTCAGCAGTCCCCAAGCACAGAAGAACACTAGCCGACTCCATAGCAGGACCACCAAAGCGCAGCAGCAACTTCTCCAGCACAGCAGCAACTTCACGGCTCCGTGGATTTGTTTCTCTCTCTCTTTTTTCCTTTCTTTCTTTCTTTTATTTACTTTTCTTTGAATCTTGGAATATTGAAGAAAGTTTAGTTTTTTTTTTTTAATGTTATTGGAGTTTTCTTTCTTTTTGTTTAAGTTGAGTAATGTTGGGTATTTCATTATTATTAAATTAATCTCTTTGTTTATCTAATTGATAGTTATTTTAATTTAGCATTCTTAATTAAATTCAGATATTTTTTTTTGTCGAAATTCGATTTAGTTAGGGTCTATGATTAGTAAAGGTTGTGTTTTTATTGTGTTCCGTTATTGTTTACGTTTTTTAAATTTCCGTTGAATTCATGTTCGCATTTAAATTGCGAGTCTTGATTTGATCTCTTAATTATGCTAAAGGTTCGATTTTTAGTAGGTTCGGTTTATTTTTTAGTATGTGTCTAGTTTAGTTTCCATTGTGTGTTTTTAATTCCATGTTCTAGGTTGCCATTTTTAATTAACGCGTGTCCCGGTGTTTCCTTAAGTAAACTAGGGTTTTCATTATTGTTATTTTAATTCCATGTTTAAAGTTTCCATTTTTAGTTAGTGTGATCTAGTGTTTCCTTAAGTATTTAATTCTGTGCGTGATAGTTTTAGGACTTTAATTTGTGTTTTCATTTAAGTCTCCACAATCTTGAAAACCCGAATCTGAACTGAGTTCAGTACCTTTTTAATTTCGATTGGAAGAAAGTAAAATTTGAGATTAAAACGCATTCCCTGAGGAGACGATCTAGCCCTTGGGCTTAATATTACACGATAGAACTCCTATACTTGGGATAGCTTTCGAGCTGCTCATTTTTCGAGTGAGTCATGGTTCTATGTGCTCTTCAGATAGCTGAAGTGCCTCCCGTGAACAGTGTTCAGATGGTTGACAACTGTGACCCCATTTCAATGTTTTGACCATACATTTTTCGTTATAACTCCAAATTAGGTGTTCTTGGTGTCAAAAGAAAGCTAAGAGAAAATTATATAACTTTTATGTTGAACACATTTTAAAATAAGGCGATTTTAATAGAGAAACATTCACCTCAATGCAAATGTATAAAAACTAACAACATTTGGAAAAACTCTTTTTGGTGCTTTTCATTCCAAAAATGATTCTAACATTTTTAAAATAATTTTTGACCTTATAAAAATATTTTACAAGTATTTTAAAAGGTATCTAGGTCCAAGAAGTTAACCTAAGAGCTTCAAAATATTTCAAACGATATTTTTAAACATTAAAGCACTTACATGAGACTTCTAAGACATTAACATTCTAGGTTCTTGAGTCTTCATGCTTTGTCCTTGGATTGAGTCCATCTTTTCTTCAAGCTTCCATATTCTTTGCGCTTTCTCACTTTGTCTTTCTTTGGCCCTTTTGAATTTAATATTCCTTGGCTTTCAACAACTCATTCATGTCCTCATAATCTTTGAGGTTTAATATATCATCTTTAAATCCATGCTTTGACTCATTTAAGATTCATTTGATCCTTGTGAGCACTTTGACCTTGCTTTCTCATATATGAGCCCTGAAATAACATTACTCACAAAAATATGTTAAATCCCACTTGTTTGTTAGCATCAAAACAAGAAAACAAAATTTTAAGCCTTGTAAGGCCAACAATCTCCCCCTTTTTGATGATGAAAAACAAGGAGCAAAAATTTGAGTAAGTGTCATGCCCCGAACCCGGAAATGGGACCCGGGGGTGAAAATTTAATCTAACATGTCCCTGTATCCATAAAACATTCAAAGATACAGTACAAAAGATGAGGGTCCGATCCCGTGGGGTTCCCAGGCACCCTAAACACATCCAAATACAATCATATACGCAGCGAAAAAAGGTCATTCTATATCAACATATACAGTACCATACCAGAGTCTATACAAGAGCAGAAATAGGCTCTATCAAAATGTACAAATGGGTGCCCAAATACATCTCAAAACGGCAACCCACTAAAATTACAGTCCTAGCACTTACCCAAGCGCTAACCGCAGTACACCGGCCACTATACTCCCTACACTAGGACTCTAGTTCCGGTTACTCGAAGGACCTGTAAAAAATGTACGTACAACAGGGGTGAGACACCTCTCAGTAAGGAAGAACACTGGTTATATTAGTGTGTGGCATTTGAGTGTTATTATGATGCAACATACACGCAGTTAAATGCAATTTAGTACTAGTTCACACAGTGCATACACGCACCCTTACACATATACACATGATCAACAATCTCGGTGTCGTCACACCCATCGGCTCGAAGCCGGACCGCGACATACGGCATTGGCCCATAGCCAACCCGAGAACACGGTGCCACTGGCACATGGCTAGTCCTCGACTCCCATGGCATCGTACCGGCCCTAACTGGTGGATCCACACCCTTTGGCCTAATATGCTGGAATAGGCTCACGTCATTGGATATAGATCCGAACACTCTTGCCTACATGGTAGGCGGTAAAGTACACACCCTCGATATAGAGCCGGACACTCTCAGTACCTAGAACAATTTTAGAACCGCGTTCCTACTAGCATTTCAACATATCACACACGCATGCATGCTCATATAACCAAACAAACCACACCCATTTGGTAATCTAAATCATGGTTTTTCAAACACATATAGTTTAAACAAGTCAAGGCACGACCATCCCAATAACCCAATATAAATCACCTTATACGCTCGATTTTCAAAAAAAACCAGGGATGCAACCCGTTGCCCTCATTTTTCCCAAAACTGTAATAATGAAAAATTTAGAGCTTTCCCCGTTAGATCCCCCCAAATGAGTAGCCAAAACACACACAGGATCGTGAACCACAGTTCCATCGAGTCCGATTTCAAAAATAACCAATATAAACATAGTTCCCCTTACCTTTTCCCCGAATAGTAAATCCCGAACTCCAAGGCCCCTAAACAGCAAACCGAGTTCCAAAACCTACAAATCACAGTACAGAATATATTCACAAGAAAGTTGCCTACAAAACTACCATATCAGAAATGAAAACGGAGCCTTACCTCGATTTTTTGCCAAAACAAAAAAATCTCCGAAACGAGATTCTGATCTGCAGTAATTGTAGAGAATCCTTCCACGATCCTCATGGTAACTTCAAATTTTCGATTCCATCAACGATCGGTGAAGAAATATAGAGAGAGAGAGAGAGTAGGGAGAGTTCTAGAGAGAGGGAGAAAGATATTTGAAGTTTCTTAGTGAGGAAGTAAAGGAAATTTCTATTTATAGGCCCTTGACCCGGCCCAATTTCGTCGACGAATTGGTGTTCTCGTCGATGAATCTTTCACTGACTTCGTCGACGAATCGATGGCCCCGTCGATGAGTCCTGATATTCCCGATTTCCAAAACTCCTCGCCTTCTCCTCGCCGACGAGTCTCTGAATTTCGTCGACGAGAAGAACAAAGGCTTCGTCGACAAAATATGCCAAATTCCCAATTTGCCCCTCTCTTATTTATTTAAATTCATTTATCACAGTTCGGGTTCTTATAGTAAGCCTTGAAAAGGCTCCCCCTTTCAATAAGCTTTATCTTAATAAAATCAATATTAATTTCATCAATCATGCTCATCACTTTCTTTTGGTTTTACAAGCTTTTTCAATCAATATTAAATATTTAAATACTTCTTTTGAATAGATGTAATGTTCATGCTTAATTATGCTCAATTTTTGCTTCACAACTTCTCCCCCTTTTGACATCAATCAAAAAAAAAAAAAAATTATTTAAATTCAAATACAAATCATTTTAATCATATCAATAACCATGTATTCCAAACATATGTACACACTCAAGTTTTTGTTTTTCAATATAGCATGTGTAGTGTGTAGCTCACAGCATTTATTCAAGATACCAGCTGATATTAATTTGATGGTTTTTATGATACCAATTTAAACATTAAAATTTAATTCATGATATCAATTGATTAATGATTCATGACACTCCCCCTGAATTCAATACATTCATTTTTGTTATTAATTTTGCTTTTATCATCCATGTAAAATATTGAATCATATCATGTATCAAATATCAATATCATGTTAAGATTATCAATGTCACATCATGCTCATAAACATAATCATGCTCATAAATAATTTGACTTTGTGATACCAATTGAGCTTTTAGATTTGATATCTATTGAAATTTTTAACATGTGAAACCAAAAATACTTTATAGATACCAAAGCTTAATATCACATAATGTATAGTTCATGGATATCAATATAACTACTATATCTTTCATAGCTCATAGATAAAGAGCAGTATGTTTATCCATGTGATTCATTTAAAATCATGCATGTTCAAAAAATATTCTTATATAAAAAATTTATGCTTAAGCTCAATAATCTCATTCTCAATTTTCAACATAGTGAGTCATACTTTTCAATATAAATGAAGTCAAGTTAATTAATACACATGTAGCATATAACATATCAATACATCACATATAGGCAAGTAATCATGTAGCGTGTAACATCAAGGCGCTTATATAATAAGCTCAGATTTGATATTTTCTTTATATTTTCTTAAGTTAAGCCTTATAAAAAGTCATCCTATGATTTTGGCCAATAATGCCATTTTCTATTTTATATATGTGTGAAGTCATTATTTCATTTTTGGTACACATATTTTCTTGGGTCCGGAGGATTTTTCAAGGGATATTTCTTTTATTTTTCATACTTGTTTGGTTTTAATACCTTTCCTCTTAAACGGACATTCAAACTTTATATGCCCATTTTTCTTGCATTGATAGCATATAGTGTTTGTGTAGGCATTAGAAGATGTGCAAGTATAGTCTTTAGATTCTTTTGAGAAATATCCCATGTAAGAATTCTTCTTCATTTTATTTTCATGAGGATCATGGAAGGATTCTCTACAAGTTCTACGGATTGGAATCCCGTTTCGGAGATTTTTGGGTTTTCGCGAAAAATCGAGGTAAGGCTCGATTTTCAATTCTGAACTGGTAATTTAGAAGAGAACGGTGTTATAAGTATATTCTGTGCTGTTGTTTGT
The DNA here is from genome assembly GCF_029873635.1 of Malania oleifera. Taxonomy (NCBI): domain Eukaryota; kingdom Viridiplantae; phylum Streptophyta; class Magnoliopsida; order Santalales; family Ximeniaceae; genus Malania; species Malania oleifera. The sequence continues at coordinate 8,323,112 of NC_080424.1, forward strand.
AGGTTTTGGAACTCAGTTCGCTGTTTAGGAGTCTTAGAGTTCGGGATTTACTATTCGGGGAAAAGGTAAAAAGGGAATTGTGTTTACATCAGTTATTTTTGAAATCGGACTCGGTGGAACTGTGGTTCACGGTCCTGTGTGTGTTTTGGCTACTCATTTGGGGGGATCTAACGGGAAAAATTATGAGTTTTTCATTATTACAGTTTTGGGAAAAAGGGGGCGACAGGCTGCACCCCTGGTTTTGTTGAAAACCGAGCGTATATGTTGATTTATACTGGATTATCGGGATGGCCATGCCTTGACTTGTTTAAACTGTATTTTTTTGGAAAATCATGATTTAAATTATTAAATGGGTGTGGTTTGTTTGGTTATATAAGCATGCATTTATGTGTGATTTGTTGAAATGCTAGTAGGAACGGGGTTCCGAATTGTTCCAGGTAATGAGAGTGTCCGACTCTATATCCGAGGGCATGTGTTTATCGCCTGCCACGTAGGCAAGAGTGTCCATCTCTATATCCAAGGGCATGAGCCTATTCCCGCAGATTAGGCCGAAGGGTGTGGATCCACCAGTTAGCGCTGGTACGATGCCATGGGAGTCGGGGACTAGCCATGTGCCGGTGGCGCCGTGTTACGCGGGTTGGCTATGGGCCATCGTCGTATGTCGCGGGCCGGCTTCGAGCCGAAGGGTGTGACAACACCAGGATTATTGATCATGTTTATGTGAGCATGTATACACTGTGTAAAATTAGTACTAGACTGCATTTAACTGCATGTATGTTGCATCATGATAACACTCAAATGTCACACACCGATATAACATATATTCTTCCTTACTGAGAGGTGTCTCACCTCTACTATACGTACATTTTTATAAGTCCTTCGAGTAACCGGAACTAGCGTCCTGGTGTAGGGAGCATAGTGACCGGTGTACTGCAGTTAGCACTTAGGTAAGTGCTAAGACTGTATTTTGATGGGTTGCCATTTTGGGATGTGTTGGGCACCCAATTGTATGTTGTATGATAGAGCTTTTCTTTGCTCTTATAAAGAATTTGGTATGGTATTGCATATATATATATATATATATATATATATATATAGAATGACATTTTTTCGCTGCATATATAATTGTGTTTGGATGTGTTTAGGGTGCCTGGGAACCCCACGGGGTCAGACCCTCATCCTTTGTACTATATCTATGGATGATTTGTATGATACAGGGACAGGTTAGGTTACATTTTCACCCCTCGGTCCCATTTTCGGGTTCGGGGCATGACATTCTCTTAGTTCAAGTATACGCAGATGACATCATATTTGGAGCTACAAATAAAGACTTGTGCAATGAGTTTGCTAGTACCATGCAAAATGAATATAAGATAAGCATGATGGGTGAACTAAATTTTTTTCTAGGAATTCAGTTCAAGCAAGCGAAACATGGAATCTTTATAAATCAATCAAAGTACATTCTAGATCTGCTCAAAAAGTTTAATATGGAAGATGGAAAAATATTAGGGGCACCTATGAGCTCTTCTTTGAAATTAGACAAAGATGAACAAGATATACCAGTAGATGTCAAGCTCTATCGTGAAATGATCGGTAGCTTACTATATCTGACTGCCAGCAGACCAGACATAATGTTTAGCGTATGTTTGTGCGCAAGATTTCAGGCTGCACCAAAAGAGTCACATTTGTTAGCTGTCAAATGAATACTTAGATACCTAATAGGAACCGTGGACTTGGGCTATGGTATCTTAAGTATACATCTTTTGAGATTATTAACTATTCAAATGCTAATTTTGCTGGTAACAAAGTGGATAGAAAGAGCACAAGTGGTACATGTCATTTCTTTGGACATTTGTTAGTCTCTTGGTTTTCCAAGAAGTAGAATTCAGTAGCTCTTTCCATAGCTAAGGCTGAATATGTAGCAGCAGGACGTTGTTGTGCTCAAACACTATACATAAAGCAACAACTGATGAATTTTGGATTAAGTTATGACACAATTCCTATAATATGTGACAATACGAGTGCAATAAACATTTAAAAGAATCCTATATTACATTCACAAACTAAACATATAGAAATAAGACATCATTTTCTTCATGATCATGTGCAAAAAGGAGATGTAACACTTGAGTTTGTATGCACAAATCAGACATATTCACGAAACCACTTGCGGAGGATAGGATTATCCAAATCAGGTGTGAATTAGGTCTGATGCATAGTCGAGAGGTTGCCTAGAATTATATTAGATGACATAATTCTGGGGGAGCAGTGTCACTTACTATTCACAATTGGTTAAAAATTTCATATTTGACTCATTTGTTCTCATTTGGTATCACATTTGTTCACATTTGGTATTAAACTCATATCATGATAAGTGCATATTGACTCACACCTGTTAATCCTCACATAATCTTTGAAATTTAGTGACTGTGTTTGCTTATCCATGTCTATGAAATTTTATACACTGTGTATGTTCACATTACAATTTACATTCAACAACACAGCTCTCTACATTAGTAAGGGGAGAAGTAAATTGAATTAACATAGGGAGACACATTTCACAGTACAATTTTTTTTAAAAAAAACTGATGGTTGAACAGGTTTAAACTTTAAGATTTAAAGGAAGAGAAGAATATTAGGTTATGTCCACTTATGTCTTGTTATACACCTTTTTGTTGATGTCAAAAGGGGGAGAAGAATTAGGCTATAGCAAAAATGGTTGGCAGAACTAATTGTGTATGAGCATGAGCATATTTCATTCATATTTCATTTGGCATGAGTATATTTCATTTGTTGAATATTTGTGCATTATTTGAGGGGGTGCCTTGTTAGGCGTAACCCATTCTATATTTTTGTTCGTGTATTTGTCATCATAAAAAATGGAGAGATTGTTGACTCTATGAGTCTAGTTCTCTTTTGATAATGACAAATCACTTGGTATTTGATTAGTGCATTGAGATTGTGAACAGGAACAATATTTTAGCATGCACGAAAGGCTAAAAAGTCATGGAAGCCATGAAAACTAAAGTATATACATCTTGGCAAAATCCATTGAACTAAAGGAGTTGAAGAATGAAGATGCAAGCGGCAAGTTCAAGATTATCGCGGGAATGAGTATTTAGAACCGAATGTATTTACATATTTCATATGATTTAATTTGAGGCTCAAAATAAACCCTAAACTGACCTTAGGACTCATGCATCTCATGAACATATTTAGAGGATATTTATAGACTTAAAAATATTTTAAAACCCCATAAAATATTTTATAAAAGAGCAAAGAAATGGAGCAGAAACAGAGTTTTGAAAATAAAAAGGAAAATCTAGAAAATGTTTAGTTCAGAAGGTCGAACTCCCTGCCCAGTCGTCTGAAGATTCAACTTCAGAAGACCAAAGTTAAGCTCAGTCATCTGAAGAATTTCTTCAGAAGACCGAAGATTAAGTTCAGTCGTCTAAAGAATTATTGGAGAAACACAGAAACAGGATGAAGCACACCAGAAAACTGAACCCTGACTTCAGTCGCCTGAACCCGCAACTTTAAAAGTCTGAACCCAAACTTTAGATGTCTGACCCTTTGTCTAGGTTAACTTTTCGAAAGTCTTCTGAGCTCTAATCCTCAATCTTTTGAACTTACGAGAAGATTAAAAATTTGATTTTTAATGAGAGAACATGCGAGTTATTTCTACATCAAGTTGATCCAATGGTTTGAAATCATCCTAAGGGCAAGGTTACCCATATAATCAACATCTAAACCCTAGTGCCCCAAAGAAAAATGACTTTTGGCATACGATTGAGTATATTGTACGTTTTAGCACAACTTGGGAGAACTTTGATCACACTGCTAAGGTTTTTGCTTAGGATTTCAAAGTTTATATGTCAAATCTAAGCTAAGACTATCTTGATTTTCAAAAGGCAATCTAGCAATCGTTGTGCTTTCATTTTGGTATTGAGGTTTGGTAAATCGATTTGCTTGTTAATATTTATTCTCATAGTGGTCTTCATCTAAATCGATTTTCTTGTTAATATTTATTCTCAAAGAGTTTTTCATCTCAAAATCCATTATTGAATATTAGTTGAGAGATTGATTTTGAGTGTGCTTATATGAAATTGTTTTGACAAGATCACTATTTGAGAAAAGTTTTCGCCATTGGTTAAACGGTTTTGATTCAAGTGTGTACTCAGTTAAAGATTCGATAGTTTCAATATTACAAAACCACTTGATTAAATATCTTTAGTGTTCATAACTATATACATTATTGAGGGATATTTTATGAAAAATATTATATTAGGTTTGTTGATCTTTGGAACTCATATCATATATATACATATATCTGCATATTACAAAGATCATATTGTGTTTGGATACTTGGAAGAAAACTTATTGATTTAGATCTTTACTATATATATTTAAGACAAATTTTTTAATAAGATCACGCTTGGTATTCGTGCATCTAATAAGTTGAACTAGAATCCTAATTTTTCCAAAGCTTTTACTTATACCATTATTTTGGGAGATTTGATAAAAGGGAAATTGTGTGAAGCATATAATTCATATTACGATTATATCGTTACATACATACTGAACTTCAAGTTTCATCATATGGATATGTGTTAGGATTTCAATTTTACTCACTAACTTTGTTAGAAGCAATATTGAGTTGTTTTGCAGATTTGAAATTCTATATTGTAATCAAGGTTCGGGTTGTGAACCGAGTGAGGAGGAAGTTGTGCCTCTTGTAAGCAGCGGATGTAAGGGAAGCTCCGTCCCGATTAAAGGAGTAGAGATTTAGTGGAATCCTTGAGTGGGTAGCTCAAGGCGAGGACATAGGCTAGGTTGGTTGAGCCTCATAAAAATTGTGTTTGTCTTCTCTCTTCCTTTACTTCTTTTCCGCAACGTATTTCATTTTCTATCTTGCATGTGTATGTTGAATAACCCCACTCGCACTTGACAATTAATTGGGTAAAAAGAATTCATTAATATAATAATTTAAATCAGTCTTAAACCCCTGTAATTAATTTGTTAAATATAAAAATAGGGATTAAGTGGTAAATAATATTAAAATTTTTTAAAAATACCCAATTCATCCCCCTGCCCCTCTCGGGTTACACCTAAATTAACACCAAGCCAATAAAAAAATTGAATAAAATCCACTTTCAAAATGGACAAAGCATTTTTGCTTGGTAAACAATTCAGAATGCTTAATTCATACTTAAATGTAAACATCTTAAGTTAAGCATACATTGTCCATTGCCCAAGCTTGTGGTTTAGGGAACCCATATCACACTATATATCATTTAATCCTAAACCCATCCTTGAACTTAAAAGCCTTGAACAAGTAGCTGTCATCATTCTAGGCTTATAACACTATTGATCATAAATAACTAATATATATTGAGTGCTCTTTGACTTTTCTGTTTGGACATATCCACTTCCATGAAAATATTTTGAATAATGTCCACTCATAATAAATACTCTTATGAACTCAATAATAATTTTATTGTTGAGAGTAGTTAAATGATCTTCACTAGCTCTCAAAATTTAAATCAAATAATTTAGAGCTTCATATAATTTGAAATGAGTTGAATGGCTAAATGGGTTGCACTAGGTCTTAATCTAGATGAATGCATAATTCAAGAAACCTATGCACGAGCAGTTAAAATTGAAAGCCACTCAAACTTGGGCCTCGTACGTATTTAAATTCACTAGAGAAGATGCATTATAGGCTTAGAACACTCAAAGAAATAATCATTGTTACCTTTTGGTCTGATAACCCTAATGCAATCATCGCCAAGATTGAATCATTGAAATTCTTATTACACTTGGCTAAAGAACCTTAAAAATAAGAAAAGGCATAAAATGAGTTAAGCCCATAATTCAGCAAGAGCATATATTCTTTCATGGTTATAAAAATTAAAATGCTCTCATATTTTTTATTTCATGCCTGAGTGTCCATATGAGTACTGCACTAAATTCCTAACTATCCATGGTTATTTATTGTTTATGGTATCTAGTTGGATGGTTTACATTTTATATGGACTGTTGATTATACTACTAGAATGCATGCTTAGTCTAAATTGTCTCCTGCATGGCGGATGCAATTGATGAGAATTGCATACCGGTAGTGGATATAGGTTCTCGTGTGTCTTGAACTGAAATATAAATTTCTTATTTGAACCTATTAGGTACAAGTTTTATGGGAAAATGCCCGATTTACAGATGGCATGCTGCCAAAATTTCGATAGGAATTTTCCCAAGTAAAACCTTGTACATGGATGATTATGATAAAATTAATATTAAAATCTTTTTGAAATGATGAGTGAAAACTAATTGAATATTAAATTTCATTCTTGCATAATCATCGAGAATAGTTAGAGGAGCTCAACTTCATTCCTATAGAAAGATCATAAACGACTCACATGCATCACTTTTATTTTTTGAAATATTAAGGCTCTTCTAAAATCCCTAAACATTATATCCATTGCTTAAAGACTTATGATTTGATATGGAATGTTCTTGGGTCATGAACATTATTACTTGCCTTAATATATATTTTCTTATGCATTTGTTGTATATAGGGATGACCATACTAGTTAGAATATTGTCAATAAATTATTAGTATGGTTGGGTTAAAGGATTTAAAATGAATGGCTTATACTACTAGGCATAATGAAATAATTCTCTATTTGGTATAACCTATAAATTGCATCTAAGCTATAACTCAAATTGATAGAGGGAGCATCCTGAATTTAAAATACTCATCTTATTATGCTCTCAAATACTTTTAGCTTAGTTTTGTTATTGAATTCATTGTGGCATGTGCTAAAATATATTGACTTCATTGAAAATCTCAAAGTTAAAATATGTTATTTTGCCACTTTCATTTGTTCTGCCATATGATCTTACATGTGATTGATAAATTTTTAAGGATCTATATGGTTGTCATATTCTGGTTATCTTATGAAATTATGCCTAAATGCTAAACCAGAACATTGATGCTTGTTTGTGCCTTATTTTAAAAGATGTCTTTTTAGTAAGCAACCCCCAGTACTTTTTGCAAATATCAAAGGGGGATATTTATTATATATATATACATATATTTTTTAATTGCATAACTAGTTCATGGATCTTACATGAAATGCATACGAACTAGTTAGACTATTTTATACTCAAACCTTCTATTTGGTATCATATGTCATATGCTTTTAACTCAAATCTTTTACGGGTCTTATGATAAGATTTAAATTGCTATGATTTGAGGATAATTTTGGTCTAATTATGTTTGTTATGTCCTTTGAACTTTTTAAATGACCAGTTATACAGTTTGTGTGCTTAATTGCTATATTTCATACTTTATGAGGTTATCTCTGTCATTCATTTCGTATTGTATGGCTAATCATATCTCATGGATGATTGAGTGTTATACCTCTACTTATTATATTGATCACACTGGACTGTTTAAGTTGAGTCAATTATTGTAAACCATTTGTTGAACTCAATCAAGTCATTTTTATATAGATATTCTTTTTGGAAATGTTCTATTTTCAAACGGTGTGCAGCCGAATTTTCTTAAAATTTTCCCTAAGCATATCTTGTATATAAATGATAATTATCTTTTATTTTCCTATATATTTAAATGATTTATCTAGGCCATTTTTGCTGTTGCCAAAAAGGGGAGAAGTAGGCAAATATTTGTCATCATAAAAAAGGGAGAGATTGTTGACCTTATTGGTCACATCCCGTTTTGATCATGACAAATACCTTGGTATTTAATGTCTGTTATGTTTGTGTACAAGTTTATATTATAAGATCATATGCTAGCACATGAGATGACTTGAAGACTAAACACCGTGAAGACTCATTGTAATTTATATAATCATTCAATTCGGATCCGTAATAGTAAATAGGAAAAAAGGTCTGTAATATTTAATGCATATTATGCATGTAGGAACTACAAGCTCAAAGACCCTAGTTGGTCTTTAGGTACCTACACAGACCATAGAAAGACCTTAAGGATTACCCTTCAGTCGACCGAAGGTCGACCAATGCTTAGTTTTTTGGCATACTTAAAGAGGCCTTAGAAAGACCCTAGGTCCTAGGACATGCACGTAAGAAAGTCCCCATAATCATTAGTTCAATCAGGGGAATTAATTAAAGAAAAATTTGGACTTAATTGAAAATATGTGAGAGGTCAAGCGACCAAACCCTAGGTGTTCAAAACACCTCGGGTGCCCGAACCAATGAGAAGTCAGCGGATTGACTAGGTTTTGAGCGACCAAACCTGTAATGAATGTATCTCCTCGGGCACCCAAACTTGTGTTAGGTTCCTTTTCAACAACCCGGGCGCCCAAATGATCGATCATGTTCAAAAACAGCGGGCGATCGAATTTGTTAGTTTGTTTAATCAAACTCAGTTTCGGACACCCGAACCACGGACAGAAAGTTTTTGTCTTTGGTTCAGCCAATCGACCTTGACTTCGGGCACCCGAACCTTTAAAAATTGAATTTTTGACTAAGTCTATTCGGGCACCCGAACCTCAAACCGGGCACCCGAATCTCTCGGGTTAAATAATTTTTTACTAAGGTTAAAATTAAGTAAACAATGTTAATTTTCTTAATGGCTTTTAAAACAAACTTAATAATACCCTTGGTATCCCCAACGGTCATAAATTTTCCATTCTCTATATATAGGGGCTCATTTGCAAAATGAAAGGGAGATTAGCAATATAATTAGTGAAAAATCCTCTCAATCTCAAAATCCTATTTTGCCTATAATACTACCATATACTCTCAAACCTTCATTCCCTTGATACATCCTATACTTGTGGGAGTGTTATATTGTGTTCTTGATTAATATAGTTTGCTAATACTCCCATTTGTTTTGTTGTTTATTTGATATTGCTTTTGGGGAGTTAAGCAAAGAGATATCCCACATATTTTACTTGATAAATCTTGTGTTGGGAAAAATTCATTAGCTTGAGGATCTTAGCATTGTCATTGCAAGATTCCTTAAAGCTTTATTTATTTTGTGTGTGCAAAATATTTTACAAAACTTGATTTCAAACAACTCTTGTGCCAGATACATTTGAGAAAATAATTTTGAGTTCGTTTGAATATCATTACTTGTATCTTTGAAACACTAATATGATATTAAGATCTAGTATACTTTGCTTTCAAAGATTTTCTTGTTAGAACACTCTGCGCATATTTGAGATTATACATCCTTGAGTATTGATTGCACACACAGAGCACCGAGCTTATAGTTCTTACATCATAGAGGTGCATTGATTATATTGTGCGTATTGTAGTACATACCTGCTTAGTTGAGAAGCACATTTCCGTGTACATAAATTCATATTTGTTGTATTCCGGGCATGGGCCTGAAAAGGGAGACTAGCCCTATTGAATAGTCTCGAACTAACTTAGACCTGGTTAGGAAAGTTAGGTGCACCATCCGAGTAAGGCGTGTTGGTTGAGGTCAGCCCCGTTAATTGACCTGGTTGTAACCAGTGTCGCTCCACCCATTAAGTGAGTATTAGTAGAATCCTCGGGTTTGCGAGCTAGTGGCGGGGAAGTAGGCAGTATTGGCCTAACACCGATAACATATCGTGTGTCCGTTTATATTTTCACACTTTATATTTACCGCATTTGTATGTTATAGTGTGAATGATGTGCATTATTTAAATTCTGCATATTATATTTATCTGCATACTGCAAATGTCTGGTTAATCCTAGGAAGAAGTTTAAAATTTTCAATTCACCCCCTCTTGGGAATATCTTCTGCATGCTTAACCTTCAATGTCTTACTTTGAGCTTCAATTAGGACCAAAATTTGAATTTTCTTATTTAGTTGGCACTATTTTAGCATCTTCAAAAAATAGACATGAAGAACAGTTATATGCACTAATGAATTAATTATGAGTTCACCATGAATGTTTGTGCATGTCATATTTTGTTTTAAGAAATTACAAGTTGCTATGAAATAAACATAACATTTTCCTATATTATGATTATATAATTTTTCTAGTCATCAAATAGAGTATTCTTGTGAATCTCAATGACATGGTACACCCAAAAATTTGTACTTGTGCTTTAGGTAGGACCTAAAATCAACCTATCTTAATGAATTTCCATTTTTTAGCCTACTTTGTGCAATTGCTTTGTTATGGATAAAAATAACTTATTACTTTTACTACGAGTTTATCAATAATATTATTACATTAAATTTCTTGTTGTTAAAGATAAGATTCCTGAGTTTTAGACTTGTAGTGTACATAACTTTATGGTGCATAGTTGTTGATCCCTTAACTAAGGTTTAGTTTTTTTATAAAAATGTAACTCATATGAGTTTATTTAAATCCTTTGATGTTTTGGAGTTAGTTTGAGTATATTTTTATTATAGTTACAAATTTATTTTGAAGACCATGTTATTCCTAATAATATAAAGAACTATTAACTTAGTTCCATATATTATATTGTAAGTATATAGATGATTCTTGTTTCTGACACTACTGCGAACTTTTGATCGAGTTGAGACATTTCAACCTAATCTCTTTTTATTGTGCATTCATTTATTTTGTATTAATCTTATTTTGTTATGTACTGAAATATTTTAATCTAGTCTCAAATTTATTTATTTATTTGTGTTTTGGGACTTTTCAATTTTAATCTCAATTAGTTTCTTTGACGCTTAATCATCTTGAGTAAATGTTTGCACCATTTTTGAAACATGTATATGTTAACCACATTTAGCCTTGCAATTATTTTTCGAACTCCCAAATAGATTATATATGATGGATGTGAGGTTGTGTGTATTTCAATGTGTATGATGTCAATATCCCACTTGAATATGATTATGTACATCATAGGATATACGATATTTCATTTCACACCTATGTGTGTGATGCTCACAAGGTTTCACACCTCTGTGTGTGAGCACTTTGCTTTCCCCATGTTGATTGCATCTTCAATTTGCTCTTGGATGACTGCCCGATTAGGACTATTCTGGGGGGTGCTTTTAAGGAAACGAGCAACACATGGATATGGGTAAACTACTTTCCCTTTTCCTATCATAGGGCAACTCTGGGCTGTCATCTCCCTCTTTTGATAAAAGCGATCGCTCGTCTTCTCCTCCCTACTCTTTGAGATTAGAACTGCCTCCCGGTGATATTGAATCATAAAAGCGCGAGCTAGATCCCTCCATGTATGTATTTTTACTCGGCGACACCATTCTAGAGCTTCCCCTGTTAAACTACTTTGGAAACAATGGATGAGCAGATCATCATCATCACAATATGCGGCCATCTTCTGTAAATACATCCCCAAGTGCGATAGTGGACACTCAGAACCACTAAACTTCTCAAAATTTGGGACTTTGAGCTTTGGGCGTAAGATCAAATTCGACATTAGACAAGGACTAAAAGCATCCGATGAACCAGACATGTTTGCTTTTTGCATAGCTTGCAGCTGTTCTTCCCTGACTTCATTTTTATGATCCATTTCTTCATTAGGTATCTGCTCTTTACCCATTTCTTTAGCTATTTTCCCTTCTTAAATATTAGGATTGATGAAGGGCGGAAGTTGGACATCTCTCTCCGATTGAGGTTTCAGATCCTGGGTTGATAGGACAAATGTGTGTAGGCTTAAGCCTAGACTAGCTAACGACTCCATCAACCATGGTTGGAACAAAGGCTTGTTTTCAACTGCCTACTTTGGATGTCGTGTAGTTTGGCTCCACAAGGGGGCTGCCTCCTCCATCTGATTCTTAATCTTTCGCACATCTTGATGGACATCTTCAGGATTTGGTGCTGGAGAGCACATTTGACCTTCTAGATCCTTCCGCATGAGTCTAACTCTTCATCAAGAACTTAAAGGATGTGCAGAAACCGTTCTGTTTCGCCTGCTTTTAGAATTTCAAATCTCGATTTCACTACCTTGGCACACTGGTTTTACAGGAAATTGGTATATGATTACCGACTCATTGGAGATGACTATGCATGCATAGTAATGAAATTGAGCATAGAATGCACGATTAGGTTATGCAATGGGTGTTTATGCATGGATGCAACTAGTGTACTTGTATATACAAACAAAGATATGAGCGTGCATGGGGCCTATCGTGCATGACTATGTATGAAATGAAATGCATGAATATGATGTAACCTAAATGACAACTTAGCCAGGATTCTAGAAAAATTTTACTAATGAAACATTTCAAAGATTAAAACGACCATTGATGGGTGACGATTTCAATTCAATTTCTCCCTCAGCCTTTCCTTTCCGTGATGATGGTCCATGTACCTCAGATTCTATGAATGGTCAGTTTATGTTCTGAGGTTGGGGTTGACCCAGGCTAGTCAACCCGTTGGATTCATTCAATATGGACTTGTGGACTTTAGTGTGCACTTGGGCCTCAAGTATTTTAAAATATGGGCTTCGACCTATTTCATGATGTGTTAAGGCCCTAGTTGAAAAGGAATTGGGCTTGGATTACTTGAAAAAATGTTGGCCCAAATTTTTAGGCAATGAGTTGAAGCCCTCTTTTGAAATCTGGGTTTGACCCTTTTTGAAAATTAGGTATGGGCCGAGTTTTTGCTTAGGAAAAGGTCGGGCCCAAGTTTGTTTTTAAAGAATTGGGCCCAAGTTATTTGGAAAGGGTTGGGCCGACCCATAAAATGCTTGGGCCAAGTTCTCCATTTTTTGAAAGGATGGGTCATGGTCTCAGTATTGGGCTCTTTCAGAATACTGGCTAAGTAGTATGTAAGTCTAAAATGGATGCAGAATGCATGGTATAATACAAGGTATCTCACAACATATATACAATAGACAGTATGGGGACAAGGATGTCCCGACCCAAGGTAGGTATGTATATACAGGATTTGTCATGGCACTATCCTAGTTAAGGAAAACTATATACAAGTATGTGTGGGTAGGCTCTAACCCTATTGACAAAAGGTCCCCAGTTTGGAATTCCATCCTCCCCCATAGGGGTCTAGATAAAACTCGCACTAAGTGGACTGGTTCGCGGGTCCCATCAAGCTCTGCCACGAAGGGACTGACGCTATTACACTCCTATCTAATCCTAGTAGGGAAAGCTCGGGTATAGAGCGTGAAAGTGTGTGAATTCAAATTTTAACCTAATCCCACTATCCCCACATTTATTCACATGCTATTAAGAATATGGAAACAAGATTTCTATAATTAATATATTTATTCAAAAGATATGGAAACATAATATCTGCAATTAATATGTTGATTCAAAAAATTTGGAAACAAAATATTTTTAGTTAATATACTTAAAATATATATATATATATATATATATATATATATATATGGAAACAAAATATTTACGATTAGCATACAAAATATCTATAATTAATATGCTTATTCAAGATATCTACAATTAATATACTTATTGGAAACAAAATATCTACAATTAATGTTCAAAAAATTAGGAAACAAAATAATTTTAATTAATTAAGGTTGTTTGTAAATTATGAAAATAAAATATTTACAATTAATCAAAGTTATTTCCAAATTACAATATTCACAAAATAAGGAGTAATTAAAAGATTTATTAAATTTGAACTTGGGATAATTTCTAATTAATTACTAGCTCGACTCTCTAACGTCCCCAGCGGAGTCGCCAAGCTGTCGCGACATCTCGGGAGCGCGTGTGCCCTGGGCGATGAAATTAAAATCTATTTTATATTTTCAAGAAAAAATCATGGAATGTCGGAGTCGCCACTAACCTTTTAGTGTGGTTAGAACACATGGTTACTACCCCGTTAGGAGTAGAATGGGTTTACGTTACCAGAGTTAGGTTCGGGAGTTCGGTTACGCGAGGGGAAGGTACAATCACCCCCTACGCGCCCGTTCTTACGAACGGTACCTAATTAATCTGAAATTATCCCTAAGTTAATCTAATAAGTCTTTAAATTACTCTTTTTTATGAATTTAAAATACACATGAAAAATAAATAAATAAATAAATAAAATATATACATATATATTCCCTCATAGCTTAAGGTACATGATGCCCGAAGGCTCATACCCCCGCAATAAAATCATAGGGATATACATACGAAAATACTTAATAAAATAATACAAAAATACTAGAAAGAGTAAATATTGTAATACAATAGAAACATAGAAAATAGTATATATATATATATATATATATATATATATATATATATATATGTGATAATAATAAGGCTAATACATCATAATGATAATACACTACATGTAATAACTATTCTACTATGATAGTTATACATATATATATATATCTCATAATATTAATAACATATAAATGTTAAGACAATATTTTAATATTATATATCATAACACGTAAGTACTAATATTGTACAATAATAGTATTATTAGAATGATAATATACCTATATCACACTATTAGCAATAGTAATACACATATATTATAACAATACTACTAGAATACTAATACACATATACCACAATAATATACATATCTTAACACGTAAATATTAATATTATACCATAATAATACTACTAGACTAATAATACATATATATCATAATTTTAATAACTATACAATATGATAATAATACATTTTAACAAATACATGCAAAAATCCTAATTATAAATAATCAAAACTTTAACATAGCACTAACAAAACCCTAATATTGAGAATAAAGGAAACATTTAAGAACACGCCAATAAATCAAACCCTAAAAGTTAAAAACAAACATGGAAACAAATAAGACGAAATTATGGAATTAGCCGATCCCTAAAATAAATATACAATATATGCAATAATAATTATGGAAATAATTGAAGCCTTACCATTAATATACAATAAAAATGTGGAAACAAATTAAACCGTATAATACACATGCAATATATACAATAATAGAAACTATTACACAAGTAATATTACGGGAAGCAATTTAAACCCTAAAGTTAATAAATAAAACACGCGACAATAATTATGGAAATAATTTAAAACCTTACCTTTAATATATCATGACAATATGAGAAACCAACGGAACCCTAAATAAAACATATAATGAATAATACCCTAAATATACCATTAAAACCCTAAATACAAAATGGAATAATTTTAACCCTAAATACACAATACATAAATAACATACCACAGGATAATATACAACAATAACATAGATACAATTATTAATTAAATGCTACAACAAACAATGTACTAATATACACACATACATGACATAGATATAAATATTACCTAAATATTACAACAAATAATATATTAATATACATATATACATAGCCTATATACAAATATTAATTAAATGCTACAACAAACAATGTATTAATATACACAAATACAACAAAAATTTAGATATTAAAAAAAAAAATTCTACAATAATAATGACTACTTAATACCACACCAAAAAAAAAAAAATAATAATAATAATAATAATACACATGGATGAACGTTCATGTATGTGATAAACTGTGTGTGATGTGTGTGCGTTCACTGTGTGTGTATTATGTGAGAGTGAGTGTGTGTGTGCAGGTGTGTGTGTGCGAGAGAGTGTGTGTGTGTATTTACTGGTTGTGTGAGTGTGTGCTGTGTGTAGCCGAGAGCAGCAGCAGGAAGGTCACAGGGGGTCGCTGGGGCTGTACTGCCGGGAGGCCGGAAGAGATGGGCGGCGAAGCAATGACGGCGGAGACGGGGCGACGGCAACTGGTGGTGCTGTGCTGTGGTTGCAGCAGTTCTGTTGTGGTCGGATTTGCGGCAAGGAGCGGCGGTGGGAAGATGAAGATGAGAGGATTGCAGAAGTATGGGTGGTGGCCGGAGAGGGAGCAGCGGCTGGTTGGTTCGTGGTGGGGAGGCTTGCCGGAGCAAGGATGGTGTGCTACTGCTGCTGCCTGGTGAACAAGAGAGAGAGCAAGGTTGTTGCTAAGGTGGTGGCTTGGCAGCCAGACTGAGATGGCTCGGTGGTGGCTGTTGTGTTGCAGGAGGGGATCGACTGGGCTGGGTTGCAGGGAAAGAGGGCGGTGTGTGAGAGAGAGTGGGGAGGTTGATGATGGAGGTTGTGCGGCTGGGTGGTGGGTGCGGCTATTGCCCAGCCGTGAAGGAAATTAGAGATGGAGAGGAGAGATCGAGGTCCCTTCTGTGTGCGACTCCACACAACCCCCCCCCCCCTTTATAAAAAATTTGGAACCCTAACTCTTCCTTTTGATTTTATTTTGCTTTTTCTTTTATTTTTCTGCTTTTACTCTTATGGAAATAATGAATATGGTAACTAAATATATATATATAATAATAATGATAATAGTAATGTAAAAATGACAAGATTTGAAAATAATATAATAATAGTGTGATAATAATCATAATAAAGTAATATTTAAAAATAATAATGATAATAAGGATAATAAGAAAAATAATAGTAAAGTAATAATAATAGTTATAACACTCTAATAATAAAATAATATTTAAAATAATGATAATGATAATAAGAGAAATAATAATAATAATATATTAATAATAGTAATGAGAATGGTAATGGTAATAATAATAAAATACTATGATAATAATAATAATAATAATAATAATAATAATAATAATAGTAATATAGTTATAATAATAATATATGAAAAATAATAATGTATAATAGTAATAATAATAATAATAATAATAAGGTAATAAAAATAAAAATAATAGTAATAATAATCCAGAATAATTATAATAAATTAATAATAATAATAATAAATAAAAATAATTATAAGAAAGTAATAATAACGATAATAAAAATACTAATAATAATAAAAATAATAATAATAAAATAATAAAAGGGAACCCCTTGTTCTATTTGGTTAGGGCAAAAATAGGGTGTCTACAATGTTTTTTTCATTTAAACAGTAATGCTATACTTACCTATCAAATATCACACTTTTTCTTATCCACTACTTTAAATAACTGTACTATATAGTATGTAGTACAATACCCATAAAGCAATGATGGTAGAATTTTTTTTTTTTTTTTTTTTAAATAAAAGAAGGTGGAACCTCTATTTATTTATTAATATACCCTCACTTTTGGCGAAAAAATACCGTGATTATAAGACAAAACAAAAGAGAGAGTACAGAAAAACACTCCTAAAAGCCAACACCAGCAACCAACCAAACTAGAACAACAAAATTAAACATAACTAACAAAGAAGATAAAAACATAAACACAACCAAAAACAAATCAAAATTCACCAACCGAAACTCTAGAGTTGAACTAACAACGAATGGAAACAAGACCTCACCTATCCATTCGAAGAATACCTTTCAGATAACGTGGTAGAAGTTGTTGTACTTCGTAGATTACATTGTTTCCTATTTCTCTTTCTTTAGCAAGAAAATTAGTCGCAATATTGCCTTCCCTATATTGATGCATCACCATGACGTTTACTCCTTCTAACTCCATCACGAGCTCCTCTCAAAATTCCCAAAGATACCACAAAGTACATCTACCTTTTCAAAATCAATCAACTACAATTCGCAAGTCACTTTCAATAATCACATTAAAATAATGCAAACGTTTACACAAACGAATTCCTTCCTTGATTGCTTTTAATTTTACACTATTATTCGTACCATTGTCAAAATAACTTGAAAAAATCCCTTTTACCATGTCATGGCAATCCCGAATAATTCCTCCACCTCCTAAAGTACTCGGATTGCCCCTACAGCTCCCATCACAATTAATTTTTATCCACCCTACTGAAGGTTTAACCCACGAAATAATTTTTCCAGGCCTGTCGTAAACTCCCTGATTCTTAATTTGAAACTCATTCAAAATCTTAATGTCCGACTTCTTCAATTTTTGAAAAGAATTGGTGTTCTCAGCAATTAAAATAACCCATAATTGAACACTTCTCCACATCTGATCTGCACTTTGATAAACTCCTTCCATTCTCACTTTACATCTTCGATTCTAGAGACACCACGTAAACAAACACAGAATCAGCTCGATTAAATTACCTTTAATAGACGATTTTTGAGCATAGTGGAACCAATTTGCCATTTTGTTTTTCTAGAGAAGAGATTGTTGGAAAGGAATCCCCAACGCCACACTAGTCTGATGCCAAACCTCTAAAGCCACCTCACCTAAAGAAATAATATGATCAATGTTTTCTTGACTTCTCTTAACGCAGCAATCACAAGCTAAAACCATCGATATTCCTTTGGCCTAAATTCTATCTTCTACAACCAAGCATCTAAACCAGACTCTTCATAAACACATTGAGATTCTTCTAGGCAATAAAGAATACCAAAATCAGTCATTCCACACAAAATTATCACTTCTGCTCCTCACTGTCTCCCAAGACGTTTTTGTAGAAAAATTACCGTCAAGGACAGGCTTCCAGACAAAAATATACTGCCCACTTTTACCCGCCGGGACTTTATTTATAGCAATAGGTAAGAAAAAATGTGATGATTGATGGGTAAGTCATCTATAAACTAATCCAATAAACTAGTGACAACTCATGACATTAGGCCAATGAGTAATTATAACTAACTTTTTGTTCAAAACAAATCAAACAAATTCATGAGTTGTCACCATTTTATTGGAATAGTTAATAGATGACATAGTAGATCCAGTCTAGAAAATAATATTTCGGTTAGCTATAAGTAATCAATTATGGCTAATTGTATGATACCTAAATCTTCAACTAATATTTATATGGAATAATTCTAGAAATAAAATTATGTGTAGCAAAGTTGGAGAATTTCCTTCATATATGTAATTTTATCGAATATGTTTTCATTCAATTTATTTATTAATAAATTAACTATTTATTTACTTTTTATTTTCATTAATTTTTATTAATTAGTTAATTACTTTCTTGAATTTTCTTATTCAGTTGGCAATATTTTAGCATCTTTAAAAAACAGACATGAAAAATAGTTGTATGCACTAATGAATTAATTATGAGTTGACCATGAATGTTTATGTGTCATAGTTTTTTTTTTAAGAAATTACAAATTACTATAAAATAAACACAATATTTTCCTATATTATCATTATATAACTTTTCTACTCAACAAACAAAGAATTCTTTTGAATCTCGACAACATGGTAGACCCAAAAATTTGTATTAGCGCTTTAGATAGGACACGAAGTCAGCCTCTCTTAATGAATTTCAATTTTTTTTAGCCTACTTTGTGCAATTGCTTTGTTATGAATAAAAATGACTTATTACTTTTACTATTGAGTCTATCAGTAATATTATTACATTAAATTCTTTGTTGTTAGAGTGAAGATTCGTGAGTTTTAGACTTTTAGTGAGCATATAGCTTTATAGTGCATAGTTGTTGATCTCTAGAGAAGGAGAAATGAGAAATAATGTCATCTACGAAAAACAACATCTTTTACCACGTTCTCTGAAAGGTATCCTTTGAATGGATAGGTTGGATCTCACTTTCTTTCGTCATTAGTTCAACCTCTTGATTTTTGTTTGGTTGATTTAGATTTTTTGATTTTTTTTATTTTAGTTTATTTTATTATTTTTATTTTTGATAGGCATGTTTAAATTTCTTTCTTATTTAGTTTTGTTTGAATTTATAGTCCTGTTTTTAGTTGGTTATTGGTGTTATTTTTGAGAGACCTTTAATTTTTATTTTTATTTTTTTATCTGTAATCTCCCAATGCTTGTCTTATAACCATGGTATTCCTCCCCTAAAAGTGAGGGTATATCAATAAATAAATAGAGGTGTCACCCTCCTTTAGTAAAAAAAAAAAAAAAGTTTATTTAAATCCTTTCTTTTTTGGAGTTAGTTTGACTATATTTTTATTATAGTTACAAATTTATTTTGAAGACTATGTTATTCCTGATAATATTAAGAACTATTAATTTAGTTCCATTTCTTGTGTTGTATGCACATCGATGATTCTTTTTTTCTTTTTTTTTTCTAGTAGTATTATGAACTATTGATTGAGTTGAGACATTTCAACCCAATCTCTTTTTATTGTGGATTCATAAATTTTGTCTCGATCTCATTTTGTTATGTACTGAGATTTTTAATCCAGTTTCATTCTTTTTAATTTTTTTATAATTTTTATAATTTTGATTTTATATATATTGGTGTTATGAGACTTTTCAATTTTAATCTCAATTAGTTTCTTCGAAGCCTAATCATCTTGAGTAAATGCTTGTTAACCACATTTAGCCTTGCAATTCTTTTTCAAACTCTCAAATAGATTATAAATGATGGGTACGATATTGTGTATTTCAATGTGTATGATGCCAATATCCCTCTTGAATATGATTATGTACATCATATATAGGATATACATTATTTCATTTCACACCTATATGTGTGATGGTCACAAGCTTGTGCATACTTTAATGTGTATAATATCAGTATCCTTCTCTAATATGATAATTTACATTATTTGATATACATGACTTCATTTTAAAAATATTGTGAAAAAATGATGTTTGCTCACATTTTCCATTCATTTTGTGATCACATGCGGCATCGTTTAGTTTGGAGAAAAAATTTTGTAAAATTTTTTTCACCTATATTGTTCAAATGGGAGAAAGTTAAAATTTTGTTGACTAGCATAGTTTGTTTGTTATAAAATTTGTATTAAATTGAATCTAGGACATTTTGGAGTAATAAAATTAAAAAGATTAAGTGGTAAGTGATCACTATATTTAATATTGGATCTTAGGCACTAACATGTGGGCCTTGACAGTGTCCATGACGGGTAAGATTTTGGCTAGAAACATATATAAATACCATGGAAAGTGTTGAAGGTATTTACATACGATTCGCCATCAAGTCACAACTAAATGAAGAGAGAAGATGATAGTGTTTATACAAGCACATGCTCAAGAATCTCAGTCAAGCAATTGTTGTTATAGGTTCAATCATATATAGTTTGTATAGTTTATCTTGATTTATTTTATGCTTTCATACTTGGACTTGTCACTACATTGATGGACAAACAAAAGTAAACATGGTTTGAAATTTGAATTCGAAAGGGACTTTTATGAACCAAAGTGCTAGCCTTCCCAATGTTGTATCTTGAGAAATGTCGGACAAGACTGAGAGGGATGTTTCTTAGGATACAACTCTCTGTATGGCTAACACATTCCTTTGTAAACTTGAATTGGACATGCACACATACAAACCAAACCCCACAATTTCATTATTTTCCTCCCCTAAAAAATCAAAAGACCGCACAGATGTATTAAATACATCACCACTATTCATTTAGTTCCCATTATTAATTAAAAGCATATGGAAGGGAAGCAAATGAATAGTAATGATGTGCCAAGTATATAAAACTAAGAAAAAAACCGAGCAAACACACTGGAGAATTTTGTGAAACAAAGATGCAACTATAGAGTAGCTAACAACAGGATTAACCCCATCTGAACCTCAACGAGAAATATCAGTTCATGTTCATTTCCTTAGAAAATCTCCATTGATCTTTTACCTGTCACAACAAATTGAGCTAGTAGGTGGTCTTGAAGGGCTTGTAAGCATCGAGATCAAGAACCATCCCAACGATGGAGCCAGCAGCAGCACCCAAGGAAACCACAAGGCAAACAAAAATGATGATATGGAAGCCGATCCATGTGCTGCTCCATTTTGGAATCTTCTTTTGTGCAATATACATTTGTATCGGGAAGTAAACGGTTAGGGGGCAGAACCCAAGAGCCCCAAGAAGCCCGACCACGTCGTTGAAGAAGGGGAGAATCATCGATATCACCGTGGTGATGATCACAAAGATGGTTCGCGACACCAGTCGAAAGAGGTTGAGGCTATAGGAGGGGAAACTGGGGATGGGGATTTTGATTTCCTTGGAGATGAAACGGCTGTTTGGGAATCTGTCTGCGGCAAATTTCTCAATGAAGGCGAAAAGGGGTTGACTATACACTTGGTATGCTCCCATCAGGTGGATTACTATAGCAGCGTTGGCTATGTCAAGAAGCCAGTAAGGGTTGAAGAAACCAAACCCAGTGAGGAGGTTCCCGGGGGCGGTTTCCCCAAATCCAGCGTAGCCCATACAGCCGCAGAGCATGTAGAAGACAGTTGTCACTGCAATGCTCATGAAAGATGCCTTTTTCATTGTCTTGGATTCTGCTGGTGGGGATTTGATCGTGTCCTGTTATGAATGCCATAGTTAATACTAGTTTCATCTTTAAAATGTTGCAAAAAGGAATGCTGTTTTTTTTACCTAAACTCATGGTGGAACAAAGATTGACATGTTTATGCTATGTACCTGAATCTCGATGAGGACAAAGGAGAAAGCGTAAGCAAAAGCTATGTTGCCAAGGGCTTGGAAGGTCCTCCACACTTTCTGGGTCTGGGTCACCATGCCAACATGGATTCCGGTGGCACTTCCCTTGATTTTTCTGTTTTCTGGTGGTCAAGCAAGAGAAATGTTCATGTTTCATTTGGTAAGATGATGAATTTCACATTTAGAGTTGAAGAAAGACATGGAATAGTAAATTAACACCTGCAACTTTTGCAATGCCAAGGGCGAGACCGATGCTAGAGTAGGTGAAGGACATGAGGGAAGCGACAATGGAGAGCCACCATATTTGATCAAAGCCGGGGATTTGGGAGAGAACGATCTCGGAGATGCCAAACGCAATCATGTATGGATTGCTGGGTGTGTGGCAGGGATTCTTCCCACCACTCTCGTGGAAGCAATTCGACCTCTTGATTGCCCTATTTGATCCAAACCCATTAGCCCAAGGAATTAACCCCAAAAATCACAAGGGAAATAAAACTAAATACCAAGAATATTAATGGTTTCATTGTTTTTTTTTATTTTATTCCTCTTACGATTTCGGATACACTTTCCGATTCAAGTTTCTTTTTTGGAGAATAAGAGATAAATGAAAAGAAGGGTTTGATAATTTTCAGATTGTATCTTGGAAATATTACTTCAATGATCCTATTAAATGTTTTGTTTTGTAATTTTAAAAATAATTAAAAATTCATAACCCTTTCTTATCTCGTTTCATCATTCCTTAATCACGGCAAGTGCAGCATTGCCAGCAATCTGTTGGGAATTAATAACAAATTTCTGAAATCCATGAAAAATAAAATAAAGAAATAATACACGCTAAAAAAAAATCAATCACACGTACAAGATAATATTTACGTTGTTTAACAATTTTGCTTACATCGACGGAGTTGTGGAAATTTTATTCTTATCAGAAAGAAAAATATAGAAGGTATGATGGTATAATACTCTATCTCTCACTCTCTCATAAAGTGTGACCACTTATCATAATCACTTAAAAGCAATCATTTTATATGTTACTATTTCGAATGTGTTATAATTCTTCGTTCCATAAACTAATTCTTAGGATAGAAATTTCTTATTATAAGAAAAAGCCACATTAACACCCAAATTTAACGCAAATAAAGTCCACAAAAGTCCAACAATCACTATCACATACCATGAGCCGTCATCACGGTGCTCAGCTTCACATTCTCGATTTCCATTTTTAGAAATAATGAACTCAAATTTAATTATTTAAACCGGTTTTTGGAATACAAAACAAGCTAAATTGTGATACAGAACTTCTTTGAAAACAAGAATTAATTTTTCATACTTTAACTAGCTAAATCTGTTTTTTGTGAGACTTACATCATGCTTATGGATGCTGCAATGGTGTATCCAATGGCGGTTCCGAAAAGGTTCATGTACTGAATTGTTCCACAGATCTTGACCTTGGTCCCACCTAAAAATCGAAAAAGCAAAAAAGCAGATATTGGTTTTAGAACTTCTGAAAGGAGCCCAGTCGGGGATTCGACTCGAACACAGAGAAGATCGAACTACGAGGGGTTTAATTAATTACCGAGATTGGATCGGACAGCATCCATGTAAGTGTGGTTTCTCTTGCCGGTGAGGGAGTCGCCGGTACGGTAACAATCGGCGAGCAGAGTAGAACCGTAGAAAGTGAGGACGGAGAACAATATCATGACGACGGGGCCAGCAATCCATCCGAGCTGAGCAATGGCCCAGGCCAATGACAGAACTCCAGACCCAATCACAGCTGTGATGATATGAGCACTTGCAGTCCAAAAACTCCCTGATACATTCATTTAATTCCCACCCACATTAATTAATTTCTGAGAACTGATAGGAATGAGATGGAAATGGTTCAGTAATGAGAATTGGAAGAAGTAACTTGAGTATAAATTAATTAATTACCAGTGCGCTTAGGACTGCCGTCGTCGTCGAAGGCGTCGGAGGCAGTTCGGGGAAGCTGCTGGTTGAGGAAAACATCGAAGGCTTGGTGCCCAGAATGCCTTCGGTTGTTCACTGCCACGGTCTGTTCCGCCATCTTTGTTAATTAATTAGAGAAGAAAGAAAGATGAAGCTTTTGTGAGAAAGTTCGCAAATGTATGCGAGCGTGTGTGTGTGTGTGTGTACGATTTCCACACGGTACTTTCCCAGCCCACTGCAAAAAGCTATATAAGGGGAAGAACTGAAGACGGTGAAAGAGACGGGTGCTGGTCTTGGGCAGTTTTTCATAGGAGGATTTGGCTCTAGAAGTTATTTGACAGAGAGAGAGATAGATTTAAATTTTTTTTGTTAGTATGTTTTTTTCTTTTTCGCTGGACAGAGACAGCTTAGCTAGAGAAGAGAATGGAGATTCGGAGAGAGACAGAGAGAGAGAGTGGGTGATAAACGCTGAAGGGAGGATACGCACATATATATACAAGCAAGGTGACGTAGGAAAAGGTATTTTCCTTTTTTCTTCCTTTTTAAACCTGAGCCTATGATGTCATAAATCCAAACATTTAATTCGATTAACAAGAAGATGAGTCAAATAGTGTGAAAATGAGAAAGACTGAGTTAGCATAGACTCATTAATGAAAATGAACTCCCTTCTTTATATATGTATGATATTAATAAATGTATGACTAATTTGATTCACTTAATGAAGTTAAGGTTTGATTTTTTTTTATTGTTGTGTAGTTGTGGAAAATAACTTTTATTTTATATTTTAAAATTTTTAGAAGAATTATCAAAATTTTCATTTTGAGTTAAAGAGTGTATCTTCCTCTTTGTATAATATTAATTCAAAAATTAATACATGAGAAACAAAATTTTTCCAAAAATTTCATCTCAAAATTATTTTAAGAAGACTCAAGTTGTGCGTGGGGCTTGCACCTATTGATCAATAAGATTTTGTTCATCTTGACCTACTAGAGCTTACAATTTTATCTTATAAAATTAAAATTGTCTTAATATAATTAAAATTTTCTCACAACACAATTACACAGATAATTTTATTTTATAACTTAAATAAATCTTGACTTTCATACTATGGAGAAATCAATATAAAATAATGCATTTCATGATTGTTTGAGAATGATTTCAACTATATATCATTTAAGATTATAAATCCTAATTTCAACTATCATTTAAGACTATAAATCCTTCCTTGTTAATGTTTAACGCATTTATATGGCCGGTGGCAAGCATTAAATTGTTGAATTTAATTATATATATTTAAAAATATTTTTTCTTTCTTATAATTTATATATGTTTTAACAAGAAAATGCAACCACATGTTAAATGGCACACAGGGTTGTGACAAAAGGCATCAATAAATTGTCACATAAAAGTAATAATTTTAGTTTTTCAATATTTAATGTGTAACTTTTAAAATAGAAAAAGCATACTACTTCGCTCTTTATTTAAAAAAATTACAATTAGTCATGTCATCTTTCCTAATTAGTGTAATTCAGTCAACTATTTATCAATGTCATTGTTAGCCCTAGTGGCAAAGGCTTCTCATTTCGGTTTATTTTGATGATTACAACACATTAGTGTCCCTTAAGTTACCTAATATATTTTCCGAGTTAAGTTCAGGTATACAGGTAAACACCAAAGTATGCACATGGATTAGACTTTTATTGAAGAGGCAATGAACAAGGTTTTAACCTAAGCATATTTATGGAACACCCGAAGCACAACCAACCAGAGCATATTTGAAAACTTATGTTGTTTGTATGATTGTTGGGTTGTGTGAGAAGTAGGAACTACTTTGTAACTCTTGTGCGTGTGATATGTATAAGAATACCTTGCAAGAGTTGAGCAATTGTATATTAATTTAGTTTATATTAATTTAAAACATTAAAAACAAGTTAACACATGCATACTGAGCCACACCATTGCATAAGATGTCAAAACGAGCTTCCAAACATGTTTTATTAACCAAGACATCTTATATTTGGTCAAAATTACACTCAGACAAGGTTGGATTTTAATTAGAACAAACACACTTCTTTTGAACTTGTCCTAGTACATTTAGAGAGTTATTTGTGTAGTAAAATAAGTGACTCATCGACGAGAATAGGGAACTCGACGACTAGTGTATGCAGGAGACTCGTTGACTAGTGCAGGACACTTGTTGACTAGGAGATCCCGATACTAGCCTGAGATTGTAGAGGTGACTCGTCGACGAGAATAGGAGACTCATCTCCATTAATACCCAATGGCTAGCCAGCGACTTGCTCGTCTTTATGGCCATAAATATACCCCATTAGTATTCATTAGACACATTGATTGGGTATTGTTTGTTAGGAATATTAGTTGAAGTATTCATTCTTAGGGTTGATATTGCTCAAGCTCTCTTGCACTCCATTCTTGTTTACACATCATTTGCAACAGAGAGTAGTGTGAGGTTTATACTTGTAATATTAGCTTAAGAAGGAGCATTTTGTGTTGTATCCACTTGCTTTGATTCATTGTGATTGGAGGTTCTTTGTGAGCCATTGTGAAGGAGGTTCTTGGTGAACTCCTTGTTGTAACTCTTGGTGAGCGGTTAGGATAGGTTCCCATTTTATAAAGGCTTCTTCGTCTTGAAGGGAGATCGTATAGTGGATTTGAGAATCCTTAACTTGGTGTTAAGACATGAACATAGGCTGGGTGCCGAACCACATTAATATCTTGGTCTTAAGCTCTTTTCTCCTTATCTTTT